>NW_023458556.1:19926691-19975479 GCF_013731165.1 Rhagoletis pomonella
TTATGCGGGCTATTATTACAAATTGTCTGCTCGCACTACCATTAACTAAGAAAAAATAATAAAAATTAAATAATACAATGAACATGACTTCATTATAATCAACATTATTTATAAGATCGGTACGCGTTCTCCAAGGGCAAATACTCAGTTTTCGTCCAAATGCACGAAAATAGAATATTACTATGTACATTACAAGTTTGGAGGAATCCACTTAATACTACAATAATGATGACTAAGCTAGGCGCACTCTTCATATATGTCAGTAAATTAAGGTTATTTAATATAAATCGCTTAAACGTAAAATTAGTTAGCAACAGTACTTTAGAATAGTACTATAAATTTTTATGCAGTATGTAGTTTCGGCGGCAATAGTATACTGCATTACCAAGCACAAAAAATTCATTGTAGTTATGAAACTATTTTGTTGTTTTTTTTCGATAATGTAAACTATTTTCCATTTATGAAAATTGCTTCGTTTCGAGTTTGACTGATTGTGAGTTGCAGCGAATGCGAAATGTTTTTATGTTGTTAGTATGACTAATCACTAGTTTTTAGTCGTTTCACTGGTCCTTCGCTGCCTTGAGAGTTGGAGTCCTCAGAAAATGGCATGCTAGAGACAAATTCGGTGGCACCTTGTGAATCGCTTACCATGGAGAAACCTAGAAGGGAAAATTTAATTTAATGAGTGTTCCATTGTGACAATAAATATGCCAATATTTTTGCAGCATAAAATTTTAAATTCGAATGCAAACATTTGAACTTATCAGTTTGTGTGCTTCGACTCACAGGTGTTCGAATCTTCCGCAGTCAGACCGCCATAGGGCGTTATTTGCGGTGGAGTTGGCGTGCCTTTCTGCGAGTTCTCCTTATCGCTCTTATTAGCGTTGCTCACTTTTTTCTTTTCTGAATTAGATATAGGCACCCATTTGTAAATTTTCATGGTGGTATCGCCAATGGTTACCCATTTCTTTTCCCTATGTTTTGAAAATAGTTTCAAATTTTATATGGTACATTTTCTCATAAGGTGGAGGCCATCTTACCAATGTCTCACTTTTTCCACAGCATTCATTACCCGTTTGATGTCATCTTTTGCTCGGCTACGAGTTTCTGCTCTAACGCTACGCGACATTTTCAACTATTTTATACAGTATTTATGCTAATTTGTTGATTTTTTGGTAATTAAATTGCAAAGACTTTCGAAATTCGCAGCTTTCAACTTGAACGATGTAAACAGAAAACGAAGATTCGTCGAAAATGGCCGCTAAATGCCGAGTACGACTATATGACAGCTGACCATGCCTTTAGGGAGAGTTTACAGAGTCGTTTATTTAAAAAAGAAGTAGGGATGTTGTTAGTTTATTTCACTGCTCATGTGTTTATAGACCCAATAGATGACGAGGAATATTTAAAGAATCAAAATCATTATATAACGATGTTCAGAAGTGCATTATAAACTGCCTTCTGAGTATTCTTTCGATTTTTAAACTTAGAAAAAAATTGATAATGCTGGGCACCTTATGCAAAGAAAAAATCAATAAAACAAACGAGTGTCAAAACTTAACGAAGCAGGGTGATCCATGTACTGAGAAACAAGAAACGTTTCTAGGATTTTAGGAAACTTTGGTCAGAGAAGGTAAATCTATATTGCTTTGGTTAAATAATGGAACTGTATTAGCGTTCTTTGCATTAGCACTAGGCGATTTTTTGACAGGCGATAATCGCCTGGGCATGAATCACGTATGACGACAATCGTCTGAACGATATCGTGTCGAGATTGTGTTGCTTCATGAAAACCAAAAATCGTTTGATCGTTTGTGCGATATTGTCAACTCGATTCTAGTTTTGCTTCACGTAACAGTGACAGTAATACGTAACAGCAACACAAATGCATAAATCAGTGTTTCTACGAGGTCGTTTTGTCAGTATCGTTTGGACGACTATCGTTTTAAAGTTACGTGATTCATGCCCAGCAAAAGTGTACTTCCTGTTTACTTCGGGGCAGCGATTTTTGAATCGCCATTTACTAAAAAAAAATGTACCTTCTTTGGTAGGACGAAATTTTATCGTACACAACACACTCAATCTGCACATCGGCGACCAAACACAAAACGTTCTATTTTACACAGACCGTATGTGGATTGTGTATCGGGTTTATTTTGTGGATTCGCGTACATTTCGTACGAACTGAGTACGAATACGGCCCTTCCATTTCTACTTTGCACTCGCTTCAATTGGATACTCGTTAGGTTTTCACATACGTTAAAATACAGCCCTGCACCGGGGTGGCAGGTGAAAGATAATTTTGACAACCTTTGTACGAAAACGACCGATCGAGCGAGTGCGAGTGTAACATGGAGCGTTGCGAAAATCCTTCAATTTTAATAAATAAATTGTTCGAGAATCACTGCGAAATATAAGTTATTTATTAATTTTTAACGAAGTCGATGTGGTATTAAGAAATTCATTCGGTAAGCGTGTGCGCGAATCAAATTGTGTAAAGAAGTGGTGCTGTTTTGACTTGCAAAAAGTGCTGTCATTTTCAAGGTGTAGCGACACCGCAGAAGGAAAACTCGCTGCTGGCTGCATACCATATACGCAAGGAAATCCCATCGTCAGGCTCAAGGCGAAAGACGTTCCGTGAAATTTTCCAAAATTTTTCCATTTTGCATTTTTCTGTGAAAGATCTTTCAGCCAGTTTTCGACCAACCTTGTGTGAAGTTGGATGATTAGAGGCGTCGTCGTACGCTATGTAGTGGGAAAATTCAATAGGCAAAAGAAAAAATGAAAATTGGAAGTGTATTATTAGCCATGGTAGGCAAGGGCGATGTGCGGCAGTGGCCAATTGCTTGATGTGTAATGTGTAGTGGTTAAACCGAATGTGGTGGAAAAGTAAAGTACGAGAAAAAAGCTTTAATTGAAAATATATAAAAAGGCCAAAAAATACAACATAAAAAATATACACAACGACCGACCGAAAAAAGCAAAGTAGAAAGTCCGACAGCCAGCGAATGACGTCCGACAATTGTTAAACAACCGTGACGGTGCGCGTGGAAGAAACAAAGTGGTGTGCAAAAAATTGCAGGCGGCGCGGTGCAGTGCAGTACGGTACGGTACGGTTGGGCGTGTGTGCTATGCCTGCATTGAAGGTGAAGGAGACGTGTATGAAAATAAAACACAATTTTTTTTATAAAAACAAAAGATCAATATATGTAAAAAATGCATGTGCTAAAAAGGTAAACAAAAAACTAAAATTACCACGCGAAATGTACTCCTAATAAGGGGAACCTTCTCGTATTATAACCCTTATCTATTCCGACTTAAGATCCTATTCACCAATTCATTGCTCTCATACCTAACGTAAAAAAATTAACTACCAACTCTTTACATAAATAAACGTGTAATCTATTCGCTGCCGTCTCCAGCTATTGCACTTTAATTTATTTACTCATTGTTCTTAGTGCTTCCATTCTTCCATTGTTTTCACTGGCGCTATAGTGTCAACAGCTGTTACGTCCAATCTTTTTTATCTGCTAAACGGCTGTCTGACAAACGGGTTCGTGGTCATCAAATCTAAAAACGGAGAAAATAAATTATTTGTGTGAATTAGTATCAGAATGCCCAAATGCGACATGAAGACCCGCTACATTCCTGCTACATTTGCCTGGATTCTGCTGCTTTCCACAACGTTCCTCTTCTTTTTCTATCCGTAAGTACCTTCTGCAAAATAGTTTATACAATGATGCTAGTCTAGGCTTAGTATCTAGTAGGAAAAAAATATTGCTAAATAATTAGAATTTTTTAGCCCAGCTTGAGGCTGATAGAAGAAAATTGAGGGGCGTGGCAGATGCCGCCAATCCCACTTAAATGGCCAAAGATCGAAGTTTTCACAGATTTTTATAAAAAATCACAATTCACCATTAAAATGCAATTTATACTCTTCCGATCAAATTTAACAGGGATTTTATGAATTTGGTTTTTTTGATCAAGAATAGTTGTTATTTTTAGTATTTTAATGCTATGACTAATACCTACTTATTGATTGTTATTTGTAACATTAATTTTTTCCATCATACCACAAGTGTTATGCCGAATTTCCACTAGGTAATGAAATGACATGTGACATGTATGCCGTTTAAAAAAAAAATACCACATGGAAATGAACTTAATGACTATTTTTTTTTTACGTAATGACACGATTATTTTTTAATGCCCAAATTTGTCTTTTAATGCCTTGTGGAAATCCAGCATTATATTCAAAATTAATATAGAGGATTTAATACGCTCATTATAATCCAATATAAAAATTATATTTACATTAACTAATATAGCCTACATACATATCTATTAAAAATTATATACATTAGAATGTCCCAAAAAACCAAAGTGTTTTTTTTCTAATGCATAACCCCTCATTTTATTATTTTTGTCTTAAAAACTACTCAAATAAAACTTAATGCAATTCGCACCACGGCAATGTTGAAACTAAAAACATCGAAAAAAAAATGTCGAAAAAATATTTAGAAAATCGAGAATTTCGAGAAAAAAATGTCGAAAAGAAAAATGTCGATAAAAATATATCGCAATAATGTACTTAATCAATGATGTGTAAAATTCGCGCAAATCTCAACAGGTTTATTGGTTTAAGTTCAATTCCACTAATCCTGGGTACTAATATTATAAATGTGAAAGTTTGTGATTGATAAAGTTTGTTGCTCCTTCACGTCCAGATGTATTTCAATTAAATGTGGCATGCAGATAGTTTATATCCTGGTTTAACTTATAAAATATTTTGCCACCTCTATCAAAAGTTAAAATCGATTATTTATCAAGTTAAACAAAATATTACAGCAATGTCGGTGTCAAACGAAAGCAGTTTAGAAACTATATATTTCGAATGTATTTTTAAAGATGGTTGCCACCTGTTAAAAAAGTAAAAGTCAATTAATTGATAACTAAATATACTTTAAGACGTTTGCTATCTGTTTAAAAAGTTAAAATCAATGCTATTAAAAAGTTAAAATCAATGCTATTAAAAAGTTGAAACGAAATATTTCAATTTGAGTATCAAACTAGATAGGCAAAATGCTTTATTGTAGAAATATTTTTAGAGGGTTGCCATCCTTTCAAAAAGTTAAAATAAATTTAAATAACACGTTGAATAAAATATTATAATATGCGAGTGAGGTTTTAGAAAGCTTAATTTCGAAAATATTTTTGAATAGGTTGCCTCCTTACTTTTGTATTTACTCTGCTTTTAGTTGGCTTCTTACATTTTTTGAAAACTAATCTTTAATATGGACCACATTAAAAGATCCTTTTCATATAGAAATTTGTACGTGTCCCACCCGTGACAGAGGAATTTCGGATTTTTTTATAATAAAGCAATTATTTTTGTTGTCGTTTCTCCTTTGTTAGCATTCGTTGGTCTTTTTCTATTATAAGACATCAAGTTCACACAAAAAAGTGAAATAAATTCGCAGAGTTGCCGTAAAATGTATCTGCTCCAAAAAGCAGGTTCTTTTTTTTGTCCCACCCGTGACAGAAGAAATAACTAAGATTTTTTCCATATAAAAGTAAGTTGGCATTTTTTTCGTATTTGGTAAGTAATAACTCATACAATAATGAATTAGGTGTAGCTTTATCAACATGTGGAATTGTTGAGTACTTTATATTTAAATTTAAAAAAGAAAGAACATTTACAAATGTCACACCCGTGACGGTGGAATACCCCATATGTACAATGTTGGCCATATCTAAAGCACCCCCTTTTCAAAATGATATTGTTTGTCATTTACAATTAATTATTCATTTTTGAGAATTTTCAATGCAAATGCCATTCATCCTAACAAAACCCATATAAACCCACTTTTTAAACTTTGTAAAAGATTAAAAAAAATGCAAAAAATGTTCACCGAAATTCTTTTTTTTTCAGAACAGTTAGAATTTTTTTAAGTACGCAGTTTTATAGCCCATTCAATTTTAGTCAATAATGTGCAAGTTTCAAGTAGCTAAAAATTACCGTTGCTTCCATATAATGAATAAACGCAATTTATTTTTATATGGAAGAAATCCGCAACGATTTCGGTGAAAAAAAATTCTGAGAAGGAAGTTAGAAATGTTGGGTGAAAATTTGCAGAATTTTTTTGTAGTTTTACAGTTTTGTAGTTGTAGTCTACAAAGTTTTACCCTTGGATTTTTATGGCTTTTGTTAGAGAATGAACTGTATTTTAATTTAAAATTCCTAAAAATAAGTAAATACTCATTAGTGGCAAATAATATAACTTCGAAATGGGGGTTTTCACTTTTGGTTTCCATGTATTTACTATCGGCGGATTAAATATTTTCGGGGGAATTTTTTTTTGGTGAAACTCAGGATAAGGCAGAATATTTTTCGATCGGAAAACTTTTGTTCTCTTCAGGACACTGCCAATTATAATACCCAATTTTTTATTTAACACATGAAGTGTGAACCTCGTCCGTTTTTGTATGGAACGCCCCATATACATAAATATAAGCATACTATTAATGCACCCAAAATAAATAACTATACGCACAGCGAAAGAAGAAAATGATTTGCAAAAGTTTCTTCGACGCGGCATTAAAAATTTTCTTCGGCGTTTCACAGAGAAAATAAAAATCGTCGGCTCTATCTCCTAAAAGTATGCTTGATTTAGTTTGATGTGTCGTTATTTTGGCACAGCCAAACCGTCGTCGTTTTACGCATCAAGCAGAATAGAAGAAAATACTTTATGTGTAGTAGAAATAAGAATAACAATGTGGAATGAATAGTGTGAAGTAGAAGATGAATAATACGTGTTACATACAGATATGTATTTGTGTATATACATACATATGTATAAGTAAATATGTATGCACTGGAAATAACAAACGAATCAAATATTTGCAAATATTTTATAAGTATTATTTCCAAAGTGACTACAAATGTATTAGAGTCATAAAGTCAAAATTGCATGCCATATTTTGCCTTCATCCGAACTTTAATAACCAACGGCGGTAGTTGCTTAGAATGAGGCCATTTATGTATGTACATAGCTACAACCACTTGAGTCAAGTAGTCGGAATGATGTTTTCTCTTAAATGTATGCATATGTGTGTATGTATGTATACAATTTTCATGGGATTTACCTGTATATATTATAAAAACCGTATACACACATACTATATTTTATTTATTGTAAAGTATGTAATTGAATTCCCAAAATGCTTACTTTTCATTGTAGCACTGCTGCTTAGAGACTCCAAGCAAGAAAAATAAAAACAAATTCTGATTTAGGAGCATGCATACCCAAGTATGTATGTACATAAGTATGTACTACATATTTTCTTTTGATGCAATTTTAATGATAGAGATTTTGGTGCAATAAAAACGTTACAACGCAATCGAATTTATATTCGTTCAAATACTCGCTCTCTCTCTCACCTGGGAAGATTGTTCAGAATGAAAAAGAAATGTTTGCGGTAAAAAAAAACAATGTACAATGTTTTAGGATGTGAGCTGGAAAAAAATCAGATCTTCTTAAAAGTCTGGATGTGGTTTTAAAAGCTCATGGACAGGCATGCAAACGATAAATCAATACACAACATGTTAGTGTTTGGCCGAGCTTCTCCTCCGATTTGTGGCGTGCGGGAATATGTATATTTACCTGCAAATACTTCCCATGGTGATTTTTTTTAAATATTTATTCAAAATGTTTTTCAAGCAAAATTTTTTTTTGTTCGTTATTTTTTTATAAAAATTTTGCGCATGTACAACCAAAACCATAAAAATCAAATCTTTAAATTTTATACAAAATTTAGAAAAATTCAACAAATTTTTGTCAAAATTTCAATCTTTATAATTTAAATCTAAATTTGTTTATAAAAATGTGTACATTTTATACAAAAACTCCATGAGCTATAAAACTGAATACCCGAAAAGTTCAGATTAAAACATTCGAAATGTTGATGAAAATTTATTGAATCTTCTTAAACTTGGAATGAAACTTGAAACTTTAGTTTATTTGGTTTTGGTTGGCATGAACAATATTTTATACAAAATTAAAAAAAAAAATAACTTGAAAAACATTGTGAATATTTATGATAGTGATTGGTAAAAAAATCGAAGGCGTTTTCAAAAATCTTTCATATTGCATTGTTATTGGGTCCTGAGGCAAGTTTGAAATTTCAAGTCTCTAGCTCGTCGGGAAATTGGTTAAAAATTTATTGCAATATTTGATTACACCCAGGTGAAACTTAATAAAAGCTTGTAAAAAAATCCGCATGGGAGCGTTTATTTGAGTCACTGTATGTGTCATCTATGTAGATGTACACCAAATACTTTTGGAGTATCGGTACAGTTTAGTTTATACATACTAGGTTCACATAATTTTTATATAAATTTTTCGGTTTAAATGGCATGAAATTTATAATTTTCTTATCAGCGGTTTCATTAGAAAAGTTCTTATGCAATTGTTAAATAAGAAGACGTTTACTTTTATCATCATTTATCGCCTTGATTAAATTATTTAGCTTTCATTAGTAGAAAATCACACGTTAGCACATTTAATGCATTTATAAATACATACATACATGCATATAAATGTATGGAAATAAATACATATTTAAATACCTATTAAAAATACTATCCAAAAATTACCTCTATCTGGAATACAGTTGGGTTTCAGTCGCTAAAGACAAATACAGCTTTCGACTTTTTATATGGAATCAATTGCTCCTTTTTGCTCCAGCATGGGATACCTTCTTCATTATGTGGAAAAAAAACTTACTTATGGTGATTTCGTTTCTTCCAAAAAATATTGCCCTTCCATGGTGCAAAAAGTGTTAGATGCTACACTCAACCCTGTAAAGGGTCATGCTTTTGTCTTGTCCTTGTCTAGCTCACGCATTTCATAATACATAAGTATTGTCGTTTTAAGCAATCATCTGATTTTCAAGGCAACCATCTCCCCTGACAAAGCTTCTAAGGACAGAGTGTGCTTTTTTGCCTTACAAAAGTGTGACATTTTAAGAAACGAACACAACTCGGTTTTTTTTCTCGGTTTTTTTTTCTTGAAGTTCGGCCGAACCCGAACTTTTTAGATTAAAAATTACATAGCTTGAAAAAATCAGTACATTTACTCAGTGATTTATACATACGGTTGCGAGACGTATTAATTTGGGAAGAACAGTGCTGAATTTTCACTTGCAGTACTGAAAATTTTCACTTCCCAATTTAGTACGCAAATGGCCTTATTTTTCGGAAATGTGTGGTGATTTGTACAGATTTTTCTATCTCTATTCCACTTCGTTCACATCAGTGGTTGATAAAGAATGTTGGTTGAGGCGATTGGTATAGATTTATTATGAGCGAATATGGCGCAGTAATTTTAAAAAATTTTAAGAGTTTTTATGGTAGCTGATTACAAATGTGAAAGCCTGTTTCAAAAATTTTAAATCATGGGTCCAATATGACGGCTTTCTAATTTAAAACGTTAGTGGAGTTTAAGAGAACATAGTGAAAATTAGGTTCCTCTTAAATTCAAATATTAAACAAAGTTGGTCAAAGTTGCCTATAATTTTCTGTGTGTGTGTAGCTTATAAGTTAAGTCATAACAAGGTGTCAATAGATTTTTGGCAGAATCTGGCGGAATTTATTTTTTGCTATTTTAAAATCGAAATAATTACATTTTACTTATACTTACAAAAATGTATGTTTTTCACTATAATAAATGAAGAATTAATAATTTTTAAGATGGCACAGTTGAACGTCACAAATTGCACTACTATTTAGAAAAAAAATTTTAGACTAAAAAAACTTTGGGTGCTGTATACGTCTCTATCGAACTCCGAAATTTTAAGGAATTTCTAAAAAAAATGGATTTCTAAAATTGGAAATTCATATAAATTCTAGAGCGGAGGGGCCTTCTTACAAAACATTCCTAAGAAATTATATTCGGTCCTATTACTGACTTGAAGACGTTAATTTTTAGTATTTCGTCCCGCTAGATACTCCATTCAGACCACTGTGCGACGTCTTGTGAATCCCCTAATTATGTTTTTTCATAGCCAGCATAGCATGCTCGGTCGCGTCTCAGATCTAGATAATAGATATTAGCCTTAGTCTAGCGTCTGCCTTCGCGCATACATAAATGCATTTTGGGGTAGCTGATTTTGTGGTGCTATTTGATTAAGTTTATGCGCCTGACATAATCGTTGAAAAGACGTAAAAATGAAAAGTTTTCTTTTGGCCTCACCTGCTCGTGTTGCTAATAACTTCGTTTGCAGTTCGCCTCCTCTGGGCGTTACACATAATTTTTGTTGTTGTTGTTGTTGTTATTGTTGTTGTTATTGTAGAGGTTACACGCAATTCGTATGTACTGCTTGTACATATAGTAATTGCACATATGAATTCTACAGCTATACACGTATTCAATTAATGGTGTTTTCTACTTCTGAACAAATATACAACATAATTGCACTCGTACAAATAAGAGTGGATGCAGAAACATACATGTGTGGGTATACATATGTATGTACATATGCATAAATATCTAATGAACGCGTGTATTGGATTCGCACGGGTCTGGTCGGCTTCATGTAAACAATAAAATATTTAATTATACTCATAAAGATTACTATATATTTTCATACAAACCGGGCATGAGTGTAATTATAAATTGTGCGGTAGGGCAAAGTGACAAACATAAAAATACAATAAATGAAAGTACTGTCAAAATAAATTAAAAAAATAATAACAAAATCAAATAACTATTAAAAGTGTACGTTAGTAAAAATAAATAAAATTGTTTGTTATTTTCATTGCTTTAAAAAACACGCACAAACTTTAATTTATATACTTACTTGGGCTATGCGATTATTCGAGTAAGTTGGCTAAGCAGTTTTTCGGTTAATCAATTACTCGAGTAATCAAGATTTTGATTACTCAAAACGATGATTAATCGAGTTCTCTACTTAAAATTGTATTACTAAAATACTTAACATCTTTTTTTTTAAATGTGTACACATTTGTCGCACTGTGTGTAAACTGCGATTTAAATGTTTTTGGGCAAAGTTTGGACGATATTTTTATAGAAAAATAACAAAAAAAATTTTGCCGGAAAAACATTGCGAATATATAAAAAAAAAGATAACACTTGGTCATTTGTTTGGGTCACTGTTTGTTTTGAATTTTAAAATTGACCAAAAAATAGGCGGTAGGTATTGGTGGTATCGAGAAGGGCTTTAAAAATTTGCGGTCGAGACGGGAAAAAATACTGGACTGACGCCTACTATCTCTAGTGCCGATAAGCGCATTGCGATAGTGAAATTATGTTTACTCAGTGTAAGTAATTCTGTTGCTGGTTAGTGAATCAGCCAACAAACCATTCGGCGGCTCATTGCCACGGTCCGTACACATTCTTACATATCTTACATATAAATGTTGACAAGCGTATATATGTACAGCATTGGCCAATACAATAGCACCCCCAATTCATAGTAATATTGTTTGCCACTCATGTTTATTTATTTATTTATTTTTAGAGATTTTCAATTAAAATACAGTTCATTCTCTAACAAAACTCATATAAAGCCAAGTTTAAAAGTTTTGAAAAGACTGCAAGCAAACACAACAAATTTTCACCCAAAGCTCAAACATTTTTCTCAGAAGTGGTGGAATTTTTTCGAGTACATAGTCCATTAATTTTTAGTCTAATAATGTGCAAGTTTCAAGTAGCTAAAAATTATTATTTTGTAGTGTATTTTATTGTTGTAAACTGAGTAAAAAATATAACCACATAACCGGATAACCAGGTAAGCGTGAACAACCTCAATATCACTTTGAATATTGCCCCTATTATTTTTTGCACGAGTGTGCGTATTTATGTATGTTGGCAGATGACTAAGGCATCTACAGCAACACTGTAGACATAACATTGCAAAATCAATTACAAAGAAAATAGCAAATTGCAAACAAGATAATACAGCTGGAATGTATGAAAATATTTACATAAATGGAAAGTTTATTTAGGCACGAAATTATATCTATTTACTGAGATATCAAAAACAGCTTTCTAAGATTAAACAATCAATAAATTTATGCTCATGGAGTAATATTGTATGCCGCAATGCAGTTGCGGTGTACACTCTCTTTACCTGACGCTTGCACATTTTATGCCAAATGTGTCCAAATAATGAGTTTTATTTATTCATTAATTAAAATATGTATATATATTCTCAATGTATTGAATGACTTCAATTTCTTATGCTGAGCAGTTCAACCGTCCGGCTCTAATGCAGGTTCTCCTGCCAAATCTCTTTTGATTATTGTGCTTGGCCATTGTTTGGTCGGGCATCTTTTCTCCCTGGTGTTGTCCCACAAGTGAAGGGACTTTCAATTCAAATATGTTTTTTATGAGACGCCTTTTTCTATTTTTTGCTTACACTTCAATATACTAAAATTTAGTCGGCTAGAAAATTGCATTCCAAGTTTTTTTGGAAATTCGAATTAAAGAGCTTGAAATTTTAAAGAAACTTTTTTGGTTTTTTCTAATGTTTGTACAAAATGTGAAACTTGGACGTTTACGGTGTTTGTTATAGAATGAACTTTATTTTAATAAAAAAAATTATTTAAATTAAATACTAAAAAATAAATTGTCAAAACTTCTTAATTTGTTGTGACACTATTATTTTGACAAGCGCTATATAATAAAAAAATGGACTGAATTTCTGATAAAATAAACAAATTAAAACAAACAGCTTTTTCTAATTATAATTGCAAGTTTAAGAAAGGCTGCGCTTCAGTCAGATTTGCTACATTTTTGGATACAAAGAAAATTTAGTGAGTGGCAACACTGTTATTTGAGGAGTAGACCCTCAATAGTTTTGACCATTATAAAAACATTACAAGGTAAAATCCTTCTCTCAATTCGTCGGTCATTATTTTTTTCTGACGTTTGCAAGCATTTCAAAATCATATACAATTGAAAATAAAAAAATTTAATTATTCACAATTGGTGTTGTTTGACATTTCAATCTCAGAAATCATGGCCGACGAATTGAGATAATGAATTTACCTTGTAATTTTTTCATTATAGTTTCGACTATCGACGGAACCCATAGGAAGTTAAATTGTAGATGGTGTAGCCATTTTTATCGAAACACCCAATACTTACATCATTAGATTCGATATATCTATGATTAAACTCCATGATAGTGACGGAGTAAAATATTTTTCTTCAGTGTGAGACCGCTTCAGTATAATTTAGAATGTTAACATCTTTTGGATTGTGGGTAGAAATTGTCGTACTGAGATGATAAGCGGACCGCGTGTACAAGTGCTGGAAAGGCAAATATGGGCGCCCTGTAAAATTTTATTAAAAATTAGAAGTGGTTGGCCAAAGTTAAGACATAAGACAAGAATTATCTCAAATTCTAAATTTTGTGGGTAAACACAGTCTAAGTTTGATGAACTCATACAGTTGGTATACAAAAAGCAGATGGAAAGACCATTTTGTGATGTTTAAGTCATCTGTTAGGCTGAACATATTCTCCTTATCAAGCTTATTAATTGTATGATGAAATCTTCAAAAACGTAAATTTTTAATTACGTTTGAATGCTTCTACTTCAGGAAAATATTTGAAATTAATTTCAAATGTCTGCAACCGAATGTCCACAGCAACCTTTTTTGCCCCACTGTGCGACGTCAGGAAAATGTATGACCTCAATGAAATCATCCACAAAATACCATAATCATTAGCGCACACAAGGGGTGGGTTTTGGGGTTCAAACCCCCCATAAAGCTAATAACCTCAAATACAATCTGTATCTTAAAGCTAAGAATTCAGCTCTCAAGGAAATTATAAGAAATGTTTATTATAATTTCTGTTGCTTGAAAACGCGCTTTGCTTTTGCTGTAAATTTTCATGAGGGAATAAATATACGAGCATTTTTTTTTCTTGAGAGCTGCGAACTGATTTAAGAAATTTTGGTAGAAGAAAATTTCTTTTCCATTTCTCGTACGTTGGAATCAATAAATTTATTTTTACTGACTCTTTTTTAAAATTTTTTATTAGGTACTTTTGAAAGTTGAGCGCATCTTGAGTTTATAGAACTATAGAACTTTTTATTAAACAAGTAGTTTTTAAGGAAAGAACACAACCGACTTCAATTCTCATATTCAAATTTAGGGGTACCGTTAATTTCTTCATGATCCAATCATCGGATCTCTAAAACAAATTACGGGACGATTGAGGTACTATCTTTCTAATAAAAAAAGGATTATTGAAAACGGTTCACGTGGTCCAAAGTTATGTATTCCGGCGAGATGATAACCTCCCTTTTTTTTTGAAGTCGGTTAAAAGCGTTTGAGTTCTGTTAATCTGTAAATAAAGTGCAGTTTATGAATTTTAAAACGTTTATTTATTTATTACATACTGTACATAAAACTTGCATAAATGTATTTTAAAGAGGGTATTATCTGAAGCAAATTTTCAGTATTTTCCGGTGATATCATCTTCAGAAACCCCCCCTAAAATATATTCCTGGGTGCGCCCCTGACCATAATAGACCATAAACTAACTGGAAGGCCGAATGTACAAGAAACAATTAAGACGATTAAAGAGATATGTATGTATATATTTTTTAAATATTTTTTTTTAAGTGATTAGAAAATTTGCAAGATTAAGCAACAATTTAAAGTTGAGTTGTGGCTTATAATAATTTATATATTAGCGCTTGCATCCTTATGTTATAACACAAACGGAGGGATCTACAATCTCACGCCGCCTCCGAACGAAGAAATTGTTTTATGAGAAGCTTTGTCATGGCAGAAATCTACTCGGAAGTTTTCCATTGCCTATAAATAATAGTAAGTACTACTTTTCACTTTTATGAAAAAATTGCAATCAACATTCTTTATTTACAAGAACATATGTAGTATGTGTGGTAAAGACCAAATTCCAAATAACATTTTATGACACTTTGTACTGATAATATTGTTAATATTTTGTATATAGACTGTACTTAAGTTTGATTAGCAACCACAGCGAAAATGTTTTTTTTTTATCGCTAACGTCAAAACAACTCTGACCGATGACTAAACTGCCTGTTTGTATTGAGCCCTCACCGCGAAAAAAACGTAAGCCAAATATTTTTTAAAATTTTCTTTTATATGTAGAAATTCTCATATCAAAAAGAAAATTTTGAAAAAAATTTCGCTCTCGTTCTTCTCGCGGTTAGGGCTCGATATGTATATACATACTTACATACGTAAATACATATTTACAGAACATATGTAGTATTTGTACGAAATAACAAAACAAAAAACCCAATGCAAAAAGCATGCCATTAAACAATTAAAGCAACAGCGGTAATATTAGGTAGCGCAAAAAAAATAAATGAACAGCAATATACTTACTTAAGACATGAACAACAACAAAGCCCCAAAACGGCTATCGTGTGGAATTAAGTATATAAGTAAATGAAAATGGATGAGAAGGTGAAGGAACATTTCATATGCCATTGTCATGATGTGGGTTGCCATGCTTGTATGTAGATATGTGTACCCTGCAATTACTGGAACAAAAATTTTCAAACTTGAGAAAATCGTATTTCTCAATTTGATTTTCAGCTTTGTTTATTATTTGAAACTAAACATTTTCTAAAATTTTTCCCAAATATTGTTTATGAACTTAAAAACGGGTTGATAAATATTTTTTTTACCATTTCGTTCCGTTCCATCTTTGTCAACAATGAAAACATGACGAAGTCTATCGGTAGTCTGCTACATCATAGCCCGAACACGTATTCTTATGTTGATAATAGTTTTGGCGACGACAGGGCTACGCGACGGCTGTGGTTGTGGCCAGATTAGATCTATTTCTATTTTTTCCAGCTACAGATAAGGTTCTCCCTCTTCTTTTATGTCAAACTCATACAAATTCATGATGTCGCTGCCGCGTTCAAACAAATCATGTCACCATCGATAAAGCGTTTAGATAATGAAGATAAGAAATTGGAAGCCGTGGCCCGGCCCGTAGCTAGTCCTTTTCAATGTGTTCAGCACGTTAGTCGCAAAATGGATTTTCGACCACGCGGTCGCTGTTATTCACCATTTGTCGATCGGAAAATCGCTCCTCGTTCGAGTGAATTGAAATGCATTTAATTTATTGATTTGAGTGATTGATCATTTTGTGACTGATCTGCCGACATAAACTACTGATTGGCCATTTTAACTTAAAACCGAAAGAAAGAAATAGTCTGCTGCATCGATAGTGACCAACAGTTTGTCTGCTTTAAATGAAATAATATTTTTATGTTACAAAAAAACTTATTTATATGTATGTATGTTAAAAAAGCTTTTGCTCTATTGAAAATGCAATAAATCCAACAAAAAAAAATATTTTTCTATAAAAACTGTGTTTCATTTACATGTACCATTGGCAACACTATACAAATACTTCAATGAGAGTAACTGGATTTCATTTCGTTTCGCTCTTCGCACGTTTGAGAAAAAGTTGAGAATTCCATATTTCACCATTTGAAAATAAAGGAAAATTCCATTTTAAAAATGTGCCTTTTAGTTTGAGAACGCTGCCGACGGTTATTTAAGATGCAACGTTTCAGATTTGGGAAAAAAACTGATTCTCAAATGCATCTCAAATTGAGATTTTACAAAAATGTTTATTGGGTGCCTACATGAACGTGCACTGTGTCAAAAAAGTGATTGTCGTCCACACCGACAGGCACCGGCGCAGGCAGGAAGAATTAATACTCGTACTAGTTAGTATGTGTCAACAGGAATCAAAACCGACTGCCAGCCATTGTTTGTTACTAACCGATCGACCTTGTTTTTTGTTTTGAAAAAAAAAAAATCATGAAATGAAAATTTATGTATGTATGTATGTACCCTGCAGGAAATTTAATAAATTTGAAAGTAATTATAGTAGTATAAACTAGTAGTATAAACTACTTTATTTTCAGTGATAACTAATTGAAGTTGCTTTCAAATGTTCAGTTTGAATTTTGTGCAAACAGCAAGTCGACTGTACGACTCTGCATTTAATTTAAACTATTTTAAAATGCATTTTGGGTAAACAACTTCAAAGTCAGTATGTTTCTTTTGAATACGCGTGCGTTCTGCACTTCACAGGCACTTTTCCATAATTACTTTCGAGACACAAATCGTTTCTTTGAGTAAAAATAGTATCAAAATTCGAAACATTTACCCATTGCATTTGTTTTAAAGTAGCCTTTCCGTCAGGGTATGTACATACTCGTATACATGCACCAGCAATTCCGACACTTTTTATTGCGTGCAATGCCATTAATTTTGACTCACTGCGGCACCAGAAACCCACTTCAAGAGCTGAAGACAAACTTGTCTTTACTTACGTACTCGTATTTCGCACGGCTCCCTTCTACTATGCGCTACCATAATTTGCTTTTGTACGTTGACGAGAGAGATGATCGTCAACTGGTCATCATCCTGCCATTCACAATTCTAGACACTTATTTCGTTCGACGTATTTCAAGCCGTTTTTTACCCGATACTCTTCTTTTTTGAGCTTGCTGCAACTTTTGCTCCCTTTTTTTTTTGCTTTAACGATTTCAATGTCACCTAACCTAATTGCCAGTCCAGCTGACTTTGATGGTACGTATGTATGTAATACAATACCTATACGTACCTACATACATACATTTTATGTACATAGGTATGTATGTATATATCTACTACTGTGTGCGTCTACGTTTGCGATTTTTGACCCTGGCCTCGACGTTGGTTCAATAACTATTCACTGGTTAAGTCGACAATAATGACTACACAGTTCGACAAAGCCACCCCCAACGTGGCGTAAAGTGTGGCCAACTGGACTAAATACGCCACCGTTTTCAAACTCAAATGCACATTAATACATACATATGCTGCATGCTTCTATGTACATGCTGTATCTTTTGGATTTCCACATGCACTTTTCAGTTTACATGCCCATGTACAGTGGCGAAAATATAAATAGGGAAGAGACATTTTGGCATTCTTTGGCTATTTCCGTTCCGTTCGTGTAAAGTTGATTATTTTTTATGAAAGTGTAGCTCGTTATCTAACAAAAACCATGTAAAGCAAAATTTCACGCTTCGTACAAAAATTAGGGAAATTAGGCAAAGTTTCATCACATCTTTTTAATTCGATTTTTTAGAAACATAAAGTGCAAGATTGAAGTAACTAGGACCTACCCTTGATTTTTGGGATTTTTTTTTTTTGTGGTAGGTATTGCTAATTTTCTGCAAACAAACAAAAATTGTCGAGCATACTTTGTATGGAAGAAAATGCGTAAACAAAAAATTTTCAAAAATCTATCGTTCCCTAAAGCAATGAAGAGGAGAGACTCTTCGGTGAAAGGCTGTAGTCTACAAGAAATTTTTAGGAAAGTCATTGGTTTTGGAGACTGCTGGTTGTAATTTCCGTTAGTATTACTTATTAAAATTTTAAGTGTTTTATTGGAAAAGCAGAGTGGTTAAGCGTACAACTTTTAGTGATAAAAATAAACCTTGCACTAGTTGAAAAAGTTGGCGAAACTTCGAAAAATCAATCTAGGCCCAAAGTATTAAATCCCATAGGATCGATTAAACTTAAGTTAGAATTCCAAACCAAACCTAATGATCATATTTGGGTTCCACGTGGACTGAGCAAAACGTTTAGTTAGTTACCAAGATTCAGTTATAGTTAGTAACCAAATAGCATAGTTGAATATGGCGAAATAAATATTTAGTTGTTGAAGGTCTGAAATTTACTTGAACCTTTTAGTTGAGACAAATACAGCTGATTATAATTAACCAAACCACTATCTTGAGTGGACAACATTGTTAGTTGAATCAAATCATTGCTGAGGAAAAATAAATAGTGCTTTGGTTGATACAAGTTTGAAGTCAGTATTGTGAACTTCTTGAAAACTTGAATTAGGTAATAGTTTACCTGAACCTTAGTCAATGGCTGCTATGTACATTAAATGTAGTATTTCTTTCCTTTTTGTAATTGAAACTAATAGCAAAATTGAATTTGTCCACTGCCATGTTTGTTTGCCCCACTGTCTTGCGTAGGAAATATATAAAAATTGCTGTAAGTTTCAAATGTCCTTAATTCAAGGACTTCTTGTGCTCATATGTGTATGTAACCGCAACTACAACAATATTTAATAATCCAAAGCGACGAATGCAAGTTGAAAAGTTGAGCTCCTCGAAGTAAAAAAATATTCTGAGAATTTAACGCCAACGTGAGCGGAAATTCATTTGAAATTGCTAGGGAACTGGCGATATGATTTGCTCTTGCAGGAACTACAAGAAATGATATACTTAGCGAAAGTTAACGGGGGCGTCTGCACAGGCAAAAGTTTTTATCTTGGTCTTCTTAAAACAATAAATCCTATAATTAAATAAGAAAAAGAAAAACTTAAATAATAAAAAAGAAAATAGACTTAAAAATTAAATAAAAAACAGACAAAAATAAAATAAAATAAATAAAAATAAAATGGGATCATAAATTTCAATGAAATAAAAAAATATATTTTCCTTTTTAAAACAAAAATGGCCGAAAATTAAAAGAAAATGAAATTAACAAAACAAAAATTAATTAAATAAAAAAATGAAATAAGTTTCTAAATATTAAATTAAATTAAAAAATATTTATCTTTTTTAAACAATAAAATCTAAAAATTTAGGAGAAAAAATATTTAAAAGACAATTTAATAAGTTCCAAAAAATTAATTGTAATTAAAAAAATATATATATTATTTTTAAAAACATCTAGATAAACATGAAAAAAAGATAAAATTGACAGCGAACAAATTTTAATTAAAAAGAAGAAAACGCATAAAATATGTTTCTAAAAATTAAATTAAATTAAAAAGTATATGTTTTTCTGTTTAAAACAATTAAATCTACAAATTAAAAGAAAATTGGATAAAAAAATAAACAAATTTAAATTAAAAAAAAAATAAACAAATTTAAATAAAAAAATTCCTCTGCCCGAGGATTCGAACTCGGATCTCTCGAATAAAGTAAAAATTCCAACGGGGTGGAACACGCTTCAAAGGTATTTTCAAACTAAAACCTTCAGGAACCTCTTTCCTCTGATACCCTTGAACCTCTTTCATCAGAAACCTTACATTGAGATTGAGCACAGCTCTAAGCAACAACAATAAGCACATCCGTATGGATGCAATGCATTACGTGGATAATTAATTAAGGGCACCTTTAAATGCTTAAATTTTTTCCCTAGTCTACCCATTTGAAATCTGACTGGCTAACCCGTGAAGCCGACACTTTAGTTTAATATATACATATATAACTAAATTCTGTAGCTGCTTCAGATCGCCTAAGCTAAGGCATATGACTGTGGAATTATACGTACGTATATAAATGATCTCAGTGTGAAAACAGTATTCATAATCCTCACTTCAAATAACTCTCACCAATGAAATTCGAGCCATCAATTCTAAATTGCACAAAAACGGAAATGTTTTGCTTGCAATTTGTATTAAAATAGTTGTCAAATTTCATTGTCAGTCATTCAATGCATGCTGTCAGCTTTTAATTTCAATATGTAGTCTGAATAATACTCAATTACTAATGCAAGAGAACAATTGACGATTGTAGTATGCAATAAGCGAAAAAATAAAACTTTGTACCCGCTGCATTTTTGTAGAGCACAAAAAAATATAATAAATTCAATCGCGCGCCGCCTAAGTACATTAATACCAATTGTTTTACGGTTATGGCAACACAGGATTTACTGGCTGAATAACGATGACATAGCACCAGCGCTAATTCGAAACTCGCAGCACTTACGTCACCACCACTTACGAAGAAGCCAACCATGGAATGTCACTGATAATAAAACTAAACTCATTAGAGCACCACTTACGGGGGACAACAAATAAATTTTCGCATGGATAGCATTAAGCGGAAACCCTGACTCAGGTGTTCTGTTAATTATAAAATACTTAAAATAAGTAAATGAAGTTTCACCGAAAATGGAATTCGACAATCGCCTCATTTAATTTAAATAATTATACTGCCAAAGAAAGCACTAAAATATAAAAGTTTTCAGGTGTTCAATTACTGCTTAAGTCTGCTCATCATTTCAGTTGCCAGCTGTGCAAGTGTGTGAGGACAAACTTTATGCAGCTAGCAAAAGACAAAGACTATGCCATGAAGAGGGAAAAACGTATGTCTGTATGTTTGTGGGTTACTAAAGTGAAAAGTAGCTAATCGAAAAGTGTATGGCACTGGGTAGACGAGTGAGTTTGGAGCTTAGAGACGTAATCACAATGAAATGGGATTAAATTAAATTAAACGAAATCAAATTGATTTCAACTTGAACAAAACGTTAACTACCGCAAAGTTAGATGCGAAACTGATAAAAGCTAAAGTGGAGGTGTGCCAGGTGTTAATAAAAAGTTCTAGAAACTGGTGCACAAAATTTCGCCCCCCCCAAACTGCTTTCTTACGTTTACTATGACAGCTAAGCTGAGCAGCAATGAAGGTCAGACGCTGCTGATTGCATTTATGTATTGTGGTTGCTCCTCTTGTTGCTGCTGCATTTCCCCAAAAGTGTGTTGATAAATGTTGCGACAGCAGATTTTTGTTTATTCTACTGAGTGGTGGCGATGAGGACGAGCGCAAAAGCGCTGAAAATTCCGAATAAACTGCACTTGAGTGTTTTATGCCGCTACTGGCAATTTCGCGCATGGCTCACACAATACATGAAGAACAATATTTACAGTGACTCAAATAAGTGTTCACATGTTTGTTTTTTTTTTAATTTTTTTCTTATTGTTTTAACATTGTTCATACTGCAAATAAAACTATATGTATAAACCAATTGTTCAAACTTATACAAAGTCTAGAAAAATTCAACAAATTTTCATCAAAATTTTGAACTTTTCAATTCGAATTTGTTTAATATTTTTGGGAATGCAGTTGTAGTATAGCTCATAAAATTTTAGTACTTAGAGTTAAAGTGCAAGTTTCAAACTTTATTACAAAAATAGATGGTGAGGTTTCGATTCTTGCTGAAGTTTAGAGAACGAAGTCGGATGAGGAGATTTGGTGATCTCTGAAAAAGCAGCTACATGTGCCTTCTACCGCTTGGACGTTGCTTTTTCCATTCTTCATAAGAAAACAAAATCGTGGTTTAAAGCTCGATAACACTGTTTGAGTCACTGTATACCTACATATATGTAAGTATGAATATATGCAAATGCAACATACTCCCACATGACCTTATGGGAGAAAGTATATACATATATGTATGCTCAACTAACTTCAACCACTTACCACAAAAAGTTTGAAAACTATGGCATTGAAATAAAATTTGGTGGCAGCAAAACTTAACAGCAATGTGTACACGAAAAAATTTCATAGCGCAATCAGCAATAAAAAATTCATAACTGCACTCATGTAAATGGGCATACATACATACTATGTACCCGCTATTAGCCTATATATGAATGTATTAATGCAACACAAGCATATAAGCAAGTAACTAAATTGATTTGAAACTTGGTGTTTGGAGGGTTTTGTGGTCGGTGAATTCGAATATGTTGACAGATTTTTTAATCTCAAAATGGCGGATCCAATATGGAGACCAAATTTTATAATTTTCAACTTTTCACCAAAAACTTTTATACAAGTAAGGGGGTTTTCGAGGTGACGATGTCAGATTTCCAGGGTCCAGTGTGGGGTTATCCGATCGGGAACAAAAAATTTAAGTTCAAAATAGTAGACCACATTTTTGGAATATATACTTTTTTTACCTAATAATAGGTGCTTCAAATAAAAACTCTTTCCTAAGTAAGGAATAACGTAACGCACGAATTTGAACAAAAATTGCAAAAGTACATTTTCACCTACATGTGTGCTTGTATATCATTCTTGCTCTTTCCTTTAAGTTGGTGTAATATTCTTCGGGGAGCACTTCTTTAATAACATTTTGCAGCAAAAAGTTTAAAACGGCAGTTTTTTTGGCATCTTAGCTGACTGCTTCTTTTCAAATTTCGAAAAGCAGAGCAAAACACACGTAGAAGTTTTCTAAGAAAAAAAACCGTTATTCAAAAACTGCTAGAAATTGCAACGTGATTCTCAGCCCATAAACTCTGAATTAAACATTTTCTTTGCCCTCAAAGCTTAAAGACCACCAAATGAAACCAATTTTTTATGGCTCTATTTAAAGTGGAATATTATTATCCAAATTATTATTTTATTTAGCAATATAGCTTGCTAGTTTTAATTTTTTGTTAATCGAACAAATATTAACTTCTTTATACATTTCCAATCTCGAAGACTTATTTCAATTCGAACTACAAGAATGCTGACTACGAAAAAAAAAATTACTTTTTGTAGAAATGTCAATTTTAACAGCTGATATCTCAATGGGAAAACTCTTTAAGAAAATGATGAGCATGCACTAGTTTATTTTGGAGAATTGATGTAGTGAAGGGACAAAAAGTAATCGAATAATACTTTAAAAAGTGAATTTCGGCCAGCAAATAGCCTCGCCATTGCTTGACAAGTTTTAAGAGATTTTTATTTTTTTTTTTTATAAAAATATAGTTCATTCTTTAACAAAACCCGTGTAAATGCAAGTTTCAAACTTTGTGCAATATTAAAAAAAACCAACAAACTTTCTTAAAAATTTCGAGCTTTTTTAATTAGATTTTCTGGAAATGTAGTTCAGTCAAACTTTACTTCAAGTCTCTCAGGGAATCTAGTTTTCTCAAGGTCTCTCAGGGAATCTAGTTTTTTCCAAAAAGTAAGGTTTTTACTTGAGTAATATTTAAAAAACCAAAATCAATCTTTCCACCATCTAAAAACACAATCGAAACTATTTGGTACAATTTAAAATTAGTACAATAGTGTTATTGAGCTTTGTGCCACGATTTGTTTGTTAGGAAAAAATGGCAGCAACAATAAAGTCTAGAAAAAAAGTCTGATGAGGAAGTGTGGTGATCTCCGAAATAGCAGCTATAACTTCTACCGCCTAGACTTTGTTGTTGTTTCCATTTTTCCTAACAAACAAATCGTGGTACAAAGCTCAATAACACTATTGGAGTAAACATTAAAACGTCACAACAAAATTAACATATAAAATTATTACACTTAATAGATTTTTTTACTAAATAAACTGCTTTTGGCCTTATTCATAAAAAATAAAGTAGCTTTATAAAAGGTTTATAAATTGAAAAATATATGAAAACGTCAATTTATAAAGCTCTTTAAACCTACTTTATTTTTTATGAATAAGGCCATTTATTTATAAATGTTTTTTAATTTTCTAATTTTATTTATTTTCAGGTAAGTGTCTTATCGGTCACCAAATACTCTCAAACTGCTTGTATGTATGTAAGTCCAAACTAGATTTTTTTTAGCTTCTACCTACAGATGATGTCTACCTACAGATGATGACATAAGCCATTCCACGCGAAGTGGTTCAAGTAATTTTTTTTTCCTCCTATTCCGTTTAAACTTGGAGCTTTAGTAGTACTCATAGAAGACAATTCCTGGCAAAAATAACTTTCGATTAAGTCCAATATTTTCCGAGGGGTGAAATTTTGGTGTTTTTGCGTTATACCGCATATTTTAATAATTTTTGTCTCTTAACTAATTAAATACAAAATTTTTTACATATATCAGCTTCGATAGATTTTTCAGGTTCTTTCGATTGGTTATATACTTACATTTTCGAAAAGAAAGAAAATCTTGTGTCTTAAAAAATGTAAGTGAAAAAAATTTATTTGTTTTTAAGTAAAGGACACGATTTTTTATTTCTTTTAATTGCTTTAAACGAAAGCTGAGGGTTTTTCCTATAAAGAAATCTAGATGAAAAATTGGGCCTATAATGTTTAAGCTTAGAAACTTAGAACTTTGTACTGGGCGGAGCCTTGCGGACGGACTACCGCGCGAACTATTGGTTTAGGTAGGACAGGGGTGCTCAACAAATTTACAACAACATCATAGTGGTAATTGTAAAAAATATTTCAACCCAAAACTAACAAATCAATCTTAGTCGAACAATGATAAATATTATTGAAGAGCCACGAAACTAAATTTAGGTGTTCACTCGGTTTCCGAAATATTCGCGAATACTTTTCGTCGAACGCTGGTAAACATTATTCGGAAATTAGGGGCTATTTTGGTGTTTTTTATGGTCCCCAAAATTAATTTCGGTGTACACTCGGTATCCGATAAATTCCCGAAAATGTGTGTTTGTGCCAGCCAGTGTGCAAACGTGCCTCTCATCACTTTTTATGCACAAGGCCTACAATGTATTGGAATTAAGGATGTGCGCAAGACATACTAAGTACTAAGTTGCTACATAATTTCACGCTTATGAAAATAAGTGTAGTGTAGAAGTCGCACGCTACATTTCGTCGCCGCCTCAATTTCGTCTTAAATACATATATAATTATCTTAGTCACTGTGACAGCACGCAGTAATTGCAATACTTAGTTAGAGCAGCTGTTGATGTTGCAGTTGTCGTCATGGTTGTGAATTGTGGTACATAGTCATAATGCAGTCGCTGTCACCGGCACCGTTACAACAGACGACGCATGCAAATGGATTCATTAAATTTTAGAGCTTTGCAATACCAGAAAAAAATAGATTCGTAATTAATTTTTTAGCTCCTATTGCTTTGCTTTTGAGCGTCACATGCGTGCGCATTCATATTTCTGTGAACTTCTATACAAACAACTTTCCTCAGTTTTGCCATTTGCTCTAGCGTGACTGGCAATGATAGGATTTGAGCGAAGAAAAAAAAGAAAAAAATTGTAAAATTAATAACTCACTGCGAAGTTTTTGCTCATTTAGTTGCATAGCTTCCGCAGTGGAAACGTAAATAAATAAAATGTATAAGCAGACAGAAAAAAAGTAGGTATGCATGTATTATATGAATAGTTAAATAGTAAAACTCTTGCACGGTGTACAATCGTTTTTTACGTGCGATCCGTGCACCGTGTAAAGGTTTTGCAGGACTTAGCAAATTACCCTATTGAGTTTTTCTTCCACCTGCAAACCAAGTTGTGCGCTAAACCACACACACATGACTCCGGGATCACTCGTAAAGAAATTTGCGATTGGTAGCACGTTTTATTATATCAATATATGGAATAAACTGTTCCAATTTGTTCAACAGTATCATATGACGAAACTAATTACCTTCCTTTATACCCGAAAGAGGTGGAGAAGTGTTCGTTAACTGAGGTTCGAACCGAGGATCTCAGGTTAGCAAATGGTTAAATCGGTAATCAGTGAACACACACACTTTAAGTTAACGGCCATTTGAAAAATGGAATTTAACAAAGTTGCCGTATTTATAGTTTGTTAAAAAGTCGCGTCTCTATTAATTTTTCCACCACTGTATATGTTAGGGATGAAATGTATGCTAATATTTTGTAGCCAATTGAAACTTGCACTTTATTGCACTAAAATTGAATGGGCTACAAAACTGCATACCAAATATTTTTCTAAAAATTCTGAATAAAAAGTTTAAAAATTTGGTGAAAATTTGTCGAATTTTCATAGTCTTTGTATATAGTTTGAAAAGGGGATTTATATGGTTTTTGTTGTATAACTAGCCAGGCTTTTATAAAAAAATATTTAACATAAAATAAACTAAAGAAATATAGCCAAAACTCTTAAAAGTACGATGAGTCTATTATTTCTGCCGCCAGTGTACATACAACCAGAATATGTTTCCGTACAGTGTTTTTTTTTTTCTTTTTAATATTTGCAATGTTTTTCGTAATAATTTTTTTTCGTTAATTTTTAATAGAAATATAGTTCATTCTGCTTCAAATGGCATATAAATTAATGATTCAAAGTTTTTACAAAATTTAGGAAAATTCGACAAATTTTCAACTTTTAAACAAAATTTTTTAGTATGCAGTTTTGTAGCTCTCTCAATTTCAGTATAATAAAGTACAAGTTTTAAGTGGCTATAAACTACCGTAGATTTTTGACATTTTTCTTTGTGCTGATGATGTTGCTCATTTTCTCCATATAACTGCGTGATAGTTTTTTTTTTGTATGGGAAAAAGTGTCGAAGAGCGTCGGTAAAAAAATTCTCAAAAATCAAAATCTTTGACCAACTTGCCTATTTTCTTCATTTCTCTTCCAGCGAGAGCCGAGTCATTCCTGTGGAACCACTCTGAGCCTGCTTTGACACTGTTTATCACAAGTAAAGATAGATCCAAAAAGTGGATATTTCATTTCAGCGTAAGAATAGAAGTTATCTCTTCTACAATCTTTCCTTCACATATACATACATATCGCTGTTGGTTGCCTCCGATGTCAGGAATGAGCTCCTTTCATTGCCAGAAATACAGATGACCTGCCAAACACGAAATTTCCGTGAAAATGTAACTTAATGTAACTTTTCTGCTCTGAAATATTTAGTAGCATTATCTTGCGAATTGGCTGTATAAAATTCATGTCTAGAAAACTTAAAAATGTTCACTATGCAGCAGCATCGAATTTCTATAAAAAAAAAAAATCTTCATTTTGCGGTCTCGTTCATGACAACGTTTCTATCTGAAAATGCTCAAATCACTTACGTCTTAGCCAATCTTACTTGCTAATTCCCTTCAATCCACAATTTGGTCATTAAATTTATTTAAAGCCTAGTGGAAATCCGACATAACACCCATCATTTTGATTTTTTTTTAAAGACTGGGCTGTTTTTAAAAAATGGGGCTGTTTTTTTTTTTTAATTTGAATAATATTTTAGTAGTAGTAGTAACTAGTTCTTCTCCAATTATGCACGTATAAGCTACGACTAATTAATGCCCAACTGTACGCCACGGAGACTAGTCCGGGAGTTCTTCCTCATCTGAGTCTCGTCGCACAGTTTTTTCAGAAATGTTGGGCGTGTGCGTATCCACATACATACGTTTATACTTTAAAACACCACTGGCGGCCTTTAAATTTGTTATATTAGATACACACACTGTACTAGAAAAAAAAAAAACAAGTTACCAGCTTCAAGTGGCATAAAATATGAACTTGCCGCCTAGTAGTGGCTCTTTGCCACCACTACTGGCGCGTACCTATAATTTTGCTGCCTTCATCACTTACACCTCCCTGACCTGCAAGGCATTGCCAATTGCCTGCCTGTTGAAATAAAAATTGTAACTTGTGGAAATCTTCCAAATTCAAGATAACTATTAAATTGCGAAAAAGCAAAAGCGAAAAAAAAGACGAGAACGCCAATGAAAGAGTGTATGTATGCACATAAATGCGTTAGGTGGCTATTTTATTTTTTTATTTTTAGTACGTACTCTTGTATTCTATGTAGATACGTCATAGAGCGGAGCGATAAATGAAAACGAGTTCCAACATCACGGACATAGCACAGACGATTCAATAGCCAACAGCTAGCTGACCACAATCAGCACCGCTAGCAACAGCATCTACGCGACCGTTGGTTACCTCGCTTCCACTCATTTCCATTTGTGAAAAACTATCTGTGCGAGTTTTCTTTTCCAATATTTTCTTTATTCTCACTTCAAATTTAAAACATTTTACAGAATTGCAAGCGTTTGCTCACTTATTTTGCCCGCATATTTCTTATCGAAATCACTTATGTTTATTTTGTGTAGGTATGTACATACGAGAATTTTATCTGCTGTAAATTTGCTTGTAGGCGCTTTGTTTTAAATTTTAGAGCACACCCTGCTGGGAAATTTCAAAGTTTCAAAAACAAGGTTTTTTTTTCATAAAATGCGTCCAAAATTTCGAACAACACAAATTAATGATTGTTTTACCTTTACTGTGATCGTACCTACGGCACTTACAATTGTTTTAGATACGAGGGCTATTCCGCAAATTTTGCGATTAGTAAGGAAAATATGTATAGTAATTAATCATAGAAACTGGCTTCTTGTTAGTCGATCCTTCCGAAAGGGCGAGAAGCCGAGTGTTTTGAAACGAATTTCCATCATTCCTTGGCAAATTTGGTTTGGAAACGAACCGGTTTCAGAGTTGTGGCATCTGCAGTATCAATTTTATTATTTTTTTAAGTATTCTACGTGATGATCAACATACATCGAATGTCCTTAGTAGTTTAGAAACCATCATGCAAGCTAATGAGCTATATTAGTCGATTCCTCCATATATTCCATTGACAAAATTTCGCTACAGGGCACTTGTACGCATGCAGATTTGTTTATTTGGTTTGTTTACATTTCGAGGACGCTCAAACATGTACCATTCTCCAGCTCGCTGAAATTTCCTTGAGCTGTTTGTAATTTTTCTAATTTTGTTACGTTTAATAAATAAATATTTACACTTGCAAATTACAAATTTATCCATCGGTATCATCTGTTTTGATACAGGTTGTATGTAAACAGTTCTCTTCAATAGGTTCAACAAAATTATGAAATAAAAAATGTTGTAATCGAAAACGTATAATATAGTACAGCAAAAATACGAAAATTTAACGATTTTCTACATAATAGTCAATTCTTTTTTATAACTGTGAGGCCAAGTAATTAGTCGTAAGGAATATAAAATTTTATTTTATGGAACTCAGCGGGTTTGGAAATCACCGCCATCTTGAAAGAACAGTCAACGGTTTTTCTAACCAGCAACAGAAGCCAAATCAACAATTTTTAGAATTTTTCTCTGCATGTTTGTACGCGCATCACTCGAAAACTAATGCATGTAATTGAATGCAGTTTTCACCGATGTATTTCTAGGGGTCTAACTTAAAATATAGAGATAGTTGCCACCTGTTTGAAAATTGCAGGTTAAGTAAATTGATAAGATAAGGTAAATATTGCAATGTAGCTGTCAAGACAGGTTTAAGAGGGCTTACAGCCGAAAATATTTTTGTGGAAGGTTGCCACTTGTTTTGAAAATTCTACTTTAATTTAATTGATAAGATAAATGAAATATTGCAATATCGGCATCAAACTAAAGAGGTTTAGAAAAGTTTACTGCCGAAAATATTTTTGCGGGTTGCCGCCGGTTTGAAAAATTTTGCTCAATAAAATTTATAAAATAAATGAAATATTACAATACGAGTATCAAATTAAAGAGGTTTATTTTTTAAGCGGAGTGCCACCTATCTAAAAAATTTTTCTGTTAAATTGATAAGGTAAGCTAAGTATTATGTACAATATTTAGAAATATGTATATTCAGGCAGCAAATATCCCGCGTTTTCGCAGCAGTATTTTTGTTTGAGCAAATTTTTTTTCAAATTACAAAAAAAAAATTGGATTTCCGCTTTTTATGGAAGATAAATACATATACGGTATTCATTTCAGCGAAAAATATTGAATTAAAATTACCTTTAAAAAAAAGTGTAGACTCGACTTATAAACTTATAAATTAAATTTCCAGGACAAATTCGATGCTTCACCTAATTTCTAAATACCTTCAAATAAAAAATAAAGAATGCTTCATAAATAGAAAATTGTTTCTTATCTCACTTCATAAAGCTCTTTAAATTTATTTTATTTTTTATGAATGAGACCATAAGAGTTCTGGAAGGGCGGAACAACACAAAAATACTTTTAAGGCACAGCGAAGCACGCCGGATATTCGCTAGTAATTAATAATATAAGTACATAAGTACTTACATTAATGCTGAGAACTTTATACAACCAGCTTATAGTGTTTGCAACGGACACAAAAGAAACTAAAAGTGGTTGTAATTTGGTCCATTATTTTATCAGTCCCATTATACTAAAAAACATAAGTACTTTTTGCTTGTCTTACTCACACGTGATTATCACATTTTGAGTGCTTTTCAACAGCAAATCCTCGCCGCCCGCGCACTACTTACATCGAAGCGAATTTAGCTAAGCTGCTGTCAGCCAGCCCATCAACCAAACGGCAGGTGTCAAAGGGTAGCAACATTTGTTTTAGATTATTTACTTTTCACCTTTCAAGTACTTTTAGAATTTATTTTGTTTTTTTTTTCATTTATTTTTCCTCTACATTTTTCCACATAAAATATGTACGTTGCCATCAGCTGCTGCAGGTGGATGGTGTCAGAACAGCCACTGGCGACCTAGACACTTTGTTGCGCGTATGCAACGGTAAATCGAATACTCTTGGCAAAGATTACATAAATTCCATTTAGTGGAAAGCAAATGCCGCAAAGCGCCAAACCAACAAACAGCAATCAGCAACCAGCAACTGAAACCAAATCACAAATACCAACTGCATCTGCCGAGGTGTGTGTATTTTTACACACATACATATGTCCAAATAATGTGGAGGCTAGCAGCTACCGCATCTTCCTTGCGACAACCCAGCTACTTTTACACCCATCAAATACATATTGCCAGTGCCCTTCTTGCATTTTCATTTCCATTTGCACTTACATTTCAATGTTTGCGGCTTTTTTTCTCGGTTTGTTGCTGTTGGCTGCTATTGTTGTAATCTGCGAAGCGGTGTATTGATGTTGTGTACGAGTGTGTTTTTTCACTTAATTTTAATGAGTTTGAGGGCACGAAAAAAACAAAGCCCCTTAGGCTCTTTATCTTCAATATTTTACACGCCACTGTATAGCAATTTGTTTACACAATTGAGAATCTAAGCACTTCATTCGATTGCCAAATTGTTTAGTTTTTGATTTGTAATGGAGAATTGGTGCCATTCTGGCGTTGTTAAGGAATTGTGCGATCTACATACATACCTATGTACATGCTTACATACCTGAGCAAAAACGTGTGACTTAGCTACTTACTTGATCTCATTCATAGTAAAGGATTTGTGTTTACTTCTTTATTAATTTAGTAAAAACTAAGCACAAAGTTAAAGATTAATTTTTTATTTGTAGCATCGAACCAGGAGACTGATTTCTGCAAAAGCCGTTATTTAAATCAGCACTTATCAAGCTCATTATTATACTAAAATTGAATGGGCTACAAAACTACATACACAACATTTTTCTAAAAATTCTATTAAAAAGTCAATTTTGGATAAAAATATTTTAAAGTTTTAATATATTTTGTGAATTCTGTGCAAAGTTTAAAATATTGTTTCATTTGCTGTTTATAACCCACTTCAAAAAAGTAGAATATAACGAGTAAACACAATTTATTTTTATATGGAAGAAAATCGCAACACATTCGGCAAAAAAAAAATTCTAAAAAATCAACGGAAAATGTTAGCCACTTGAAACTTGCACGTTATTGCACTAAAATTTAATGGGCTATAAAACTGCATAAAAAAATATTCTAAAAATTCTGACTAAAAAGTTTGAAAGTTTTATGAAACTTTGTTGAATTTTCCTAACTAACTAACTAGGCTGTGGAAGAAGACGGCAAATGACTCGGTCGACAAAAAAAAAATGAAAGTTTTATCGTCTTCGGTGTGGGTTCAGCCTTAGTTTTACATTTTGACTTACATGGTTTTTGTTAGATATTTAGAACAAAAATAGTAAAACTGGCCAAAATAGCATGTTGCTGTTATTTTGGTCATAGGTGTGTGTATGTACATACATTACGGTGGCAATAGCGAAGCTGTAAAATTTTAATGTCATGATTTTATAATTTGGTTCTGTGCTCTATTTAATGGTAATATTATATAGAATGAGTTGTTATCTATGTCTCTAATCGTAATATCAAATGTTTTGGCTCATGAAAGATTTTTATGTGTAAACATCTTTGTCGACGATATGATTAAAACTTGCGTAACCCAGCAGAAAATGTTTAATTTTTTCCCCCGATTTGCGAATTTTGACTGTTTAATTTTAAATCATTAAAGAACTTATCTAGAGTGCAGAAGATGTTTTGTAAAATTTTATTTTTAGCCGACCTTAAACAAGGAGGAGGTTATCATTTATTATTTTATATATTTTTTATGTATATCCCACCATTTGTGTAACAACAAGGAAGACTCACACCACATATTGGAGAAGATGTTTTCCCGTCGTTTACCTTGAAGACATTTTTAACCAGCAAGTCGCGGATATGATGACAACACTTTAGGAAAAGTAAATCGCGACCCAGCTTACATAGTTTCAAGCAAGTACGCCGCGCCCTTATCTATGTCAGTGTTTGACGATGTCGTGGCAAAAGCAACAATGCAAAATAGATCCAATCATCCCATTTTCTGTGCATAAGTAAAATTTCGAAAATGACAAAACTAATAATTTTTTATTGTAATCATGTTAAAACTACTACTCTAAAACCCAAGGAAATTTATTTCAGTTTTGTTAAATATAATATACCATCTCATTATAGTAGATCAAAGTTAGTTCAACGATATCAATTTTACCGTTTTTTATTATCGTTATTACTTGTGATTCTTTAACTGCGCGTTGTGCGAATTGCATGAGTAAATAAAATAAAGTTTGAGATGGAGCATGTCGAGATTTGTAAGTATTATTGTTTTCTTGAAATTTTTTGCTGCTTTTTGTGCTTTATTTCTGTCGACATCTTGCCGTCCCAATGCAAGATGATGCTTCATGAATCTATGTTGAAATTATTTGTAACTCAATTATTATTCGAAATATTTATTTCGATGACCTGATGGGCTTCGCTTCGACGATATCTTGATTTTTAGTAGCAGTAAACTTTAGACAGCCACAGTATTGCTGATATGAAATGCATTCCCTCGCGATCACTGTACGACAATTTTCCATGCTAGCTAACATTTGATCATCAACGAAATGGAGCATATTAGAGCGTTTTGTTTTCCGAAATTGTTAAAATTATAAAAAATATGGTCGATTTCGCAATTTTCTTTGGTAAAAAGATATATGGCCAACCACTCAGAGCCAACGGACCTTATTCTAAAAAAATGCATGCGTATTTTTTTATTTTCATGCGAAAAATTGTGATTTTTAGATTTCGCTTCATTATGGGCACTCTAATGTACATACATACATATTGTTTTTCATATAGTTTAGCTGGAATCCTAAATCTACGAGTATCTTCTATTTGTTGGCTATGTTTTCCATATAATTTTTATGAACAGCTTTTACCTATGCTGATATGGATTTGAGTTTGTATGTCGGTTGCTGATTTTTTGTTTTCATTAGCAACGCATCGTAATCTACTTAAGTACTTATTGAATTATTTACATTATGTTGCTGTTGTTGTGATTGTTGTTGTTGACGGCGCTGTTGCCGCATTTGTTTTGGTTTGTTTGCTTTTGGCTTTGTCGCATTATGTCATATCGCGCACATCACTTTGTACTTATGTATGTATGTACGTATGCATGTATCCCTGCAAAAAGTGGGACTAGGTTAAATACTAGTACAGGACCGCGCTACTTTGGAACCAACACTAGTAATCAAAATGGTCCAACCATATGGAAAAAATATGGTTACATTAACATTGCGATGTCATTGGACCTGACCACCTCTGGTCTAACGCTGCAGAACATGGGAACACCTAGACAGATACTCTTTTTGGACCATGGACTGAATTTCATTTGATCATTTTTAAAGGTGATTTTTAAAATGCATTTTCTTAAAAAATTCGCCGTGTCGATGGGCAGAAAGAGGTGGTGTTCAATACATATGTATATCAGTTTTTCACGCTTAAAGTGGTCCAGGTCAGCATAACAAGTTACCAGTATGCAACCTGGTCCTTTTGCACATATGTATGTACTTTAAAACTACGTCCCAGTAGGCCATCTGGTCCTCAAATTTTTTGCACGGATGTGTATGCGCATGAGAGTGTGACTTTTTGCTGGTCGTACACATATTTGTTCGCTTTCAACATTATTTCATTATGACCTTGTTAGCCGTCGGGCCTTCAGGCGACCTGTCGCAACCTCTTCCCACCCAACCGGCATCACCGCCAACAACCAACAGCTGTAGCCAGCAACAGTCTCTGATTTCATGCATTACCAAAATTGTGTTTACATAAATTTTCGAAAAAATAGAAAACATAATACTATACATATTTACATATGTACATATGTACATATACTATGTGCATATGTATGTTTAAGAAGAATTTTTTTGGGGCATTAGCACACGTGCCTACATTTTTATGTAGATTCTGTATGTGTAGATGTACGGACTATATTTGCTTATACGAGAATATATGTACATACATACATACATATTTTTGCGATAAGTGAAATTAATTTAATTTTGCTTGCTCCACTTATATTTGCTTAAAACATTCTTCACATTATTTTCCACCAATACAAGTAGTTAATTGTTTTTCGTGATATCGACTTTTGTATGTATCACTCCCCATCAAACAAAAAAATCGGTTCTGTGTTTCCAATGGAATTATTAATTCTATTATATTTTAAGACGCCCACCAAAATATTTCCGAAAAATACTAAGATTTACGCGAACTGGACCGATTTGAAAATACCTCCAAAAATGGAGTGTTTTTTTATAAATAAAAATAGTTTCTTAATTTTTTTTTTTTAAATCCCCTCAAATTACAAAACGGTTTAAGCTTAAAAAATTTGCATAAAAATATTTAAAAAAAATTTAAACAAATTTTGAACGGAATCGTAATAAACAGATTTTTGATGCAGCTTTTTTTAATTTTTTCACAGATTGGTATAAGAATAACTGAACCTAAACCTCTTTATTTATCAGAATAGTTTTGGCCTAGTTATTCAAGATTTTCGTAAATCATTCTTTTAAAAAAGTAAAAAAAAAACAGCATCAAAAATCTCATTATACGATTCCGTTGAAAAGATTTTTAAATATATTTATGCAGGTTTTTGTAAGCTTAATCTGTTTTGTCATCTGAGGGGACTTTATCAAAAAGTTTTTTAAGAAACTATTTGTCCTGTACCATGGTCCTATACTATATGGTGGATGCATTAAAACTCCTCAGCCATCAGAGGCAATTGGCGCTTAATGTTGTCACACAAATGGAGGTACTTACTTGACTTTTGGGATTGAGGCTAAACTTAGTTTTGCCCTCCTACAGCCCCTCCAAGCCTTCCATACTCACCCAGTTTCTGAAGGTGGCCGAAGCTGGAATTTTATTGTAACTACTTCCGAGCGTAAGAATACCTGGTGTGGGGGCCCTCTCTAGCCAAATGGTCAGATGTTTCATAATCAAGTAATCCAAATTCGTTATGTTTTGCCACAAAAAAAGAAGAGTCTTACATTGCTGAACAAGTCTGAAAGTAGTTAAAGGGCTTATCTCTAAACCTAATTTTGCACTAGGGATGACGGAAAATAGTTGTACATAATATTCAGTGTCTTTAAAAAGTCGAATTTCCAAATTTGAATTAAAAGCAAAATAATTGTGACTTAATATATTTTGGCATTTTGGCCGCTTCAGAAGGCCAGATTTCGTTTTCCAATCGTTGTGGAGAAATAATGCAATGACAAAGCTGGATAACTGACCACCACATTGGTAAGAAAGAGAAATTTTTAAAACTCGAAAATAGTTGATACTTGTATTCTATGTACAATCAATGAAAATAATATGCAGAAAAATAAATAATGGTTTACTTACTAAATAAATATGTATGTACGTAAGCATATATTCATTCAAACGTCTTCAAAAACATCTCAAACAAAAATCAAAAACAAATTGCTTTGAATCCCTACAGCCACCAATTTGGCAAATAATCATTGTTATGCGCATAAATAAAAAAAAACGAACGAGCATTAAAATATTCATTGCAATTCATCGTATCTTCCAATCGAATCGCAATGTCTCTCAGCGGAAAGTGCTGATTTGCAAAAGAGTGCTGGAATTTTGTTTGTATTTGATTGTTGAGCTTAAATCAACATCAACTCAATAGACATTTATTTTATTTGTTATACATATTATTTTGATTGCATTGATAAATAATTGTATGCTTATGCACATATTCTACATACATACATACAGTGGCGGTCAAAAATGAATGAATGGTGTCTCGTTTTTAATATTTAAAAGTTTTTCAATAAAAATATGGTTCATGCTTTAACGAAAACTATATAAATCACATTTTCAAATTTTAGAAAAATTCTACAATCTTTTATCTAAACTTCGAAAAAATGTGTTCTGGAAATTGGTATTTTTAAGAATCTTCAAACTTGCACTTTATTATACTAAAATTTTAAGGGTTATAAAATTGCATACACAGAAGTGTTAGAAAATTTTATGAAAATTTTAGGCATTTTTCTAATTTGTTTTTATGGTGCATAACTTTGATCAAAGCTGTTTTAGCTATGGCATGGACAAGATTTTAATCAAACATCAACGAAAAAGTTTTAATATCAACAAAATGTTGATATTTAAAAAAAAAATAACCACTTTGACATTTTTGCTCCCACGGTTGTATGCGTTTTTAACGCATATGTTTGTATATATATGATTGCTTGCTCGCTGAAAATTTCACATTAATGCAATAGCTGAATAGTAACAGCAAAATGATGAAAAATGTTGCCAGCTGTGACAGTTCGACAAGTTTATTTATTTCGTATTCGCTTTTCTCGCTAACTTTTTTCTGCTAAAAATAACGGCGCCATTACTCATAGATAACAATCGATTAGGTATAGCAATACATAATATACCCTGCAGAAAAAAAATTCAATTGTTAAAAAATAATCAACTTATGTTAGCTTTTTTTTAGTTAGCTATGACAAAACGGACTTTAAGTGAGTTCTAAATATTGTTCATTCAACAGCAAAAACCACATAAATGAAATGCAAGAAATATGCATCGAAAGTTTCGTTTTCAATTCGTTTTCTGATTTTTGAGAATTTTTTTTTTGTCGAGCATGTTGCGAATTTTCTTCCATATAACGCATGAACACAATCTTTTTTTATATGTATGTATGTATGTATATGAAGTGAGGTACACAAAACACCTTCAGGGAAAAAAAATCTTAAAAATCAACGGTAATTTTTAGCGTCTTGAAACTTGCACTTTATTATACTAAAATTTAATGGGCTATAAAACTGCTTACTCAAAATAGAAATTGAATTAGGCAATTTAAAATTTCGATGAAAATTTATGTATAAAATTAAAAAAAAAAAAATTGATTCGTAAATTTTTTGCTTTAACTGAACTATTTTTTCATAAGCAACTAAAAAAAATTGGTATGGAAAATATAAATAAATAAAATCGTCAAAACGTCAGGGATTACTTATTTTTGACGCTCACTGTATGTACATACAGTCAGTGTCAAATATAAGTGTACACCTTGTTCTAATATAAAACTCACAATTAATTTCATCAAAAAATTTTTCCATAATTACTTATGAAAATATTGTTCATTCTATAACATAACCCATATAACTCAAAGCTTCACACTCTACTATATAAAGTTCACGAAAAATTCAAACAATTTTCATCAAAATTTCAGAATTTCTAGAAAATTTTTGCGTATGCAGTATGTAGCCCGTTCAATTTTAATGAAACAAAGTGCAAGTTTTAGGTCGCTAGAAATTTCCGTTGATTTTTTAGATTTTTTTTTTTTGTGGAGGGTGCTGCGCAGTTCCTACCATATAAAAAGAGACTTTGATCACGCGTTACTGCATATTCAAATATTTTCTAGAAATTCTGAATAACAATTTTGAAATTTTGATGAAAATCTGTTTGAATTTTTGTGAACTTTATATAAAATGTGAAGCTTTGATTTATACGGTTTTTGCTATAGAATGAACTATATTTTCATAAATAATGAATTAAAAAAAAAATTCATGAAAATAATTGTGAATATTATATTAGAACAAGGAGTACACTTACTTTTGACACTGACTGTACATATATCGAGTATTACAAAATTAAAGTGCGTAATTTTTTAATGCAATAAAAGCGAATTAAAAAAAAAAAACAAAAAGCAATAATTTTATGCACTCACTGCAAGATTTATTTACATACGTAATTGAATGAAAGTTAACAGTCCCATAAATGCGCATACATATGAACATACATATGTATATGTACATAGTATGTATACTATGTGCGAGTGAGTCAAAAAAAGATAGGCAAACATCAAGCAAACCAACAGCTATCGAAGAATAATTTAACCGACTTGATTAAGCGAACAATCAAGCAGAGGTTCCCCATTCGAACGTTTCAACTGCCGTATCCGACTAAGTATGTCGCTGCTGTTGCTTACATATATATTGTGTACATATGTATGCTTATAGATTATGTATGTAGACTGCTGCCGACAGGTATTAACATTTACACTTTTCTCTTATCGGTCTTTAATTTTATTTAATTTGATGAAAGCTAAAGTGCGAATAAGTCAGTCAGCCAGTTGATTTTCACCTTATCTTACGTACAAGCCCGCATGCGGAGTTTTATTGCATACTTATATGCACGTAAGTACGATCATATATACACATGCATATGTAGATATACATATGTACATAAGTACATATTTGCAAAGAAGAGACCATCATTTTTCTGCACAATTAAACAGTGCGGGTACTGGTAAGCGCTTATGTCTGCACCCGCATGCATTTTGGTTGGTTGGGCCTCTTGGCCATGGCGGGAACAGTAGTTCGTAGGTGGAGAGCATCGAACTATCGAACATCGAAGAAGAAGAATGATGGGGGTATTCCCGCGCCTTGGGCAGAATTGACTTTGAATATTTCCGTCCTTTTCCTTTCCAGCTCGTCGGCTGTGCAGTTACCAGGAATATTCCTGTGCCCGAGGACCAATAAAAAATTTAGTACAATTTACTACAGTATGACAAACGGAAGTACGATTGTTATATATTTTTTTTATGTGTTCAAAGTTTTTGTTATTTTCTTGTGTATACCGAGTGCAAGACTCACAACTAGTGTCTGACCGAACTCGAATTTTTGGCGGAGTTCGTATCCGAAGCGAACATTCGGCTTTTTTTCTTGAAGTTCGGCCGAAATCAAACCGAACCCGAACATTTAAGAGTATAAATTACATAGCCTGAAAAAATGGGTACTTTCATTCAGTGCCGTACACGTGGTGTACCAAGCGAGATTACCTTCGAATAAATGTTCCAAGCACCCCCATTATCTTAACGCTTGCAAAATTCCCAAACCGCTATCAATACTATACAAAGCAATCTTGAAAATTTAGCTTGCCAAAATTTGGATCTTGCATTAAAACTTCGGGGAGGAAATAAAATTAAAACGACAGCAAATCAAATTTCAGAAACGCTACAGAGGCACTCAAATTAAAAAAGTTATAATTTGTAAAAAATTTCTTTAGAACATTTCGGCCAAATTACTCGGCAAATTTTGGCCGGAATCGAACCGAATTCGAACACGAACATCATGGCCGAACTGTTCGGTAACCAAACCCGAAATAGTCATACAGGATTTTTTCTCTTTTACTAAACCTTGAATGTGATTGGGCTACAATTTTCGTGCTCTGCTATTTTCTCGGGCTTTTCTCTTTGATGTTTTCGCGTAGGTTAATATACATACATATGTATGTAAAGGTATGCATGTTTATTTGTAAATATCTTAATATTCTGAAGCACACGTGCCGCTTTTTCCGTACAAATATTAACCATTCCATAAATTAAGTTTTGGTTGATAAATATGTGCGTATTGATTTAGTATGAATATTTTATTATTCAACTGCCCAGCATGTGTTTAATAAAGGAGATAAAATACATACACTGGTGGTCACGTAATTAGGGACACTAGTTCTTCATAAGATTTGATCATTTGTTTTTAATTATTATTATTTTTTTAATAAATTTAGTTACATATATACAACCTAACCCATGCAACAACTCACAGTTTCAAACCTTGCACACGCTTGTTTAAGAATCGCCAAATTTCAAAAAAAAAAAAGGTCATCAAAATTTCCTTATGCTAATTGTGTTAAGCGTTTTTTCCATGCAAAGTATGCTCGAAAACTTTTTTATATGTATGGAAGAAAATAAAGAACATCGCCAAAAAAAAATTATCGTCAAAATTTGTAAAGAAGTAGTGTCCTCAATTATGTGATCACCACTGTATATACGTTCATATAATATTATTTTTTTTTGTTTTATATCGTTTTGCCGTAGCTTTGTAAGCAACATAGAGACAGTGTTGCCATTTAAAACTTCTTTGAACCTGTATACTCGGTTAACGGCAGATAGAAACAAAGATCTTAAAGAGAACGTGCTGCTTCAAAACCAGACAGGACAGAAATGTTTTTCTTTATTTTCAACCAATTTAATCATTTATTAGTCATGGCTCGCTTGGAGACCTCAATAGACATCGCATAACTCAGCATATGTAACTCCAGGGTACAGTGTCTGCTATAAAGACCAAGATAAAAATAAAAATAATGTTTTTACAAAATATTGTTAACTGTCAAAAAAAAATGAAATGTCACTCTCTGCCTCTTTGAAAGTCATCACTTCGAGAAGGCGATATGGAGCATAAAGCTATCAAGTGCAATGCCCCATAAAAAGCGCCACTACGTCGACATTAGGAGCACACATAGTACCAATAAACAACCAAGCATACCTGTAGGAAACACACTCCATTCCAATCAAAGTGGTGCCCATAACAGAATAAGAGGGCAATTCTGGTAACTGTCTTTCAACTCACCACAGTCTTTCTGGCAGCTATCTTGAAAGCTCTTTTCGGTCTTTCGAAAGACTAAGAAAGATTAGCTAGCGAGGAGGTCTTACTTAGCGTTAAATATTCCTATTGTCTTTTAACAATAAGTTTTCTAAACAGTTTAGATTACATAATATTAGCTATGTATTTAAAAATTAAATGACATTAAAAGAATCAAAACAATAGAATCTCAAAATTCAAAGAAAATTTAATTAAAAAAGGGGAAAAAATTAACTAAAAAAAGAGAAAAAATTCTGCTGCCCGAGGATTTGATATCTCGTTTGGCACGCCAGTGCTTGCTCACTCGGCCAGTGCGATTGCCCAAGAAGCGCGAGTGAAATGATACAAGTACATACATACTTTTTCATCTCGATTTGGAGTGCTAGTGCAAAAGAGCTATTCACCATGAAAGTTGCCAAGCGAGCTTTTTTTTGTAAGATTTCCGTGCCAGAGTAAACAAAATCTTTCAAACTATCTTTCAAATGTCTTTGCTAGAGTTTTCCTGTTAGAACCCTGAATCGGTCGCCACAAATTTATTTTCAATGCAAGCAACTTGTGACTTTAACATTTTGATGTCCTAGGAGCGCATGCTGCTGCTGCTGCTGCGAGTGCAATAGCCAATGGAGTAGAGTGCTGGCACACCATTCCGGAGCAAAATACTAATTTAATTTTTTTACTTTATTTTATTTATTTTAGCCTTGTTGCTTTCTTGTTGATGCTCAACTGCAGTTCTTCTCAAATGCTGCAGAAATTTGAGCAGCAAAAATTTTAATGTTGCTTTTGATTTGCTATTGATGAGAAACTGATTGTCAAAATTTTGTTACAAGAATGCTTGATGTAGGCAGAGTCGCCGCATTAATTGCAGCTCTCGAATACACCCATTTTTTAAGTAATCATGCGGTGCAAAACAATTAATCCGCTATTTAAATTTGAGCAGTTAATAGCTCATAATGTTTTAATTTAAATTTTACACATTAACTTATTTTCACACTATTACATCACTTTCAAGCACCATCTGCTATGATCGTCGCACGACATCAATGCCTGCATGTGCAAGCAGAGCGTTTAGAAATTTTCACTGTAAAATTTCGTGAACAGATTTCGCTAATCACGAGCTGTCAAAGTCGTACTACTCCTGAATCAAGAATTATTCTAATAATCCAAGATTTGCCTGTAGGGATACTGCATGATAAATACTATGTACAGTGCTCGCTATACATAAGTATACATGTGACATTGCACACACATTTCAGCACACACCAGAGCTAAAGCTTTATGCGTCAGAGAACGCTGGCTAATTAACACGTTAACACTCAATCGCACATCGTGAATCATGTACATACATACAGTCACTCAAACAAATGACCACGTGTTGATTTTCTCCCAATATTCGATATGTTTTTCGAGCTAATTTTTTTGTTGTTATTTTTATATACAAATTTTGTCTAAGCTTTAACCAAAACCGTGTAAATCACAGTTTAAAAATGTATACAAAGTTAAGGGAAAATCCAACAAATTTTCATAAAAACTTCAAATTTTTATTTGAATTTTTAGAAAATTTTTGGGTATGCAGTTTTATAGCCAGTTTTTAGTATAATGAAGTGCCAGTTTCAAACGGCAAAAAAATCGCTTTGATTTTTGCAATTTTTTTATATATAAGTAAGAATTTCTTAGAAACAAAACGCGGGAGACCGTCAGCAACGAAATTTCCAAATGTGAACGCAAGTTTTTGTAAATTGCGCTTGTTTTATTAAAAAACCCGAAAAAGTAGCCTTCAAAATAAAAATTCCCAAAAATCAACGCGAATTTTCTGCTGTTTAAAACTTGCACTTCTTTAGACTAAAATTGTGTGGGCAATAAAACTGCATACCCAAAAATTTCCTAGAAATTCAGAATAAAAAGTTGAAACTTTGATGAAAATTTGTTGAATTTTCCTAAAATTTGTATAAAGTTTAAAATTGTGATTTACACGCTTTTGTTTAAAGCTTAGACGATATTTTTATATAAAAATAACAAAAAAAATCTTAGCTGGAAAAATATTACGAATATTTAAAAAAAAACTCGTGGACATATGTTTGAGTCACTGTATATTTAAAAGTTGATACCCGCATACCAAAAGCATATGTACAAGCAAACTGGTGCGCATACACACATACACGTTTGTAAAGAAAATATGTATTTATGTAAAAGCAGCAGCAATTCCAACCAGCATCAGCTGAAGCGTAACAATAAACGACAGCAAGCAAATTCATGCTGCAGCTGCAGTGAAAGCGCCGGGGAATGATTCAATTTTTCCAGCAAAAAAAATAAAATAAAAATTACGCTGATGGTTTTGTGTAAGTGGGTGGTTATTGGGTTATTTAATCATGCTTATTTGGCTAATGGTTAACCGGGAATCATACCATAGAAATGTATTGTAAGCAGAAAAATTCATAAGCGGTGAGCAGTCAGGAAACAGTCATTTTGAATAAAGTAAAACCAGTAACTGCTTGCCATTAAATTTGTATGCCCACAAAAATTCTACTATCCAATCAATCTCCAATGATGTACTAAATAGTTTACCCGAAGTATCAGATGAAAAAATGCTTCACAATTTTATGAAAAAAAAAAACACGAGAATTAATTAAAAACATAATGAGTGCGCCTAGGTCGCGTTACGTAAGTGAGATTTCACTTTATTCATTTCTTAATCGTTGCATAATCGTTCTATTGATCTTAACATAGGGATAACATAGCATAATACTGGGTTGAGTGATTTGTAATTTACCAAATCATGATCAGAATGAAAAAAGAAATCGATTAAGCGGTGACTGTCTGTCCGTCCGTCCGTCTGTCCGTCTGTGCACTCGATAACTCGAGTAAAAATTTAAATATTTTAACGAAACTTGCCACGTGTACTTCTTTTCAGCATTGAAAATCGTACAATAACCACGCCTACCTCCCATATAACGGTAGTTTTCAGAAATACGAAAACTGCGATATTTTAGTAACTACTGAAGCCTAATCACTGAAAATTTATATTTACAATGATTTTTGGACAGAAAATAAGATTGTTATAAATTTTTTGTAAAATGGGCGTAGCCACGCCCACGTATGATTACATGTGTGTAACTTGGTAACCGCTACACCGATTTCTCCCAAACTTGGCCCAGTTGTTGGTCTTGGTAAAATATACCACATGGCTGAGAATTTTTAAAATCGGACAATAACCACGCCCACATCTCATATAACGGTAATTTAGAGAAATACGAAATCTTCAATAAATGAGTAACTATTGAAACTAATTTATTCAAAATTGATGTTTGCAATAGTTCCTTAGCCAAAAATATGCTAATAACAAAATTTTGGAAAATGGGCTTAGCACCGCTCACTTATGACCACATATGTGTATCTCGGTATCCGTTCGATCAATTTGTACTAAGCTCGGTATGTTTTTGCCACATAAAAGCAAAGCGTTGAAAATTTTTTAAAACCGACTAAAATTACGCCCTCTTTTCATATAACCGTAAATTTCAGAAACGCTTGAAACTTCGATATTTCGAAATTTAAGGACGCTAGTTTACTTAAAATTGATAACCACAACAAACCCTTGAAAAGAAGTAACATTATTTTGGACTTTTGGTAAATGGGCGTGGTACCGCCTACTTATAACTATAAAACTTTAGCTCATTAATCTAACTGGACGTACTATTGAAAATAAGGGTAAAACCACTCCTGCTTACCATGTAACGTTAGTTTTCGGAAAGGTTAAAAAACTATATTTAATACGTGCGCCGGGTATTTAATGTTCGGCTTCGCCTGAACCTTGACTTTTTTACTTGTTTTTTTTTTGCGTCATTCTAGCGTCACCAATAAAGTACTCCTAAATGTGAGCTTTGAAGTCAGTTGTTTTTTTAACCGACTTCAAAAAAAAGAAGGAGGTTGTCAATTCGTCGGAATATTTTTGTTTATGTATACCGCATAACTTTGGACCACGTTAACCGATTTCTATAATCCTTTTTTTCAAAGGAAAGTTGGTCCCATACTAAATTGTTTTAGATCCGACCATTGGATCATGAAGTAATTAACGGTACTCTTAATTTTTTATATGAAAGCTGAAGTCGGTTTTGTTTTTTGCTTAAAAATTAGTTGTTGGCTTAAAAATTACTTTAATCCCTTATCATTTTCTACGACAAAGCCTGGGGCCACTATTTATTCTGCTTTGGGCACACTCGAACATTTTTTTTTTCCATCATTAACGTACCTATGTAAGTACAAATCGTCTGCTTTTCATATGATCTCACTTAATTCGTTCCACTAATTTTCTTCCACTGTTAATTCTATTAGATTAGCGCAAGGTAAAAATAAATTAGCTACATATGTATATATGTATGTATGTATTTACGTAGCGTAAAAACTGAAAGCAAGCGTTTCTATATTTATTAAGCTAGAAAAAGCTATAATCACTGTTCTATTTTCATAGTTTTGAAGTACATAGTCGTAAAAGTGTTGAAAAGTTTATGATTGAGCACGCGATGATACGCCCAAGGCATTGCGTACCTACATACATACATACGTATACATAGAATGGCAGTTGTGGGTGACACATATGCACATTTGTGTGTATCGTTTCGCTGAAGAAGTGGAAAATGTCAACCCCCGGTATTATCTACCGGCACGCCCAATGATTTGAACGGCTGCTTCAGGTTATTTCATCAGCCAATTTGTATATGTACATACTTATATATGTACGTACATTAGGGTGGTCAAAAAGTGTACGTGTTCTATAAATTCGATCGAAAAATATTGATTTCCCAGAATGCTATACTATTTCTACGAAAAGTTGGTTTTTCCCCTATAAAAATACCTGGAAAACTTTGAGCGCTTTGAAATATTTTTTGATTTCAGAAAAAAAAACAAATAGGGGTATTCTTTTTTTCGATATTGAACAGTCTCAGGGGGTGAGAGCATTACAATTCCGACTTTACTGTTTTTGCACCACCCTAATGTACATACATACATATTTTCCTTCAACTCTTTTTTTTTTTGAGAACTTCTGCTTTGTTATGCACACATATCCAATCATTTCACTCACCAGTAAGTTTTCACAATGTCCCAAATCCTCGCAAAGCTAAATACATAAATTTGCATGAGTCTATTCGGCTTGCCTTCAAGCTTACTGTTCACTATGCACCCAAATGTAATTTCATCTTTTATGCTGCGTACAGCCCCAAATAGCTCAGTATTGTGCCAAGTTTTCTGTTATGACAGATTAAGTTACACAATCCCTTGACACTCTCACTTAAAACTCCTTGCACACAATTCTATTTGGTCTGTGTATGATACAACGACGGGGGTGCTAACAAAGGTTCGCTAAACTGAATATATTTTTAGCAGATGAAAAAAAGCCAATGGATTTGGCAACTATTTCGACATTTAATTTTAAGTTTGATTACAAACAATCCATGTGAGCTAAAGGAAATGCAAAGTCAAAGTTTTGGATGTACCAAAAATTAAAAAAAAAAATAGTCGTGTGACTTTAGACAATTAATTTCTTATACAAATTTAAAGTTAAAACAAGTGAGGGAGTTTGGTTCTTCAATTAAGGCCCGGAAATATGTACAAGCATCAGGTTGTAATACAGAGCCAGAGCCAAAAACCAAAAAAGTGAGAGGTGGTCCTTCGGCAATAAGGAGGAAATAATTAATTCGGCGAATATCTAAGATTGCGTGTTTAAAGCAAATCATCTTTTGGACCTAGCAAATTTGCCTTTCATTGAATTAATAAAACAAGTACCTTAATCCTTTTCGAAACAATGTATTCTTAATTTCTCTTGCTTTCTATATGTATCAAAATATGAGTTTTCATAAAAAGTGGACTTGATTTTAAGTTAGCGATATTTTCGTTTAGAAATATTTTTTACCGACTTTAACAAAGGCAGATGTTATCAATGAGTCTGAATTTTTTTTTCTGTGTACATTGGCGGTGTCACGCAATTTTTCCCATACAAAGTATGCTCGAAATTTTTTTTATATGGAATCGCCAAAAAAAAAAATTTCCAAAAATCAACGGTATTTCTAGCCGCTTGAAACTCATACTTTATCATACTAAAATTAAATGGGCTACGAAACTGCATAACAAAATTTTTTATAAAAATTCTAAATAGAAAGCTTGAAAATTTTTTTGAATCTTAATAATTTTTGTTCAAAGTTTGAATAACGGATTTATATGATATTTGTTGTACAACTACTTGGGCTTTTATAAAAAAATATTTAACATAAAATAAACTAAAGAGATATAGCTAAAACTGTTTAAAGTACGACGAATCTATTATTTCTGCCACCAGTGTAAGTATGTTACCGGATAACCTTGGACCACGTGAACCGTTTTAAAAAATTATTATTTTATTAGAAAAGTGGTACTTCAAGGGTGGTCCCATAATAATTTGGTTTTATTTTCGATAAATAGTTGACGAAATTGTATACGTGCATTGAAGTCGGTTGTTTTTCTTTCGCTTAAAAATGGCTTGTTATTTGAATACACTTTCGTTCTGAACTTGTCATAATTAAACGAAAAATCAAACTTATATGTTGCGGCAGAAGCCAATTGAAACTAAAATCTCTGGGAATCTAACAAATTATAGCAGTTTAATTTGTATAAAAAATACCTTTTTGTTCAAAAATTTGACATCGCTAATATGGGAAAGTAAAAAAATGTGTTTTCTTAGCGTAAAAAATTAAAATTTTTCGAAGTGGATCTGCAAAAGTAAATGGCAACTAATTGTAGTTATATTGAAATTTTCCAAAAATTAAGAAAATTATATTTCTTGTGAAGAAAACTTTTGTTGGGACCCCTTGTTTCTACACCTTCAGGCTAATGTTTACTTCAGAGCTTTTGTTTTGTGTGCCTCCTAAGAATTCGTTAATAAATTTGAATATTTGGCATTGTCTTACTTGTTTCAGTAGCTCCTTGCTTATGCTTTTGCATTTGCCCCAGTGAGCATAGCAGCGTTAAGGGTACGACAGATTGTGGGTACTTTCTATCGAAAGTTTAAAAAAGTTTAGGTAGCTCACTTGCTTACGCATTGGAAGTCGACTAAGCGTAATTTTATTGTGACGTATGTGCTACTTCGCTAATACACGACCGTCCATAAGTATTAGTGAACTCTGTTATCTTTGCTCCTAACGCTCACGTGTGTCAAGTTAGCACTACACTTTTCGAAATTGGAAAAGTTAACTACGGCATTAATTGTAGTGTTTTTGTTGTAAATTTGTTGTGGAAAGAAAAAATTTGTAGCTCTCGTTTTTTAAGAA
>NW_023458556.1:19975489-20014573 GCF_013731165.1 Rhagoletis pomonella
TTTAAGAAAAAATGGTATGTAGTGCTAACTTGACACCATACACCTAGCCGATAGAATTGACATATTGAAAATATTATAACGGCATTAATTGTAGCTTTTTTGTTGTAAATTTGTTGTGGAAAGAAAAAATTTGTAGCTCTGTCCCGCTCTGCATTCCTTTTGCACTAGTTCAGAGATAGTTCTGAGATATGTAGCTCGGAACTAGTGCTTTGTCAGACTGTCTCTAAATTTTACTGCAGGGCTCTTATGCATTCATAAGGTATAGGCTTTCGATGCTTTCTCCTGGTACGAAAAAACGCATGCTTGTTTCGTTGGTGCGTGGTAAACATTGATCCCTTATGGATTGACAGGCAGCTTAAATTTAAAAGAATGCATCTTTTTCGTAAATTTATTATAATCAGTAATTAAAAATTTTTGTAAACCGTCCAACGTGTGTCAAGTAATTGTTTAGGCATTTGGACGATCAATAGCTATCACACCATGTTGTCATGTCTCAATTCTGTCGACAATGGCGCATGGTGTCCATTTTTTCTTAAAAAACGAAAGCTACAAATTTTTTCTTTCCACAACAAATTTTAAAGTTAAAAGCTACAATTAATGCCGTTATAACATTTTCAATATCTCAATTCTATCGGCTAGGTGTATGGTGTCAAGTTAGCACTACATGCCATTTTTTCTTAAAAAACGAGAACTACAAATTTTTTCTTTCCACAACAAATTTACAACAAAAACACTACAATTAATGCCGTAGTTAACTTTTCCAAATTCGAAAAGTGTAGTGCTAACTTGACACACGTCTAACGCTCAGATATGGCATTTGCTTTCATAGGTCATATTCAATGATAGCATCTGCATTATTTTTAATTCTGCACAAAGCATAATTTTAAAAAACTCCTTACTGTGTATGAGTGACATCGAATGCCTTTGTTCGTAGACTTTTTTTTATAGGTCGAGGAGGGTTGGACATGTACGTATCCGACCCTTGCTACTACATTTATCCTGTAGCAAGCCTCAAGGTTTAGAGCGGATGTCTGATTTGTTTGATGACACGAGATACTTCTTATCCTCGTTTACTATCAGACCCATTCGCTTTGCTCTCTTATCTAACTCGGGGGGAAAAGGCAGCACAGAATTAACGGTTTTTGTTTCCGATGATGTCGATGTCATCGGTATACGCCAGCAATTGCATGCTCTTGTAGTAAATTGTTCCTGAGCGGTTCAGTTCTGCAGCTCTTATTATCTTCTTCAACATCAGATGCTTCAAACTTCGATTTATCAGATCGAATATATCAAACTTCGATTCATCATACTTAAGTACCCAGAACCAATTTTTTGTTTCTTTTATTCCAGTGTAATATTTTTTTGCATTTACTTTCATAGAACTTAGATACATGTCAATGCAAAATTTTAAAAACATCACTTAGCGCCTTTTGTAAAAAACTTGAATTCTATATTTTCATCAGTAAAGTGTATGGAATACCCCTTTTAAATCATAATGATGTAAATTAAAGCTTTAGGGTTTTCACACTTTCAAAGTGAAGGCAACACATTTACGGTAAATTGAATTTTGTACATATTAACGCTACAGTAAGTATAGGGTGGTCCAAAAATGCATGCGAAACGAAAAGTCGAAATTTTGATGCTCTCACCCCCTAATATTATTCTATACCGAAAAAATATACCCATATATTTTTTTTTTGAAACCTAAAAATATTTAGAGGTCGCTCAAAGCGCTCAAAGTTTGCCATGTGTTTTATATGGAAAAACACACTTTTCGTAGTAATGGTATAGGATTCCTGAAAATCAATGTATTTCGATCGGAAAACTCTGTTTCTCTTCAGGAGATTCCCAATAAAAATACCAAAGCCAAAAAATACCAGCCAAAACGCCCAGAAAATTCCAGAAAATGCAGTGGGGGAATAAATATAAAAAATTTTGAGTATTAAAAAATTTTTAAATAAACAAGAGAACCAGAGTTTTCCGATCGAAAAATAGCGATTTTGAAGAATTCCATACCATTTCTACGTTTGTCTATGGTTTTTCTCCATATAAAATGTGTACATGAAACTTTGAATATTTTTTTATTTCAAAATTTTTTTTTTTGATAAAAAAAACAGTCCTAAAGGGTGAGAGCATTAAAATTCCGACTTTACTTATTTTGGACCACCCTAATGCACACGCATATATGTATGTATGTACCTAGCAAAATGTGCGTTTCATCTAAATTCCCAAAATTTGTTCGAATACCTTTAGTGGTAATATACTTGAAACCTACCAAAATACTTAAGGGGACTTATCAGCTGAGATGCTAGCTGCTTACAAACTCCCTCCCACTTGCCACTCACTCCACCCCTGCATTCGTTTTAAATTGCAGACTGTGTCTTCTAGAGCTGTACGTACGTATCTGGTTCTGACACTACCACTAATTCAATGAAGTTTAGGTAAGATATTTTTTTTGTTTGCTTCGTTTGGCTGCTATCTCTTAATTACATGCGGTGCACACAATTTGGAAGTTCGTATGTATTAACGTTACTGAGCTAAGATTATACCCGCCATAATCAGTTGCACACTCTTGCAAGAAGCCTCCCCTTTTCAAATGCCACACATATACATATATGTACATTGCAAGTACATCTCTCAGCGACACATGACAATGCCTTAAGTGCAACGAATAACCGTGTATGTCTGTCTGTCTGCATGTATGTACGTATGTACGTATGTATGTACATCCTTATGTGGTAAAAGCAACTATGAATAATGCATACACAGCAGGTACGAGGTAGTACAGCGCCTTGTTAAGGCTTATACCGCAACTGTCGAGAATAACGTCAGCAAAAGCGATTAGAAAAAGCTGCAAGTCGACTGCCCAATCGAAGCTGTCTCTTGACTGACTTCTGAGTTGTTGCTAAACCTAACCATTGGCGTGTACGGTGAAAGTAGGTCGCCACGAAATAGGATAACGACGTTGAACAGCTGAGCTGAGGAGCAGTACAGCAGCCCGCACTGACACACATGAGCTGTCTTTTTGCAGCTTGCCACACTGCGATTTTCCCCATTCGTTGTCAAAGGAATCCTCAGGCCGTGTCAGCAGTGCTAGCACCACCCAAAGCTAGCTGTCATCTTACAATCCATTTGTAGGCGAATTGCTGTGGCACAGTGTGACTCACTTGCCTTCGGGGAGGAGTGTATGTGAATTTGTTTGATCGCAAGTAACGGGTGATTTTTTTGAGGTTAGGATTTTCATGCATTAGTATTTGACAGATCACGTGGGATTTCAGACATGGTGTCAAAGAGAAAGATGCTCAGTATGCTTTGAAATTTCATCATGAATAGACTTACTAACGAGCAACGCTTGCAAATCATTGAATTTTATTACCAAAATCAGTGTTCGGTTCGAAATGTGTTTCGCGCTTTACGTCCGATTTATGGTCTACATAATCGACCAAGTGAGCAAACAATTAATGCGATTGTGACCAAGTTTCGCACTCAGTTTACTTTATTGGACATTAAACCAACCACACGAATGCGTACAGTGCGTACAGAAGAGAATATTGCGTCTGTTTCTGAGAGTGTTGCTGAAGACCGTGAAATGTCGATTCGTCGCCGTTCGCAGCAATTGGGTTTGCGAAACACATTTCGAACCGAACACTGATTTTGGTAATAAAATTCAATGATTTGCAAGCGTTGCTCGTTAGTAAGTCTATTCATGATGAAATGTCAAAGCATACTGAGCATCTTTCTCTTTGACACCATGTCTGAAATCCCACGTGATCTGTCAAATACTAATGCATGAAAATCCTAACCTCAAAAAAATCACCCGTTACTTATTTGCAGACATCTTGTAAGTGGTGCTTTGTTCCCGCCCCTTCTGTTGGTTGCCGCAGCATATGTATGTATGTTCGCCATTTTCATGCCAAAGAGTCACTAGTAGTATTTAACACTATTATTCCTGTGCAAGCTGTGCTAGAATTCAGCTAAGAATACGTGCGGTGCGGCTCATGTTTTGAGTGCATTTAAGAGTCGCATTCGCTTTTTAAGAAAGATGGTCGTCCACCAACTAGCATCTGACATTTATTACGTACGTACAATGTATGAATTATGTCTTTAGCTAAGAACTTTAAAACATTCTGTGTAGCTAAAATGCGCTAGGTAGGTACTTACTTAATTTTTGTATTTTGGTTGCAGTGCTAATCTTTTTTTTTTAATTTTGTTGAGTGTTAAACTTAGTCTTGAAGCATATTTATTAAATCAAAAGTGCACTATTACAAGCTATGACTTTTACCTATTTTTAAGCCTTTTCGGCACTCCATATCTGAAGAACTGCTGACCTTTGGATCTAATACAATTTTTTACCCAATTTTGATAACTTTCAAAAAGGGTTGACTGCAACGTTCGGAAAAATAGTAATCGGAAGGAACTATGTAAGTTTTGTGAATAGAGCGGAAGCTGTAACACTTCCCAGTTCTAGCATTTCCAGTGGTTTTTCACCGGTAAAGTGAAATTAGGTCTACATTTATTATGGCGGAAGTCTACTTTCCAACCTTCAGTTCTTTTTATACGCATTAACTGTTGTTGGCGGCCGCTGTGGTCCTGTGTTCAAGCAAAGTTTCCGATCAAGATCAAAAAATTAAAACAAAAACCAAAAAGTTCTTTCTAATACCGGTCGCCCCTCGGCAGGCAATGCCAAACATTCGACTGTATTTCTGCCACGAAAAACAGCTTCTCATAAAAAATGCAATCGCGGTTCGGAATCAGCATAAAACTATAGGTCCATCCCTTTTATGGGCAACATCAAGGCGCACGTCACAAAACGGAGGAGAAGTTCGGCCAAACACTAATGATTGATTGTGTAAGCTGCAGTAGACGTCGCAAGGCCGCACGTACACATTTCGTACCGTTCCCCGTACAGCGCATTTCTTGGTGGCGGTGGTGTTAGTCTTAGATTGACGACAGAGTGTTTGCTAGAAGCGATGCTATGGCTACATCACCGCCAACCACGAAATGTGCTGGACGTGAGCCGGGCAGATACACCTTCTCTGGACATTCCAGGTGCATGCTATAAATGGTGGTCGTCATCCAAAGAAGGGAGTTTCATCCGAGTTAAAAGCGGTTTTTTCATGGGAGTGTTTTAAAGATACACGCCAGCTTGTAGCCGCACTTACTTACTGGTCAACAGATGTTTCTCAAATTGCCTAGAGTGCGCAACGGGCATGCAAAAGTCGGGTTTGGGTACGGTCGTCCAATCGTGACTGCATACTTAGAACAGCGACTATTGTATTCCATCCTTCCATAAATATTTCAAGCCAAGCTCTGTCTTGCGAACTTTTTTCTTCTAACATGGCAACGGCTTATTTTGACGAGTTTTGGCTTTATTTATTTTGTTTTATTTTTAGTTTAATATTTTATTTTAAAAGTCTAGCTCAAACTTTGCAAGTTTTTTTTTTTTAATTCAACTAATTTTCACTTTTCAGTCAGAAATTTTAGAAAAATTTTAGTAGGATAAAAAGCAAGTTTCAAATGGCTACAAAATACCGTTGATTTTTGGTAAGTTTTGGTAAAATTCAGAAAATAAAGTAATTTTGATGATTTTTTATTTTTATATTTTTTTCAGTTTATTATAAAATGATTTAGACTTTTATAAAAACTATTAAACATTAACAGGCCTACAAAAAGCAATAATTATTATTTTTTAATTGGCAAATAGTATATTCGGAAGCGAAAATTAATCAGCAGCGGTCAACTAATTGGGTAAACCACAAAGCTGGTAATAATTATTTACGCTGATTCATGTACATACACATTTGTCATTTGCCCCGTTCTTGCCTCATGCATTTCAAAACAACTACTATTTACTCGCATAATCAGGCAAAATGGCTCATTTGTCCATGAGCAGGAGAAGATCGCGTGCCAGTCGACAAAACAGCCAAAGAACCAACAAACTGATGTCGGTGTTGATGGCCCACTTACAGTTTTATGGCAATGGCATGAAGGTACAGGTTTTCACTACGCGTATACATAGTTACTTTCCCCACTTTTGGTGGCAGGCTGAATGTTAACTGCGCAAACGCGTTGTCAGTCAATTGACTTCTTTGACTTGCCCAACATCAGGGCGAGTAACTTTAGGCATACATATATACATACGTATGTATGTACATGCATATGTGCACTTACATATGTACATACGTACCTTGCAGGGAAAGCTATTAATTGTGAAATTGAATACTGCTAAATAGTTGACTTTTCAGCTCAACCAGTTCGTCTTCCATCCTTTTCCCATGCCAACGACTGGTATTTTATTGGTGAAGTCCTACGAAATGGAAAATTCTCCGGCTATGCATCAGCACCTAACAGTTGAATTACTATAAGCATGCATACCAGTTGACGGGATAATCAACAGATTCATCCGCAAGGAAAGCAATAAGTAGTATGTCATTTTACTCACGGCGCTCCGACAGTCGCAATGACCGATAGAGCAAAGCACTAGCGTGCCATTCCAGAGAAATATTGTTTTTATTATTTTTCCTCAAATGAAATCAGGTTAACAAATTTCTAAAAAATAATCATACAAAAATTTTACAATATGGATAATAAAGAAGAATTGATTTTGGGGATATTTATTAGAGCAATAGAAGCCAAATCAACATTTTTAAAAGTTTTGTCTGTATGTTTGTATGCGCATCACTCGAAAATTAATGCATGAAATATAATTCAGTTTTCAATTGATAAGATAAATGAAAATGTGGAAATATGGTTGTCAAAAGAAAGAGGTTTAAGAAGGACGGAACAGACGGCAGTCTGTTTGAAAATTGCATTCAATTAAATTGATAAAATAAATGAAATATTGCAATGCGGGTATCAAACAACACAACAATACTTTTAAGGCGCAGTGAAGCACGCCGCATGTTTGCTAGTGTTAAAGTAAATAAATAAACATGTAAAATATTTAAAAAATCAAGTTACTTTTTTCGTATTGATATTTTTTGTCCAACATCAGCTGGTTACAATTTAGTTGACACCTAATGCCGGGGAATAATGGTCTGACTTTTTCTCGGCCATCGCACACAACAGCACTTAGCTTTTTCGAGAAAATTATAAAGTATATAGTCAGCACTAGTACTCGCGTTAACAGATTAAAGTTAGATTTAGGCTAAAGTCACTTCCAGCAGGGCAGTAATACAACGAGTATTTTATAACATGTATGTACTATCAGTCACTTTACTTTCCAGCTTTTGTTCTTTCAAGCTCAAATTCTGCTGCTGTATGTGCCGCCTTTTGTCTTTAATTGACGTTGTTATCACCAGCAAAATGAAATTGTTTGCCTGTACATACAAACTGTTAGACATGGTGTCAACAATCTTTAAAGCACATGCAACATAAGCTCAACAAGCAATCGCACAGAACAGCGAAAATGCTGCAAGAGGAAGGAAAGTGATGCTGCTTGAGTTTGTTTGTGCCACTTTTCAGCTTCGGCTTCAGCTTCTACGTTTAGCTGCGGACGCTTTGTGCCAACGGCGCTGCTGCGACCGAACTTTCAAAGTAGAGTACTGTAGCGCCAGTGCTCAGGGTTTGAAGGGAGCACGTTTGTTGGGTTGAGATTGTGTGGCAGTATTGCAAGTTAACTTTGCTGACTTTTAATAGACCTAATATGGCCCAGCATGCAAATATGCGAGGAAGTGTTAAGTCGAACGCGCTTTGGGACAAATATTTTCACAAAATAAGGTATTAAAATTTGTGGTTTATGTTAACCCCACTGTTTTGGTATACATTTTGTAATTAATTATTTAATTTCTCCCATTTCAAATTTATATTTGCCTTGAGTGCAATTAATAAAAGTTAATTCTTACTTTCTCCCAGCTCTTTGGCAACTTTATGTTTTCTACTTTGGCTTAGTTGTTTTGCGTGCAGCAAATTGGTTACTACGTTCATACTTTAACTTTGAAGTATCAATTTTAAGCTACAATGAGCCACCACAGTCGTGGTATGAAAAATAGGATGGTAGTGCAGAGGTCATACATTTCTGTTTAAATCAAAACATGCAACCAGCTTCGCTTTTATAATGTCAGTATCAGAAACGTTTACATCCAGCAAAATAAAATTGTTTGATGAAAAACTATTTTCTAGATCTTTGGCTACAACTCATAGGTTTTTTTTTGTGCCCTTGTGGCCTTTTTTTGTGCAGAATTATGAACGAATTGGCAGAATTAAAAAAAATAATAATTATGAAAATTTTTTGTGATTTTGACCACTGAAGTGTTTGTAAAATTGTAAATTCTAGAACGACCTATTCGTAAGCTTCGACCACCTTTTTCATGCGTAACAGTAACATAAACATTACTCTATTAAGTGCGGATATTTTTAAAAATTAATAACCATGTTCAAAAGCAAATGCAATGTAAAAAAATTTTTTATTAAAAAAAAACAAGCAATGGCTGTTAATTAGGTAAGCAGGTACTGTGACTATCAAAATAATGCATGCCAAAGAGGTTTGTATAAGCTGTGCTTTCAACTTTTTAATCTGAATCTTTAGAAAATTTTTGGGTATGCGGTTTTATAACCCATACAATTTTAGTCTAATAAAGTGTAAGTTTCAACCGGCATAAAATCGCGTTGATTTTTGATTTTTTTTTTTGTGACTGCTTGAACTGTTTTTTTTTATATTTATGTATGTGTAACAAGTGAAATTTACATAAAGTGGAGCACATTTTTTGAAATTTTGTTGCCAATGGTCTCTAGCATTTTATTTCATACGAATTTCATGCTTGTATGGAAAAAAGTGCAAAAATCCGTCACAAAAAAAAAATTCTCAATAATTTTTTAATAAGATTGAAACTGTAATTTGTATGATTTTGGTGAAAGCTTGGATAGTATTTTTGTAGAAAAATAACGAAAAAATTTAACTCTAAAAAAATATGAATATTTAAAAAAACAACACGTGGTCAAACGTAAATCAAAGTCTCAAATTTTGAAAAAAAAATTATCGATTTTTCATACATATAATTTTCCATTTTTTTTAAAGGCCGAAATCTTTTCTGTTCCCTTTTTTATCACCGAAGTATGTGACTTGACGTTACATGAAGTTACGTTACTAAATTTTCCATTGAAATTTTTATACCCGAGCGCACTTGTGCACAAGGGTATATTAATTTTGTTCACATAACGGTTGTTTGTAACAGCCAAAACGAATCGAGATAGATATAGACAAATGTATACATAAATGATCAGGATGAAAAAAGAAATCGATTAAGCCATGTCTGTCTGTCCGTCCGTCTGTCCGTCTGTCCGTCTGTCCGTCTGTCCGTGTACACGATAACTCGAGCAAAAATTGAGATATCTTAACGAAATTTGGTATGTAGGTTTCCCTTAATCCAAGGTAGGTTGGTATTGAAAATGGGCGAAATCGGACTTTAACCACGCCCACTTCCCATATAACGGTAATTTCCAGAAATACGAAAACTGCGATATTTTAGTAACTACTAAAGATAATTCACTCAAAATTGATATTTATAATAAGTTTTAGACGAAAAATAAGAATATTATAAATTTTTGGAAAATGGGCGTAGCCACGCCCACTTATGGATATATGTGTATATCTTGGTAACCGCTGCACCAATTTCTTCCAAACTTGGCACAGTTGTTGGCCTTCGCACAACATACTAAATGGCCGAAAATTTTTAAAATCGCTCAATAACCACGCCTACTTCCCATATAACGGTAATTTTCAGAAATACGAAAACTGCGATATTTTAGTAACTACTGGAGATTATTCGCTCAAAATTGATATTTACAATAATTTTTCGACGAAAAATAAGAATATTATAAATTTTTGGAAAATGAGCGTAGCCACGCCCACTTATGGTTACATGTGTATATCTTGGTAACCGCTGCACCAATTTCTTCCAAACTTGGCACAGTTGTTGGCCCTGGTACAGCATAAAAAATCGCCGAAACTTTTTAAAATCGGACAATAACCACGCCCACATCCCATATAACGGTAATTTAGAGAAATACAAAATCTTCGATAAATCAGTAAATATTGAAGCTAATTTATTCAAAATTGATACTTGCAACGATTCTTTACCAAGAAATACGTTTATGGTAAAATTTTGGAAAGTGGGCATGGCACCGCCCACTTATGATCACATATATGTATATCGGTAACCGTTCTACCAATTTATACCAAACTCGGTGTGGTTATTGTGCTTGCCACATATAAGAAAAACGTTGAAAATTATTGAAATCGGACTAAAATAACGGCCGCTTCTCATATAACGGTAAATTTCAGAAATGCTTGAAACTTCAATATTTCGAAATTGAAGGACGCTAATTTACTCAAAATTGATACACCCCGGCTTACCATCTAGCGGAAGGTTTCGGAAAGGTGAAAAAACATATTTAATACTTGCGCCGGGTATTTAATGTTCGGCTCCGCCCGAACTTAGACTTTCTTACTTGTTTTGTTAATATTTTTGAATTGTATGTCGAATATATTTTGTATTTGGACTTCAGCCCCACCCAGCAGTTCCATTTTTTGCAAATCTTTTGTATGTCTTACTATGTTTCAACTATATATAGCGAGTTTACAAAAAAATTTGAGCATAAATACGGCGTTTCAAAATATCTCGGCCCTAGCGCCACCTAGCGAGACCATTTTTAACTATTCTGCTTACATAACCAGTATATATTATAAAAAGCAGCCAAATTGGCACATAAATAAGTTAGATATATGACTTATTTTTTTGCGGTACATCTTCCGCTGAAAACGGCCATATTCAAAATTTTTCTAAACATTTTAATTAAAAAGTTCAAACTTTTTACTGAAGTTTTATAAATTTTGTACGCAGTCTGAAACTTCTACTTATATAGCAGTTTTTGTTACAGTGTGAACTATATTTAAAAAAATATATTTATAAATTTACAAAATTCTTAATAAAAAAATTTTGTGGTTTTAAATAATGCGTGACCGCCAGTGTAGATACATATGTACCTACATACATATGTATGTGCATTCATACTTAGATGTACTTACATGAAATATTAAACGACCCAAATATGTAAGCCCAACTTCTTGCCCATTTGTTGTTGTTAGTGTTGGTTGCACAGTTAAACATTTGTAAAATTTCCCAACTAGAAATATAAACGGGTATTTGGTATGCGTTATTGTACTAAATCTACATAATTCGCGCACTTGAAACGTCATTTGCAAAAGTAATTTTCCAGTTGAAGTTTTGCATAAAATCTGTGTTTGCTGAAAGTAGGAAATTCAAGTAAACAAGTGTAAATAAAAAATAAAGCATAGAGAAAAAAGTGTTGGAATGTCAATATGTGCTCGTTGGCAAAATCCGCTGATTTTAGCGACGTTTCTCTGTACTTTATAGTAGTGCGAATTTTATATATATATATATATTTTGTATGTATGTACATATGTATGTAACATCGTCGTAAGCCTCTTACATAGCAACATTCAACAACTTACATAGTACATACTATTTACATACCCTATTCGAGTACGTGTCAATAGCTCAAAACTAACAAAATAAAAATTACAATATTAATTAAAAACACGTCTAGAAAAGTCGTATCGACGTGATTGAAAATAATGAGCTACTTTTTACTAAAATACTTTACAAAAAGTGAATAGGCAACATGTTAGGCCGGCAATTGTGCTTAGTTTTAATTGGAAAAGTTCACAGAATCTCTAATATTATTCGACAATTTCGTGACTTTTGCGCTGGAAAAAAAGTTGAAGCAGCAACAATTTGAATAATCTAAACTTAAATGAATTAAAAGTCATTCGTTGTGTTGAGCACGTGAGCAATTACTGCTGAAGCATAAAGTTCCTTCTCGTTTTTTTTTTCATAGCTTTTTGATGAATTAAGTAATTTCTGGGTGTCATCGCCCGCTCATCTGAAGTCTTAGTACTGGCAAAGTGAAAACACTTTCAGTGTTTTATTTTGTTTAATAGCAATTTGTATGTCTAACTTTCTCTATCAATTTCATAAATCCTTACAATGCTTCTACATCTCTGTATTTAGTATGAAATTCTGAAAAACAAAAAGAACTTTAACAGCCCGTTCCGGCCGAACTTTGAAAAGTTTTAATTAATTCAGGCGTGTACACTAGGGTGGATCGACAAAAAAAGTTTTTCCAGTCCACCCCTAGGATTAAAGATATTTTGAAGGCGATCGCAAAAAAAATTTTTTTTTTTTTTGCCACGCCCCCCCGATGGGCTATTTACTTTTTTTGACACTACGTCGCCATTTTAAGTCCGATTTTAATGAGCCGTACACCGTTGTTCATGGCTTGGAAGCCGCCACAATTCTTACCTTAATCATTTTTTACTCCGAGTTCAAATTCTAGTAGTGACTGTCGGTATCTCGTTTCACATCATGGAATTTAGGTATGATTATACTAAATGGGCTACAAAACTGCATGCTCAAAAAATTTCTAAGAAATCGAACTGAAAAGTTGAAAATTAGGATGAAAATTGTTTGTTATTTTTTCATTTTTCCCCGAGTTCTACATGAAATTGGAAAAATTGATTCTGCTGGGTTTTGCTGTTGAATATTCTATATTTTTATAAAAAAAATTAAAAAAAATTGTATGGAAGATATAAATAAAGAAAATCGTCAAAAACGTCAGGGTACTCATATTTTTGACGCTGACTGTATGTATTTTACTTGAGGCAGCTAGAAAATTCTAAAAAAGTAGGTCCTCCTGTGCATTTTTCTACCGCCCTAATGTATATAAACATGTCTTTGAAATATGTACTTTAGTGGGAGTTGCAATATGTAGTTATCGCATTGTAGGTCAACAAGTTTGCAACAACCAATTACTTACTACTACTTACCATTATTAGCTAAGTTAACAATAGCTTTTCCATGTAATGAATTGTAGAAATATTTATTAAGCTTTAAGTAATCGGTTCGTTTACCTTCGGGTTATATATAGCCTACGCATGTATACACCATACATACATACGTACATATTTACACACAAGGCAAGTTCTCCCACATTTGCTGCCTTAAATGTGTTACAAGTAGGCAAGTAAGTACACGTGTACTTGAGACACGACATTTCAAATGTACATATACTATTAATTACAGCTGTACTCTACCGCATTATGTTGTAATTTTGGCTTATTCATAGATGCATATACATACATATAAGCAAAGTAAGATGGTATGAGTTTTGCCGTTAATGCAGGCATCTGGTGTACAGAGGCTTCTTCCCTATTCCCTGTTTTGGTAGGTTAAAAAAAGTTATCCTTTCATCGACGATTCCGTCGCTAGAAATCGTCTTAAATTGTCAACAATTAAATAAACAATTAAAAGCTTAAACCATTAGTAGTTGCTTGATTATTTTTCTTCTTGATGGCCGCACAGTACTCGTAGAAGCCATGTTTTACGCGAAAAATTAGAAGGGCTGTTACGATTATAATAAAACTGCGGAATCGTAGTCTCGTTGTAATGCTAAATCCGAATATGCCATAAAATTTATAGTTTGACAGTTGACAGCTGTCAAAACATTTGCCTATTGTTGACAGTTGACAACTGTCAAATGGACTGTGAATTTTTCTAAAAATAAGACAATCTTAAAAATGCCACTGATTAGGTTTTCAGACAAGGTGATCACGAATTTTGTTACAAAATAAAACTTTGAGAGTTGACAGCTATCAAATAAACTGTCAATTTTTCTAAAAATAAGCAAATATTTTTTAAGATGCCACTGGTAAGGGGTTTAGGGACGCGAATCATGAATTTACGTCAAACTATAACCTAAAGAGTTTACAACTGTCGAAGGGGCTATCAATTTCTCTAGAAATAAGGAAAATTTCCCAAGAATTAAACATAACCTGTTTTAAGGCTCACTGATCTTGAGTTCTGGAACATATTCCAACTTTTTCGTTTGACAACTGTCAAGTAAACTGTAATTTTCAGTTATGTAACACAATATATATGTTAAGCAAAATTTTACTAATTATATACGAGGGAACATATCTAAAACGAATTTATGATCAAATTATGAAGTAATAACAGTAATTATATTTATAAATTAGGGATAGTTGCTATATTTTCAGCCCAAACAATTTGATCTAGGCACCAACAGTTTTTTTTAAGATTGTTTTATTTTATACGAAATTCATTTCCAAAACTTTAGTTTTCTCATTTTAAATCAAAGTTATTCAGGTTCGAATTCTTGGAAATTTCTAACGCCATATTGGATTTTGCACTTTGAATTTTCAAAAACTAAAAAACATATCAAATTTCTAATTCTTGGACGCCATATTGGATTCCTTATTGGATTTTTGAAAATTGACTTCAGCTTTGTTAAGACACATCTTATAAATGATAATATGGAATAAATTACATTATTCTTCAATATTTGAATACACTTGATGTTATTTGGAACAACTGCTAAAGTTGGTCTAGACACATAAAAATGGCCGCCATTCTTTTTGGCGCGAGTATGCGCGGCTTTTCTCTTCGTAGATCCTTAAAGGGCCTTTGCATTAATTTTTTGGTAAAGGAATGAAGATCCTACTCGGCCCTACAAATTAGTTATACCTTTTTGAAGAAAATATTTCTTGAAAAATAAGGCGTCTTATTAAGGTGTTGATAATCTAGCAACCAAGTTTTTTTATGTAATATTTCATATGAAATCGTCACTATCCGTGTTTAAGAAGTAACACCAAACCAGCAATTACTGTTATAATTGAAAGTTTCCATAAAAAAAAAACTTGTTAGGAAAACTATTAACTCATAACTGTTAGAACGTCCCACGATCGAATTCGTTGAATTAAATGGATGGATTCAACGGCTTGTTCAGCAGATATTATTGAAAATAATAATCAGTTTTGAGTTCGTTGGACATTTCTGAATAAGAATTGCTTTGTTCCGGTTAATTTATCACAGTTATAAAATATGCCTTTTTCGCGTAAAACATGCCGTCTCCGACCACTGTGGGCCGTTGGTATTTTTAACCGACTTCCAAAAAAGGAGGAGGTTATCAGTTCGTCGGAATCTTTTTTTTTTTTTTTTTTTTTTTTATGTATGTTACCGCATAACTTTGGACCACGTCAACCGATTTTCTTTTTGCATCGGAAAGGTAGTGTCTCAGAGGTGGTCCCATACTAATCTGGTTAAGATCCGATCAGTGGATCCTGAGATATATATATATATATATTTTTTTTTTATATGAGAGTTGAAGTCGGTTTTTTTTTGCTAAAAATTACTTCTTATTTATTTATGTACATATTTCAAACAAACTAAAAATAATGCTCATTAGGAATTGCAATTTGTGTAATGTTTCCCTTTACCGTTCCATTTAATAATGGTAATGCACCATTCGCCTACATTAAATCGCATAATGAGATAAGGTAATTTGCTTTAATCAATAAATTAAAATTATAATTGCTGTTTCAAATTACACACATAAATATGTATCGCATACTGCATAGCATCGTATTACTGCAATTTATTAACTAAATTCGTTTTTTGTGCTCTAACTAAATGAAATGAATGAACTGCAATAACTTTGCAGATTGTATATATGTATACATATCTGTATGCACATATTTACGACACAACTAACCTAAAAAAAAAATCCACATTTGAGTCTGCAGTATTAAGTTATTGATAAAGCATTTTCTATCCATTTTAAATTTTTTCTGGAAAACAAATTAGTTGCCATCTTTATTCTATTCGTAATGATCTAAAAATAAAAAATAAGTGTTAATTTCTGTTCCTGCTGCAAACTGATTTAAGAATTTTTGATAGAAGAAAATTTCTTTTCCATTTCTTGTGCGTCATTTTATATCAAATTTAAGTTTTTCTTGAGAGCTGCAAACAGTCCTTTAGCGCAAGAGAAATACGCGTACCAAGTTTCGTTGAGTTATCTCAATTCTTACTCAAGATATCGTATACATAGACGGACGGGCAGATAGACATGGCTCAATGGGTTTCTCCATTCATTCTAAGCATTTTGGTACATACATAAGTGTTATCCTTGATGTTGCGGGGCCTTCTTTTTGTGCAAATGCCACTTTACGTAGGATCCAACGGGCAGATACAGTGGCTCACAATGTTTTGTGCGATAAATTTTTTTTCGTAAATTATATATAAAAATTAGGGACGGAAAATAATCATTATTCTTTAAATTTTAACCAAAAAAAATCAACAAGTTGTAATCGTCGTAAAACAATTTTATTTATACCCACGTATTTGTTTTCGTACGTCCCACTGTAATTTACAATGATTTTTATTTTTCGAGTTTAACCAATAAAGGTTAAAAATAATAATTAATATTTGAGTTATAATTTTTCGTTCAAAAGCAATTCTTATTACTTGATTTTTATTTATTCGATCAAAAATAATGATTATTTTATGATTTTTATTATGTCGCTCAAAGATAATAATTATTATTGAGTTTTATTTTTTTCACTTGAGAATAACGATCATTTAAAAAAATTAAAAGCTATGTCAGCGCGATATCCGCCGTATCCTTTTTAGAGGGAGCGATACCCTAATAAAGGAATAAGCCTAAACATTTCAGTAATCTGCGTCTGTATAGCCTTTTCAATTTTATGAATAATCATTATTTTTAAGTGGAAAAATAAAAATCAATAATAATTATTATCTCTGAGCGAAAGAATAAAAATTATAAAATAAGCATTATCAAATAATAATTATTTCCATTGAGCAAAAAAAAATATTATTGATTTGTAGACCATTCAATTTTGGTACAATAATGTGCAGGTTTGAAAATTCTAAAAAATCCCCTTGATTTTTGAGATTTTTTTGTTTTTTTCTTCCATATAACGCATGACCAAAAATTTTTTTTTCAATCAGTAGTTTGAGAATTGATTATTAACAAATCTAATTATCACGCATTTAATTTAATTTCCACTCGTCTAAATGTCCAATATGTTTGTTTAATTTTAGTTGACAACAGCCACTCAATAGATATGTGCATATATGTACCACAGTGCCAACACACATAAGGAATGCAAATACCCATTGTCATCTTCGTCAACAATCGTGTATACTATCATTACCATCCTCAGCGCCCTCTCGTCTTCTAACTTCCGAATTTGGCGTTGTGTGGCTTTTTAAAATTCCAAAGGCGTTGATTTTTTTTTTTTTTTTTTTGTTAACAGTCTTATACATGCATACATACATATTTGGTTGATGCATACCAAGTTACTGCGAATACTGAACCAAAAAAGCTGTACCGACATCGTGTTTGCCAAGCTCTTCAAATTCAATTCGCATACGAAATTCGCCTCAAAATGTTTACAATTTCAATTCGTCAGTTGCATTATGCACGTCTCTAAGTCGTGTGGTATGTACGTTTGTTGATATTTATGTACATTGGTGTAAAATATTTACTTACAAATAATGAGGTTATCATAAATCAACTTAGCATTTTGATTAGCATAAAATAACAAAGTCACACGGAGGAGGCACACAAGCGAAACAAAACGAAGAATATTGACTGACAAAAATTTACATTTCATATTAAAATAAATGAAATGCCAAACGGAACTGGTCAAAGCGACGCGAATCGCTTAGAATTATTACTTAGTAGTAAAATCCGGCTGACGCTTCCTGTGCAGCAAGAAAATGAATGAACATTTATTTTCTAAAACTTTTGTTAAAGTTGAAGTTTGTGAGCGCCAGATGGGGGAAAGGAAAAACTTACAAATCGAGGCTTAAATATATTCAATACCCAGTGTTGCCAACTTTTGAGTTTCAAAAAGGACCAAAACTTCGAAAAGAAAAAAAATTTTGAATCAAAGGATACATTTTTCATATCAATTTGTACTCTAGCACTACTGAAAGGCTATGTATGTATATATATGCAAGTAATTTTGTATTTTTGATGGAATGCGGATGCCATACATACATACACTTCATTTAACAAACGCAGCATTCTTTCATTTTCCCAAATTCACATCTTTTCCCTACTATGGCAATAATTAAAAATGATTCTCCTGGTTGGATCCTAACTTAGTCTGGAGAGGTCTTTGACTCATCATTAGTCTCACCGAGCTGCTGCTAACTAACTTTTTTCTTTGATGCGCTACTAAGTATCCACAACAAGAGCGAATTTCAAAGTCTTTAATACGTACTTATGTAGCAAAAGTACGTCGTAATATAAAATGTCACTCACTCATAAATTTCAGAATAATTCTATGAAAAAATAAAGCACTCATATAATATGTATATCGTTAAATAACGGGGGTCAGTAACCTCCGTTCAATTTATGCCTCAATTCGCATTTTGAAACGCAGACGCATTTTTGTTTTTCTCTTAAGCAGACACTAAAGCAGTTCATTGAAGTAAAAAATATTTTTACCTTTCGAATTCTATGCCGCTTACTCTTACTATTATTACTATTATTAAATTTTTTAATGGTACACTTCCAGTCGTCTGCCAAATTGCGGATACGATTTTTAATTTTTAGCATACAAAAATCCTGAATGACTGACTCACTGACTGCCTTTCCATTCACAGGTCCAGCATGAGCAGCACGCATGCACTTGCAATTATATCGGTATAAAAAATTATATAAAACAAGCACACTTGTATACATACATACAAGTACATAAGCATGCATTCATGCAACGATGAAACGAATGGTTGTTTTTTTTTTCCATTAATGCCGATAGCTAACCTACTCACCTACAGGCTACATGCTGTGGCATAAGTATTCATATCAGCATCCTTGCTCTGCTCATCGTGCTCCATGCGACAATTTCCTTTTTATGTTTGGTTGTTGTGCAAATAAAGAAGGCAAAAATATATTTAAAATAAAAAGCTAGAACACAGTTCAACCTCCTTTGGAGCTCGCTGCCGCTTCGTCAACTAAAGATATAGAATCTAAATAGGGAGGGATAGCTCTGACAAACCTGCTTTCAAAATAAATAAATGTGTTTGATATTTATGTTGAGTGTAGGGATGTTTCGAATGCCATATTTTTCACAATGCGCAAAGATTTTTTGTATGAAAAATGAGCAGGAAAGAATGTTACTCATACGTCATGTACACCTGAAAATTTCTCGAAAACTTATCCATGGAATAATAAATTAACTCGATTTTCGGAATCAGTGAACAATTCTATATAGGAATTCGATAGTGGCGTCCGGTGTTATTTTTTAGTTTCAGTCTTTTTTTAAATCCCTTCTTCTGCTTTTTTGCTATATCTAGTGCCTTTTCCTCCCTACGTCGCTACTTTATTTTGCCTTTTCCAGCCTATTTAGGTTATTTTATTTCGTCTTTTTTAAAGGTTTTTAATAAAATAAAAATATTATTTGTCGCCAATCGGTATTTTTTTTTTATTTTTGTGACTCATAGTTTAACCCTTAAAATTTTATCTCTATTTTTCCGATCAAATGTAACGTTATTTTAAGATTTTCTTTTCGATCCATTTTGTATCGATATATGTATTTATTTTTTCAATCATTTTATAACCGTAATTTTCGGACTTAATTTCTTAGATCATAGAAGATCATAAAAAATCGGTCATAAAAACCCAGTATCTATTATAACGGTTATGATCGAAATAATAAAAATCCAAAACAACGATAATCTAAATAATAAAATAACGGTTAGATATAACCGAAAAAATAATATTCCAAATTTAAAGATTATTTTTGATCGACAAAAATAAAAACCCTAAAATAACGATTTTGCAGTAACGGTTATTTCCCGTCAACGGTTATTTTCCGTCCTTGTTTTAAATATACACGTTTGTGCTAAGAAATATTTTTGTTTGAATACTCTTTCGTTCTAAACTTAACAGATGTTTTTTTTCAGAATTTTGGAAAACCAAATAAAAAATTAAAATTACAAAGGTCGGTAGGACGGTACTTACTAAAGGCCTAATAGAATTTGAAAACCAGTAGTACTTCAATAAATTAGTTTCAGTGCCTATTAAAAACTTGGATTTTTAAAGAAATGTCCAACTTAAGAACTTTACTATTATAAAGTTTTGTTGCTACTCTGCAAATAAGTACTTGTAAATCTTAGTTAAGGCTTTTCTATCCTAGACATGTGGAGAGGTGGTCCACCCCTTCTGAAATGTTTTCATTGGAAGACTCAAGAATCTGAACTAGCAAGTCGGGGATGCTCTGTCTTTTGGTTGAAATCTGCAGTAGATTACACTGACCGGAAGTTTATATATAAATATATATTTTTACAACTAATTCGGATTCTACGCATAAAAATACGTAACTTTTGTTTGATAGTTTTTTCTCGGAACCTCTAAATGAACTTTGAACTTCAATTCGTCTAAAATGGACGCAAATATTTTTATTGGAAAACGAAAAATTTTGAATAACCAAGTCGGAGAACCTGTATCTTTTGATCCTATTACCGACTGCGGCATCGACCGGAAGTGAGTTAAACTGGCCGGAAGTCCATTTTCGGAATTTCTTGCAGTCGGTTTAACAAATTTCGAATTCTGTTGCAAAATTTTAAATCGCTAATGACTCTGTTTGAAAAAATCATGTTACTATTTTCTTAGTGTACTCGCTCACATTAATTTAAAATGTAAAAAGCGTTGTAAAATGCGCCGGTTTGCGCATTTGACAGTCCACAGAGTAAAGCGTTTTTCCTGTCGCACCCATCAAAGCAAATAGTAGCATCGGTAGCTGGTTAGCTGCACGTATACATATGTATATTAGCCTGCGTCACGCTGCATACAAGAAAAATGGGATCGCTTCTTTTTGAACGAATTATAAAACAGAGTGTCACCAGCACATTTTGACTCAATTCAAGGTCATACGCAAGCAAAGACAAATTCAAATAATGTGATGTATTTTGGAAGGATTTTCCGTCATCGCTTGTGAAATTTGGTTATATTTCTTTTGTTTATTTCATATTTGTTATAATTTTTAAGTGCAACTTATTGTCTAACAAAAACCATATAAATTCATGTTTCAAACTTTGTGCAAAAATTATAAAAATTTCGCAAAGTTGCATCTGAATTTTTTTTTTTGGGGCACAATAGATCTTAAGGGGAAGTGCTCTATCCACAACAATAATCTAAATTTTTAACTTTTTAATCAGATTTTTTGTTGAGTATGCTGTTTTATAGCCCATTTAATTTTAGTACAATAAAGAGTAGGTTTTAAGTTGCTAAAAAATCGCATTAATAATTTTTTCCATGCACAAAAAATTGTCGCACATACTTTGTATGGAACACTTTATTGCACTAAAATTTAATGGGCTGTAAAAATGGATGCCAAAAAAATCTAATAAATCTTATTAAAAATTTGCAAATTTAGATGGAACTTTAGACAAGAAGCTGCACTTAAAAAAAAAAAAAATACTAATTAAACATAAGAAATATAGCTAAAAATGGTCAAAATAAGGCGTTTCTATTATTTTTGTGTGTATAAGTGTCTGTCAAGCTAAAATGTTTGTGAAGAAGTCAAAATGTTAAAGCAGATCTTTGTCTTATAAGGTTATTTTCCGGAAAAAAAGTTCCCAATTATGTTTCTTATTTTATCAAAACATCGATTTTTCAGTATTTTTCACGAAATGCACTGAATTGAGAAAAAATAAAATTTACAAAATTGTATGATGCGCTGCTTTTTAGAGGCATCCTAAAGTGTCTCTGAATTTAAGTTATCTGTATGTACATGCTTTTGCAGGCTGCATCAGCTACAACGACTGCCCATCGGCGTGTACTAGTTTTGTTTTTACGTGCACCTTAGACTTACTCAGGCTTAGCATAGTATGGTTTGGAGGCGTCGATATGTATGTGGATATTTAAATTCACACAAACATACAATTTTATGAGCAGAATAAATTTCAAAGTGTATATCCTGGTTAAAGAATGTTTTAGATAAATTTATGTCCCACAAAAGTGTATCAACGAGTGTGCATTAGGGTGGTCCAAAATAAGTGAAGTCGGAATTTTAGTGCTCTCACCCCCAGGGATTGTTCCATACCGAAAAAAACATACCACTGTTTTTTTTTTTTCGAAATCAAAAAATATTTAGAGGCCACTCAAAGTTTTCCATGTATTCTATATGGGGAAAAAACAATTTCGTAGAAATGGTATCGAATTTTTGAAAATCAATAATTTACGATCGGACAACTCTGTTTCTCTTGAGGAGACTTCAAAAGATATTATCCGATTGTTTATTTAAAATTTTTTTGATATTAATTATTTTTTACAAGTCTCCACAAACCACAAAAATGGAATGGGGGACCCCCAAAAAAACATGGGTATATTTTTTCGGTATATAACAATCCTACGGGGTGGAACATTACAATCTGGACTTTATTTTTCCACATGCATTTTTGAACCACCCTAGTGTACAAAAGGTTTATAGTTGCATACATTCCTTTTTTCTTCCTTTCCAACCATTCTGCTTAGCACTTACTACTACTTCCCATCTAATTTCCTTTTTTATATAATTTGATATGCAATATGTACGAATATTTCCATTTATGTATTTACGTTTTTTTTTTTTATTTATTGCTTTACTTATTTTCTTGTCATTTTCATTTCATTTCAGCTGCCAATACTATTTGACAAGTCATCCATGGGTACCAGCATATCAGGGTGTCATCACATTTTTCGTTTTGGCCAATTTCTCATTAGCGACATTCATGGATCCCGGTGTCATACCAAAAGGTTGGTAGATATTTAATTTGATTTGTTGGCACTTGAAAACTTGTTTTGCTTCTTTTTTTTTTTGCAAATTTTCTCACACAGCTTCACCAGATGAGGACCGGGAGGAGGAGTTTCGTGCACCACTTTATAAAAATGCCGAAATCAATGGCATCACCGTAAAAATGAAATGGTGTGTGACTTGTAAATTCTATCGACCACCACGTTGTTCACACTGTTCCGTATGCAATCACTGCATAGAAGTGAGTATAAGTGTTTTATTTGATTATACGATGGCTGTTACTGCATTTATGTGAGTGGTTACTACATCTATTTTTTTTTCGATTTTTATTACAGACATTCGATCATCATTGCCCTTGGGTGAATAATTGCATTGGACGTCGCAATTATCGTTTTTTCTTCTTCTTTCTGGTTTCGCTGTCCATACACATGCTGAGCATATTTTCGTTATGCTTATTTTATATACTGAAAGTTACACCACGTATAAAGGAGCCATCGCCCATCGTAGCGTATCCTTTTCGAAAGTTGACTAAATTATTTTAGCTTTTTTATCTTTACATCACAGTTTTTAGTAGGTAGAATACTGATTTAAGGATTTAAAGAGTCAGTGGTTTGGTTTTGTTAAAAGAGTTACAAAACGGACGAATACGGAGATGAATCTGAAGATGAAGACGAACATGTTACGAATACGAAGACGACAACTCGAATACGACGACTAATACGAAAACCAATATAAACCAAAGACGATCAGGAATACGTTAAACGTTATCTACGTATTTGGCCGAGCTTCGCCTCCAATTCGTGTTTTGCTTCTTGGTGTTGTGACACATATGTGAGATCTACACCTTTAATCCATCTCCGAAGAAGCTTTTTTATGGTAGAAGTACATTCGAATTTGCCATTGGCTGCCGAGGGGCCACCGCTATTTGAAAAAAAAACTTTTTTTTTGATGTTGCTGGGACCAGAAATTGAACCATGTACCCCCGCAGTGGCAGTAGGCACGACAAAAGCACTACTCAAAACCGAAAAAAATTTGTTTTACTTTTGATCTAAAAAAAACCTTTCAACTTATTTTGCTTTGTTCTTTTCTTAATTTTCAGTAATGACTTTATATCAACATAAGCATTTTCTCTATATAGACACTGTGTAATGTGTAAATAAAACCGTTTTTTTTTAAATTTCGAAATCGGGAACCGGTATTTTCAAATTGCAATTTTTCGAATAATTCGAAAGTCGGTTTTGGAAAAAAGGCGAATAATCGAACACCCCACTATGTATATATGTACATATACATATGTATATCTAAGCAATAACACTTGCAAGGCATATCTTGCAGTGCATGTGCACTGTATCCAACATTTATTGGCTTTCCTTAACTAGCGACTTTTACGCATCCGTACATAGTATGGTGCTGATGGCCATTGTTATAATCCTAGCGATTCCAATTTTTGGTTTAACCGGATTTCACATGGTGCTCGTATCACGTGGCCGCACAACAAACGAACAGGTTACAGGCAAATTTAAAGGCGGCTATAATCCATTCTCTCGTGGCTGCTGGCATAATTGCTGCTACACCCAATGTGGACCACAATATCCGAGGTATGTATGATGATGTTATTCACATTCATTAAATGCAATTACATATTAATATTCTTCTTTTTCTTATTAACTTACGCATTTCCATAATTGAAATAAATTATGTTGCTCACATCCTACACCCGCTGATGATAATCTCTCTCGAATGTTGACGCATTACAACTAAAACCTCTTCGGTCATTGTAAACAACAGTCTTCTTAAGCCAGAAAAATATGCAGCTCGTCGCTCACACAAGGATGGTCAGGGTATTAGTGTTATCACTACCGAACGTCGCAACAATCAGCAGAGCAGCAGTATGCGGGGCAACAGTACACCTGGCAATGCGCCACGTTCGCCACGTGAAACGCTGAAAAACTATTACGATAGGGATAATCGACACACTCAGGTAAAGACTTATACGGACCAGGGCAATGGTTATAATCAACGGTCGGGCAGCACAACGCTTTATAGTAAGGTGGGTAAATTGATTATTGCTGGTTATTGTTGCGATTCGTTTGCGAACCTATGTATCTTTTGTAAAGTCCAAAAAACAAAAAAAAATCTATTTAACTTTCTTTTTTCTTCTTATAAGTATGTAAACGTTGTGTTGTTGTTTATACCTGCATATCCTCACATTCATATAGAAAGGCCCTACTTCATTTGCTTTTCAAATCCAGCACTGGACAAAATTGGAGTTTAAAGATAACTACTGTAGTATAAAATTAGTATACATAACCATATGGAGTTTTTCCATCACTCCATAAAGAAACGCAAAAATGTTAGATAGGGCCTTTCCATATAAAGGATTTACAAAACAAAAATGCGCTCGTATTTTTGTATGTATTTGTATGCATTTATTTTATTTAGCATAATTATAACAATATATATTTTTGTTATTAGTTTCCATTAACAAACATATGTATGTAGTAAACGCGCACTGACACCCACACATACACACATTTGTAGACCAATAATCGGTGGTTGGTTCTTGTACATACATGCATAAAAACGTGCCTATATAGATTCGTATGTTGCTGCATAGATTTTTCTCTCAATTGCCTGCATTGTTATTGAATGACGTGATTTCTACTACGTACGAGTAGTATACTTTGCTTCCATCAATTTATTCCAATAGTTTACAATTTTCATTTAATACATTAAATAATAATTGAATATTTGAGCTCGAAGTTCTATATAATTTCTTGTATTATTTTTCTATTTTGCACTTTGCACTAATTGGTGATTGCATTTATAGCAGTTTAATAGTGTTGTCACTGCCTGCCCGCCTGACTACGAGACAATATTTTTTATTCGAGTGAATATACATATGTATGTATTTTCTAATGTACAAATGGTTTTTTTTTTGAACTATGGAAATTAATTTTAATTTATATAATATTGCACTAATGAACAGATTTTGCTTTTAGTTGCTTGGATAAAATTTGCTTTTGTATGTGACGCATTGCTAAATTGGGCCAAGCAATTTGGATTAAGATTTGACTTCAAAACATTATATATATTTTATTTCATGATAAAAACATAATTATTGTTTTTATCATGTTTTATATTGTTTTATTTTCGATTGCGAAAATATATATTTTTTTATTTGTAAATATTCCGTTCGCATAAGTATGGGTGTATTCCGAAACCCATCAAGCCAAAGCAGCAGTCTAATTTTATTTCTAGACTATAATTAGTACAAATGTCCAATATGCGCAACCACGTTTAAATGCCTAATTGGAACTTAGTTACGTAAATAAGGCGTTTCCGTCAATTATAGTTTAGAAGTGGCTTGATTCATTTCGCAACACACCCCATGTACCCTTATGATCAGCTGATTAAGTTGAGTAAAAGCATAAACAGACGACAGCGGTGATCCGGATCAACTCGGAAATTAACTGCAGTTGATCCGGATTAAGTCCGAGTTAATCCGGATCAACGCTGCCGTCTGTTTAAGCTTTAACATTTTGACCAGTTTTGGCTATTTTACGTAATGTTTATTTTTTTATTGTTTATGTAATGTTTAGTTTTTTATAAAAGTCTGACATATTATATAACAAGCACCATATAAATCCACATTTCAAACATGGTACAAAAGTTATAAAAATTCAACAAACTATACCAATTTCCATCAAAAATTTCAAACTTTTTATTTAGAATTTTTATAAAAAATTTAGGTATGCAGATTTGAAGCCCATTAAATTTTAGTGCAAGTTTCAAGATGCTGGAAAATCGCGTTGATGTTTAATCATTTTTTTTTAGCTGACGTTGTTGTGCATTTTCTTCCATATAAAGTACGATGGACAATGGGAAATTCTTTTGTCCTAATTTATTCTACTAAAATTTAATTACCTATAAAACTACATACCTAAAGTTTTTCTAAAAATTCTGAACTAAAAGTTTGAAGTTATTGTGTGTATGTACTTTATTGGTAATGTTTGTTGAATTTTTATAATTTTTGTACAAAGTTTGAAATGTGGATTTATATGGTGCTTTTATATAATATGCTAGACTTTTATAAAAAAAAAAAATAATAATAATAAACATTACATAAACAAAAGTAAAACAGCCAAAACTGGTCAAAATGTCACTTAATTTAACCAGCTGACCACAAGTGTGGGTATACCGCAGCTTTCCTTATATTTACTTCTCTGTTAAATCATTCATGAGTGGTAATTAGCCATTAGCAAACTACATTTAATTATAATAAATTAAGGCAGGTGTATCACATTAAATTTTTTCTTGATTGGTGTAAGCCCCTTCGCGACTTCGGCCGAGTCCAATAAAGCACGCCAGTCGTTTCTCTTCTATTCCAATTGACGCCAAGTGGGAGTCCCTATTGAAGCCAAGTTCGTATCCACCTGATCCTACCGTCACAGAGGAGACCTTCCTTCATATGTACGACATGGCTGACTTCATTCAGCTCAACGTTAAATCGTCTGCGCGATGCCTTATCAGATGTTTTCATTGTCCATGTTCTACGGTATATACCAGCACGGTCATGATGAGTGACTTATAGTCCAAAGTAGCGCTTAATGGCAAGGGATGTTCTCCGTTGAATTTCAATGCTGACGTTAGTTCTCAACGATATTTCCTCATTCCCCACCAGACCCCGCGCTTTGCTTCTCTATCTTATTTCGGGAAGGCAGAACAGACATTGCATTAATCGACCGGTGATATCGACGTCATCGGCACATGCCAGCAATTGGTATGATTTTGTAAACATTTTTTATCAGTTTTCTTATTGTCCCCTGCAACTTCAGCAAAAAAAAACACACACATACGATACGAGTTGCACTGTCTAAAACCACGTTTAGTACCACGCTTAGGTTCCAATCAGCAGGCATGGTTTCGTCAGATCATATTTCGCAAAGAAGTTTGTGCAAGCTCCCGAAAAATTGCGAATAAGATCCCGTGAAAATCCCTAAAGCGCGGCAAGTATTTGAAGTAAATTCCAAAGAAGTCCTCAAAAAGGCCTCTGGAAAACCCTACAAATATAGAAACCTTTATTTTTTTATGTTGCCATTTGGCGTTTTTGAAGTTTGTCTAGGTTGTAATAAAAGACTAATTAAAATTTAATTATTTAACAGCTCTGGTCGGAATTCACTCGCTAATTAGTAATGAGAATGTATATTTATTTTACGATGAGAGTAAATATCCATTCTTATTAGAGTGAATTCCTATTCTCATGAGAATTATTCTCATCATTTACCAAAACCTTTTTACATGTTTTCACATATTCAGTATGAATAAATATTTAAAAAATTATTGTTTTCATATAGTATGACCTTTTTTGTTACGAAAAATTCACGAAAACCGCACTGTCGACAAAGCGTACATTTCTCTGCTTCATGCACCGGGTATAAAAAGTTTAATTTCGTCCGAATATAATAACCAATATTATCGCGGTTTAGATTTTCGGATTTCTGTCTTCCCGAGAACCTCTTTTTATAACAGAATATGAAATTGCTTTCTAATCTACCGCGCTGTATATTCTAACCGAGGTTTAATAATAAACCCTTACTGAACAGTCTTTCAGGAAACTGTGAAAACGTGCTTGTGTGTGTTCTGTCCATTCAATGGCAGATTGCTTTATTTACCCAACAAAATTTATTAATACATCTTAATATATCGAATCATCGAAATTTAAAGCTTTGGCGGTGCAACCTCCTTCTGCTTTTTCGATTATTTTTTTCTATTTCGGCACTTGTTTTCAACAATTTTACCTTTTTTTTGCATGCGAAGTTGAGTTGTATTTCCCCCAATTTTTTCTGTAATTGTATGCATTTAGTAAATTGCTATTTACTATAATTGATATTATTTTTGATTGAATGCACTATCGTAATGGTATGCTATTATATTGTTAGACAAGCTCTTTATATTCAAATTGGTCAAAAACAAAAAAAGCAAATCAAAACTCTACACTAAATGCAAGCACCGAAAAAGGTAAAAAAATTAATTCTATTCTAATATTTCATTTTTTCTATATTTTTTGCGAAAATACATTCTATTATTGTTCATATACATATATTTGTTCCTACAACAACTTTTTGGAAATGATTTCTCTTTAATAAAAGTATCTACTCTTCATGTCATCCGTTTCTTATTAAAATTTCCATTTTGCGTTATGCAATCTACAATATATTCTAAAATAACTACCTTTATTTGTATGTTGGTAATTTGAGCGATTTTTACTCGTATAAAGTTCGTAAAGATTTCATTCATTCATTCAAACATCAATCATTCAATTGTTTCAACAATCAATTTGAAAACAAGGGTCATTGAAGAATGAACAGTTCTCATTATCGTTTCATCGTTTTATGTTCCGTTAACCTACATACATACATACATACAAAGATATATTTTTTCGCAGAACCCACCACGACGCATAAATGGCATTTTCAACAGGCTTTGAAGTTTTTTTAAGTATGAGAAATACTTGCAAGGTTTTTAAATACTCTGGAAATGTCTCGATATTAAATAGTTGTAGGTAAGACTTGACAGGTGGCGACTTAAAATCCCTATTAAGCGAGTAGTGATAGATGTGGAGTTGTAATCATCTCAGCTTTTTCCTCTCGCAAGACTAGGGTCCACACGGAGCTCTCAGCCATCGATATTAAGACACATGCCCTCTTTTACCAAGAAGTGATTATTATTCACAAATCCTATCAATGGTCGCATCTTATAAGTATACGAAGAGAAGTCAGAAAGTTAGAGAAATAAAAAGGAGATGTAAAATTGTATACAGTTCCGGTTAATAAGACAAAATTTAAAGCAAAATTTAAAATGATATTGTTTGCAACTTATGTTTATTTATTTATTTTTAATAATTTTCATTTAAAATATAGTTCGATCTCTAATAGACCCACATAAATAACAGTTTCACAGCTTGCACAAAGTTCACAAAAATGAATCAAACTTAAAAAAAAAAAAATCATCAAAATTTCAAGCTTTCTATTAAGAATTTTTGTGTAGAGAGTGTTGAGCATTTTTTTTCATATAACGTATGTATGTATGAACAAAATGTATTTTTATTTGCAAGAAATGCCCATGTAGAGGATCTACAAAAAAATGCTAAGAAATCAAAGGTAATCTTCAGTGATTTGGAATTTGAACTTTATTATACTAAAATTGAATGGACTACAAAATGCGTACTCTAAAAATTCTGAATAAAATCTTGATGATTTTTTTTTTTTTTTTATTAAGTTTGATTAATTTTTGTGAACGTTGTGCAAGTTTTGAAACTTTTATTTGCATATGTGGCTTCTGTTGTAGATCGAACTATATTTTAAATGAAAATTACTAAAAATAAATAAATAAACATAACGTAAACAAATATTGGCAGAGTCCGCTAAATAACGTCCGTCGATTGTCTTCATTAAAAGTTTTGAAATGTTGGACAAAAGAAGAGCTATTTCAGAATTTAATCATGAGCGCAGTTGCTTCAGGATAAGAAGCAAAAATAACGGCTGCAAAGGGGTGGACAACTCTTACGTCCTTCCGCAAATGCTCGCTGGGAAAAAATTATTTTGCCTGATGGTCGAACTATCAAAATGATAGAATCTGGTGGACAGAAGCTCCTGGTTCATCACAAATTATCGAGCACTTTCAAATCCCAAATCTGTGATGGTTTTGGCTGATGTTGGTGTATCTGGCAAAACAATCCTGGTATCGCTAAAGCAATTACTGCCCCGTGAAAGGGATCTAATTTCTAAGTCGTTCACCGATAGGCCAAACCGTTTTGTTTTGTTATGCAAAGAGTTCACTTAGCCAGTTTTAATTATTCAATCTATAAAATTTCTTCAAATTTAAACCGATATATACATAAGCATAACAACCCTAGCAGGACTGTAATTAATTTCCATAAAAATTCTTCCTCCTCAAACACATACAGCTCCTAGCGTAACCCTACAAGGATTCTAAAAGGCGTATTACTGGTACGGAGTCCTCTATGTACATCATCAACGAATGTGTCTTTGTTGCCTAAAATGTGCTTTCCATAAGTTTTTGTAAATATTCGGGGCTCTCTGTTCCACGTGTCTAAGTACTACAAGCTTTCTACGTATAAATTTTAAATAACCATTCACAGGGTAAAAGCTTTCTCTGTCCATCGCCGCCCTTAATTTATGGAACATGTGTTAAAAACTATGCATTTTCTCTAAATGTTTGCCTCCCTCGAATATGCTCACCAGCTCTTCCCAAATGGAATTATTCGATTCTATACTCCTCAAATATGAAACCCTCAATTGATCTCTCATCATATTCGCTACCATAAAATACATGCCTTCATACATGCATATAATTTTTATGTTAAATATTTCACCTCAAACCGCCGCTTTCAAGTTCTTTATTTTTATTTTTTGTTTTTCATGCAATTTCGATTTAAATTAATGTTAGCTTTATACGTTTACGTTTACGGCCGATTTTCAATTATTACCTAACACCGCGCCTTTTTGCGCTCCTTCCCCATCGTTTAGCTGTCGCCCGGACGTGAATGTTCAGACACCGACATGGAACCGCAAGCATCACAGAGTCAAGATTGTGAGCCCACACCTCCATTACAACGACACAACTCGACGAATTTCTACCTGCCTCAAGTGGAGGCAGGCGTGAGCAATTTAAATAATGGCGTTATAGCAACTAATGCGGGCATGTTGCCCAACGCTGGCGGTGGAGGTGGTGGTGGTGGTGGTGTAGCAGCAGGCGGAGGTGGTGGAGGCGATTCGCCACGACATATGCGCATGTACCATCCGCGACACAGTCCATTAGCGCGACAGCGGTAAGTTTTTACATTAATTAATATTAATTAGAGCGAAGGCTTTATTTTTCTAATTAAATTTTTCCATTCTCTTCAAAAGCGGTTTGGAGCCACAACGCGGCTATAATCCCGCCGATCCACTTTCGCCCGATCATCCTGCTCATCCGGGCAATCAGGGCGCACAACAACAACGCAGTGGGACAACTGCAACACCCACAATGCAGCAACGAATAAAACCGTTGGGTGTGGCAACACCACTGGTGATGGCAAGTCCAGTTAGAAGGTGAGTCTTTTTTAGCGATTAAACGCATGTGAGCATACGACGCGCGAGTACAAGGGCAAATTCGAGTGCGAAAGTGTAGTTGCAATTGCTGGGTGTCTTCAGGCCATAAAGTTTACACATTGACGAGCAATTGCAATTTAACTACTCTCAACCATCTAAATAACGTGCTCTACTACTCTGCGTTATAATTTTAATTTTTTTATTTTTTTGTCTACATACAAATATCTGTTATAGTTACTACTATTTTCTAAAATATACGCAAAGAATGTGTCTAAACGTATTTAGTAATGTGAATTCTATGATTATCTAATCAAAACTGCTACATTTTCTTAACCGCAAAACTTTGCAAACGCCTTGAAAATTTATTAGCCAAAAAAAAAAGAAAAAAATTTATGTAATTTTTTCATGTAACTCCTAATCTTAGCAGGTATTTAACATAACTTTATTTGCTTTTATTTCCGTGCTTCAAAATTAATAATGAAATGTTTCGCTTTCGATTTTGTGAATATATTTTTACTTGTTAATTTTTTTTTTATTGTTTTGCATTGAAGATGGACATAGCTGGAATTAGCAATTCTTAATTTATGCCAACGCATAATGCAAAATCGGTAAATAACTCGAATTTTAAAGAAAAATTATCGTTAAATAGGAATTTATATCGCCAACGCGCTTTTCCCGGCATACATATGTATATTATTAAAGTTTGCATTTATTTCAAAGGAGAAACAAAAATAGAAGTGAAAATACAAACGGTGAAAAACACACTCATTGGCAACTCCGGGTCGAGGCATATAGCCAGGCTCCTTGTTCATAATAAACTTTTGCGTTTTCGTCTCCACAGCAATCAAGGCGAATTCAAATAAGGTGGTCTTGCTAAAATAGCTGCTTTAATTCGCCTCGGTACGCATATGTCAAAACTCCTTATGAATGAGTGCCAAAGTAGGAGTGTTGGAATTTTCTTTCCCTCGTCCTCCTTGAGCGAAGAACATCCGAAATTTGGCATTAGTATACCAAAGGCGAAAGCAAAACACAAATTTAGTTTTTGTTTTTGTACTACAACTACCACCGTATATGAATTCGCCTTGACAACAACTGATATACAAATTTCTTCTCAAGGTGAATCTATACAAGGTGGTGTTACCGGATCCGCTGATTTCAAAGCGAATTTGTACCTTTTGTCAAAATGATGTGTTTATTGTAATTTTGTCAATGTGCGTATATTTTGTTTTTGTTGTGTTATATAAATTCGCCTTGTTTTGTATTTTACGAATTCAGGGACACTAAAAATTGTAATTTGAAAATTAAGTGCGATTTTCTCAAGTAGGTTTTAGAATTTTCTATTCTCCAAACTCATTTCTTCAGAACAAAATTTGTGCGGGTTGCAAACATTAAAGCTACTATCGCTCTATTAATGTGGTAAATGCAGTAATATTGCAAATTTTATTTCGATTCCAACGGAACTAACTTCAAGTATGACATAATACCGTTACATAAAATGGGCAATTCAATTTTTGTTATACAAAATCATACTTACCCAGAAGATAATTTAGGTAGGCCCTTTTAAGTGAAGTCAATCTAAACGGCTTACCGAAGAAGGGCTACAAATGCTGTTTTCCTGCATGCCTTCTATAAGGGCTTTTCCTGTTTACAACTTACGCGAATGTAAGTTCATATTATTAAGAATTATAAATAATTTCAATTTGAATTTGGAATAAAACAAATACTTTAAAAATGTATGATTAGTAGAAAGACTTCTCCAAAATACGTTCCGAAGTACGTCCTTCAAAAGCCCTTCTGGAATTTCCAAAAAATAAAGGCGATAAAGGAGTGCAAGGTGGAATGCCTCCTGACTTCCAGAAAGGCCTTTCGGAAGGGCTTTTTACTGCTGAAATGTCTTATACCAGCCGGTCGGTCACGTCTCTGGTGTGCTATTCGGAGAAGACCTTTCCAAGATCCATGCTAGGTTATACCAGTTAAATAGAGTATATAATGCAATGTGTTAAGCAAGAAAGAATGCGAGGTTTTGCAAAAGGTTTGAGAGGCAGTCGCAAAGAATCTCAAACTGGTGCGATACGATATAATGCGATGCTTCATCTTTCTTATGGCAATAGGGAAGTCGCCTTGCATATTTTCAGAATCTCTTCGCTCGGAGAAGTTGCTTAACATCCTAGCCTTCCTAGGCAAGCTTGGTCCTCTTGTGACTAAACTAATGTTTCCCTTTCGTCCCATAATCTTAACCTAGTTAATTAAATTGTTATTAATGTAAATAAGAACAGCGATGTCCGTATTTTCACAATTTTGTTCAAATTTTTGTTTTTCCTTTTTAATAAATGCAATTGCTCTCTGCATTCGATCATCCTTGCCACTTAGCGGTCAGCATTTTGCTTGGCCACAAATTTTCGTACATTACAAATTTTAGAAAATCATCATACTGCTTATGAATGTTGCATTAGCTATTATTAAATCTTTAACTGAAAAAAAAGCGTTCAAATTTGTTTGTCAGATATTTGCAGAGTGTGGTAGTATACATACATAGATGTGGGTCATTGAAAAATATAAAAGCTTACATGCACATCTGTAGGAACGCCAGAAATTGCGCCATTTCTCGAGATATCAGAAAGATTTTGTCTTATTGAGTTGGAGCATTTCCCCACAATATTCACGTCAACATATTTACATGCATCCATGTATATGTAAACAAATTATGTTACAAATCGTCAGTAACTTTTCATTGAAGATAGAGTAGATCACTATTTTTTAAGCCTATGTTAATCATCATAAGTGCCTCACTTTTTCAGTAAATTCACTATTTTTCTTTTCCAACTGTTTTACTACAAAAATTCTTCTTTTCTTTTTCGTTCTTTCTTCGCTAGTCAATACTCAAAAACTGATACAAATTTAAACTGCTAAGCTTATAATAAACTGCATATACATAGATAGAGTTAAATGGAAATTAAATTCGAGTGTTAAAAAAATGTTGTAAAAAACCTTGTCACTTTTGAAATTCTACAAACCATCTAAAACCACAACTAATCGTACTATATACCACTACTTCTACTGCTTCTTCTACAACTACTACCATAACTGCTACTACTATCAATACAACCAACCACAACCGCTACGACTACCTACCACCACTTCTATTCTAACGATCTTCGATTTGAACTTCAACTGCAACTTGAATTCTTCTTGTTCTTCTTCTTCTTCCCCACTTCGATCGCGCTTGTGCATACACTTAAACATGTACACACGCCTTCACCAACACAAGCTCCAATCGAACCTCAAGCCCAAGCTCAGCTTCAGCCTCAACTTCAATGTCTGCTCAGCCAAGCTTTGTATAAGCTCTCCGCTGTGTAGCAAATGTTTTCAATGCGTTCGTTCGGTCGTTCGTTTGTTCGTTCGTACGTACAGTTTCCGTCCAATACTTCCGCCACCACTACCACCACCACTACTACTACTATGTTGTAATATTCATTGGAGGTGAGTTTTACGTTTGTTACGTTCGATTTTTTTTTGCCACAATTCTTTTTTTATTTCTTTATTAAATCTAATCATCTGTAAATCGAATTTCATGGTATCAAAAGCAAATAATTTCGTTAATTCATTTTACGTTTGCTCTATATATTACCGTTTTTTTGCTGTACTCGTCTGGAATCACAATCAAAGCAAAAAACAAAAAAAAATAATCACTCATAACAGTTTATATTAAACTCCCATTTCTTTTGTATGTATCTTATGTAATCGTACATTCACCGTTTTATTACAGTCATGGAAATGGCCAGATAATACTTTATTCATTTGTTAATTTGTTAACATAAGATTTTTCAATATCATACAAATCATTCTTTATGTTATAGATAATGAACCCAAACGATTCTGTTAACTGTGGTGCTCATGTGTGCTTGTACAATTGTCCACAAAATAATACGAGTGCGATATTTTGACCAGTTTGGACTTTTGTTTATTTAATGTCTAATATTTTTTTATAAAAGTCTAGCTGGTTATACAACAAACACCATATAAATTCGCATTTGTTGTTTGTAAAAATATTCTAAAAAATCTGCAACATTTCATCAAAATTTCAAACTTTTTTAATGCTGTTGTAGTAACCCATTAAATTGTAGTATAATGAAGTGCAAGTTTCAAGCTGCTAAAGCCGTTGATTTTTGGTTTTTTTTTTTTTTTGCTGGCAGTGTATGAAAAAAATGCAAAACCCCTTCAACAAAACAAAATTATCAAAAATCAATGAAATTTTTACCAACTTGCATTTCATTATACTACAATTTAATGGACTACAAAACTGCATACCAATTTTTTCTGAAGATTCTGATTAAAAAGTTTGAAATTTTGGTGGAATTTTTATAATTTTTGCACAAAGTTTGAAATGTGAATTAATACGGTATTTGTAGTATAACCAGTTTATCTTAAAAAAAAATATAGTAATAATAATAAACATTAAATAAACAAAGGATAAATCGTCCAAACTGGTCAAAATATCGCGCTCCTATTATTTTGCCGACAACCGTATACGCTATATACCAATATACATAACTCAAAATAACGAAAACTAATCGAAATTATTGATCCTCTAACTATTATGTCAATAATAGTTAACTTGACGCATTGATAGCACTGTGCAAAAATTTCAGGGTCATTTTCTGGGACGGAATGATTCGAGTTTCTTGCACGAGTGTTTTAAGAATACATAAGTTGGAAAAGAGTTAGAATAATTTTGTAGAACATATTAACCCATTAGCATCGTTTTGACGGCTTTTTTGATAAGTCTGAGTAAAATGGTATTTGGGAGTTCGCTGGAGTGTTTAAATGTTCTAGAAAATTATTCGCCAGAAAATTTCTTTAGGGACATTCTCAGACAAAATCTTTATACAAAGAACCTAAAAAAAAAAATCAAATATCGCTTATTTACTTCAATAGTTTCATAATCCAAAAAATACAAATTTTGAGTTGGGTATGCAGAAATTACCGCCACCTTTTCTTCTATGTTGTGTAAAAATTGCATAGCTGTATCGATCCAGAATCTCACTGGAAAAAATATGGCTGTGCTATGGTGATGTCAGCCCGGTAATTCTCTTAGCAAACCTGTTGGATAGAGGCGCCATTCCCATGGAGGGGAACGCATATCCTTAAAGCGTTGTTGTTGTAGCGGCTACAACAACTCCGCCCAGGTCGGTTAGTATCTCAGTCGTTTTCGTCAAGCTCAACTAACGGAAGACCCAAGAAGCGTGCCGCCTCTATAGGGTCTGTCCACAGAGACGGAAACGTTAGTTGCGTTGGGTTTTCCGGGCATACGAAGAGATGATTCGAGTCGTGGGGTGTTGCATATAATCTGCTCAGGTATGAGTTCAACCTGCTGCAGTAGCCAGAGCGAAGTTGGGCTATTGAGGTCCGTGTCTGCCGAGACCGACGAAGCTCCGTATCGTCTATGTCTGGTGGTTGTGTGCCCAGAACGGCATTCACAGGTGTCTGGAGTCTACGTAACTTGAGACTGGCTCCCTGTGAATGCCGCTGAAGGCCTGTCGATAAGCTAACGGGTCCAGAGGTTGCTTTATGTAAAAATGATTGAATAAAACATGTTAAACAAAAATTTATTTATGTAATAGTATTAGATATCTAATCTTTTTGCTAAAATACAGATTTACGTATACGGTATACGCGTACATACATACGTAGGCTTTCACTTTGCCCGGAAATTTATTTCAAAAATTTTTCATCCAAGGTGTATTAAACAAGATGGTGTTGGGGCGACAGCTGAGTTTTTCGCCGTGGAAGCCATTACGTCAAAATGATGTGTTTGTTGTAATTCATACCAATGACAGTATGGACATCAGCGTATAATTTGTTAGTGTAATTTTTTACTTATATACGGCCAACACCACCTTGTTAAATACGCCTTGATTTCATCCACATTTCTTTTGAATGTATTTCATATTTTTTTGATACAAATGAAAAAATTGCCGAAGTTTCTAATCCAAGTTGAAAGATTCAAGTAAATTTGTGCACAGCTTGCATATATTTGATATTATGCAGCGTCCAAGTGATGGCTATCGATTCAACACCAACGCCGATGTCTTCGACGATCGTACGCTCAAAGTCTGTGATGAAATCGGATTGCAATCGGAACATAAATCCGTTACCGAGGAGAGCCTAAATTTACAATTTAAATATGGTAAATCGCATCTAAGCAACCCCAGCCATGACTCTACCGATGTACGTAACGGTTATGCAACTGTATTGAGTGAAAACGGTAAAAATCGCACACAAACAGATAATCGCAATGTGAACTCTGATCTAAACGCATTGATTGGCAGTATGATGAATAAGAATAATAACATTCCATATTACAAGCGTGGTGCCTTCGAGATAAACAACAATAAAAGAGTCATTGGCATAAACAGCTGTAATAGCAGCGATACTTTGACGCCGATGGGCACGGTTACAACAAATGGCAATAAGCACTGGCAGAATTTGTCAAAACGCATGTCGATGCATGCGGCACGACCACCAAGTATGATTCAGAACGAAAGCGATAGCAACGACACGGACACATTGAACTCGGAACGAAATCCCAGTGTGCATTACAAAGCCTCTCCACGCACTGATTCCGCCTCCAAATGCTCATCACATTCATTCAGCGAAGATTTGTACAATGAATCGATGTCATCGGCATTCAGTGTGTTGGGCAAGAAAAGTTCCACGATGCTATTGGACAGCAAAGCCAGTATTCAAACGAAAAATGTGATTGAAACGCGCAGTAAACGTACACCATCGAGCAGCAGCTGGCCGCAAGAGTCTGAAATTAATTTCGTCATGCTTGTGGGGCTACTCCTCGCGCTATTTGTGTCGAAGGTACTACAATATCTACTATCGTACTTTGCTTGGTTCCAAAGTCAAGTGCTGCATATTCGAAACATATTCCTTGGCAAAAATGACAGTATATGGGATTTCTGCAACTTTGATGACACATCCCGTTACGGTCTGCGCACTAAGCTTTTGCTGCTGCCAGTGGTGGCCGCCTGTTCGTTACTTTACGGTCTGAGTTCTGTGTTGCACACCACCATACGTTGTTTGCTTACACAAGCGCCAAGTAGCGTGATTGTTTTTATACAAAAACTATATTTGCATGCTTGAGCGGGGCAAGGGAGAAAAATAACTTATTTATGTACCTACTTACCACGCACTTTTGTTAGATCTGAAGGCCTTTTGTTTTCCCATAATCCTTTTTGAAAATACATACTACAATAAACAGGAAATTATTCTTAATTCATTCGAAACATCGTTTTATTTCCCATCGGTTGGGGT
>NW_023458556.1:20017573-20018393 GCF_013731165.1 Rhagoletis pomonella
AACGAGTACTACGTCATAAAAATAAAACAAAAAACATTTCTAACATATACTAAATATGGGCCGCGTTTTCCTCGAGCATATTGGCGGCTCAAAACTGTTCAATTGTGCAAGTTGCCAAACTAATCTTACCAATCGCAGTCAATTGATTAGCACGCGGTTTACAGGTGCAACGGGTGAGTCAAGCATATTTATTGATAGTAGATTTATTGCATTGATTGCTTATCACTTTCTGCATTGTTTTTCTTCTCTTGGCTCGTATATTCACAGGTCGTGCTTATCTTTTCAAACGAGTAGTTAACCTGACCTTTAGCAGTGTGCAAGAGAGGGTTATGCTTACAGGTCGGCATATGGTAAGAGATGTAATGTGCAAAAGTTGTGATGCCAAATTGGGTTGGATGTATGAATATGCCACCGAAGATGCACAAAAGTAAGCCAAAACCAAAAAATAAATTTAATAATAAAGTGCCTCAACATAACAGATTAAACTTTCATTGCAGATACAAGGAAGGGCGTGTTATTCTAGAGTACGCACTAATTAACGAGACAGAGGGTTTTCAGGGTGAAAGCGGTACAGTTCATTAAACTAAATTAATTTGTGTAGAATTTTCATTAATTTATCACAACATGTCAAATCCGAGAACACTGAAAACTCGACAGACCCTAATAGAATTATTTGCATTCTTAGTTATTAGTCTTCTTCGTTAGTATTCAACAATTACCAAAAGTTGCATTTGCATTAAGTTAGTAATTTAATTGTCACTTGGCTACACTACGTTAAAAATCGCAGTATCTATTTTTTATTCTAAGGACGTAAATGCGT
>NW_023458556.1:20018493-20023178 GCF_013731165.1 Rhagoletis pomonella
TGCATTATGTGGGCCATGAGGCAGTTGACTTACTCAAAAATAACTCGCATTAGGCAGAGGAACAAATGGTATGATAGGCAATTGACAGAGATGAACAAGTATAAATCTAAATCCCATGAGAAAGCAGTGTTGTCAGGGTACTGGGGTGAATATAATTTAGTGAGAAGCAGATATAAGAAAATGGTAAGGTGTAAAAAAATTAAATACTTAGAGCATAAGGTGGAAATAAATAAGGGTGACAGCCGACTCATGTGGAAATACTTAAAGGAGGTAGTCAATAACACGGAGGTCAAAGAAAATATTGGGGAAGTGATAATAAATAACACCAACTACGTAGACAGCTTTGAAATTGCGGAAAACCTAAATAATTTTTTCGTGGACAGCATTTTGGAAATACATACCAATATAGAGTGTGTAAACTATGATTTTTTCGAGCAACGAGCTCCCACAAGTACGCTAAAATTTGAAGAGGTCTCAACGGAAGACATTCTTCAAATTGCCAAAAAATTTAAGCGGAAAATTGGGGGAAACAACCTGCTTTCTGAAGGTGTTATTAAGGACTCTGCTGATTATATGGGATATTTCTATGCCCTACTTATAAATAAGAGTCTCCAGACAGGATCAGTACCGGAAGAATGGAAAATTTCATCAATAGTGCCCGTCAAGAAAGTTAGAAAAACGGTTAAAGCTGAGGAGCTTAGGCCCATCAATACTCTCCCTAGCTTGGAAAAAATGCTAGAAACCGTTGTGAAAAACCAGCTACAGTACTATGTGGAATCCAATAAAATACTCATAAAAGAACAATCTGGATTCAGAGCTAAACATTCCTGTGAGACTGCGCTGAATCTGGTGCTTTCTCAATGGAAAGAAGATCTGAACAGACACCTTAATGTAGTGGCAGTGTTTATTGATCTTAAAAGAGCATTTGAAACCGTTGATAGGGTCCGAATGTTGGATAAACTAAAATACATTGGTATAAAAAACTCTGAGCTTGCCTGGTTTAGAAGCTTTCTATTTAATCGTAGGCAACAAACAATAGTTAATTCTAAGATGTCTAGTAAGATAGCCGTAGACATCGGATTACCACAGGGCTCAGTTTTGGTACCCCTACTCTTTAATATATATATAAACGATATTAAAAGTTCTCTCAAACATTGTAAAATAAAACTCTTTGCGGATGATGCCTTGTTAACGATCAGTGATAGGGAACTACCAAATGCGATTGTCAAAATGCAAGAAGATCTTAATTCTTTGTATCAATGGCTGTGTTCAAATAAACTCAAACTGAATGTGAAAAAGACTAACTTTATGATATTTTCCAGAGCGGCAAATGCTGACTCCATAAGCCGTGAATTAAAAATCAAAGATGAAAATATCGAAGAGGTGAAAATTGTCAAGTACCTAGGAATATATATAGACAACAAACTAAAGTTTGATGAGCACGTTGAGTATACAGTCAACAAGATTGCTAAAAAAATTGGCCTTATAAAGAGATCGTGTAAGTACTTGGGAAGAAGATATAAAACGTTGGTGTACAGGTCAATAGTAGAACCGCACTTTATATACTGCCCCACGATTTTCTTCCTAGCGGGGGACTCCCATGTAGATAAGCTGCAAAAAATGCAAAACCGAGCGATGAGATTCATCCTCAACAAACCGTATGACACACCAACAAGATGTATGCTTGAAACCTTGAATTGGTTAAGCGTGAAGCAACAAGTTTTTTACCACGCTATGAAATTTGTGTACAATATTAAAAAGCGCAACCTGCCGGATTATCTTAGCGATAATCTCCGATATATAAATGAGACGCATACATATTTGTTGAGAGAGAATAACAGCTTCAGACTCCCGAAGTATAGAACAGAAGTGGACAAAAAAAATATTTTCTATAAAGGCTTAAAGTGCTTCAATGAATTACCAGAGGCTATAAAAAATTGTGATACTATCACTCTTTTCAAGCGGCTGCTATTTGACTATTGTAGAACACAGCCTACAAGATAGTGATGTATCAACAATAGCGTGGATTGGAAACTAGGCCTTTCCAACCACCAAGATATCGAGACTAGGCGGATCGGAAACTCGGCCTTTCCGACTACCTAGACCCTTAGATAATAAACAATAAACGAGCGGATTGGAAACTAGGCCTTTCCAACCGTCAACCGTCACGAAAGCGCGACTGGGTGGATCGGAAACTCGGCCTTTCTGACCACCCAGGAGATATCAATAAATGGAGTAACCCAAAAGAAAAGAGCGGATTGGAAACTCGGCCTTTCCAACCGTCTACATAACTTCCAGGAAATTGCATGCGTTTATATTGACATAAAATAATTGCAGTGATAAAGAAATAATGTTATTTAAAAATTTCTGTAGAGCATTTTGTATTTTGTATTTAATATTTAATATTTACATTTTAAATCTAAAATCTAGTTATAAGAATGTTAAATCTTTGTTGCAATATAAGTCTAACAGACTGTAAAAATAAATAAATAAATAAATAAATAAATAAGAATAGACATGTCGAAATACGTGAGTGCGAAGAGCTTGAAATGTTGACCGACAGGAAGAATGCCCGAAAATTTTACCAGAGTGTTAGGCTACTTACGGAAGTATTCAAGTCCAGGGCGTATTCCTGTAAGAACAACAAGGGCGACCTAGTTACCGATGTTCATAACGTGCTTAAATTATGGAGGGAACACTTTTCCACCCTACTGAATGGTAGCAGCACGGAAAGTTGTGGAGAAGAAGATCCCGAGACCCCAGTCGATAATGACGGAGTCTACATAAGGAAGCAAAGCGAATGGGTCTGGTGGTAAACGAGGACAAGACGAAGTATCTCCTGTCATTAAACAAACAGTCAGCACATTCGCGCCTTGGCTCCTACGTCACTGTTGACAGTTTAAATTTCCAGAAAGTGGAGAATTTCGTTTACTTGTAAACCAGCATTAATACCGATAATAATGTCAGCATCGAAGTCCAACGCAGAATCACTCTTGCCAACAAGTGCTACTTTGGTCTGAGTAGGCAATTCAGGAGTAAAGTCCTGTCTCGACGTACGAAATCCACACTCTATAAGTCACTCATCATGCCCGTGCTGGTATATGGCGCAGAAGCATGTACAATGACAACATCCGACAACAACAAGAAGGACTTGGCTTCACTTGGCGTTTCCAATTGGCGTCAGTTGGCACAGAAGAGGAACGATTGGCGTGCTTTGTTGAACTCGGCTAAAATCGCTTAGGCGGTCACAGTGGCAATTAAGAACAACAAAAAACATACATTGGATAGACCAAGTACAAACGCGTTTTGTTTGATTTCTCGGTTTGACTACGAATGCAGATACCCACATTTTGAATCAGTACGGCAGAGTTGCCAACGTGTTCTATTCGTACTGGATAGCATGTTTCGTTAGCCCCAAGCTTCTTACGACCGGTTAGGGCACTCAATTCGAGAGCGCGCTCTTCACATCCCTGTTGCGTTTAGTTGGCGGGGAAAGAATTCGCACGACAGCAAACCACCCGGCAGCAAATGGTTTTGTAGAAAGGTGGTATTACTTCGTATAGAAGAAAATTACCGACTGTCAACGAAAAAAAAATGCCAAAAATGGCACTTTATTCTACTTAAATTGAATGGATACTCCAAATATTAAAAAAAAAAAAAAAATAGAATTTAAAAGTTCCAAATTTTTACGAAAGTTTGTGGATTTAAAGGATTAAGCCAAGTGCTTGTGAGAGCAAATCCAGTTTTTGGCAGAAAATGTCAGTTACGCGGTTTTGCAGAATGCAATACGCGGTTTTGTACTTTAAAGGACCATATGGTCTTTGATAAAAAAACAAAAACCACGTGCTCCGCCCACATATCAGTAATTTCAAAAAACTCAAGGCTAGCTATATTTCAGGGCGAGTAATGTTTGTCCGATTTGAAAAAGCAAATCAACACGGTGCTTAAGGAGGCCAAGCTCAATGTGTATATCAAATTTGGTGGAGATCGGTCAAGCAGTTTTTGAGATACGCATATATGATATATGTGGGCGGTGCCACGACCATTTTCCAAAAATTCAATGAAAATCAATGTTTTTGCTTAAGAGCCATTGTATATATAAATTTTGAGTAAATATAGATGAACCCCTTAGCCACAGTTCTCGAAAAATCTGCACGTCCGGTACATACACATACATATATAAATTCAAGGCCGTATTTTTGCTTAAATTGCTTAACTTCGACAATTTGTAGGCAATTGCATTGGATGAGGTATCAATTTATTCGGAAATAAATTTTATTTTAGATAAATACCACATATTTGGCAACTTTCATAGACATTTTTGAAATTAGCCATGATCAAAGTTCAAAAATTAAGAAAAATAAGGGCTCATTAAAATTTATCCGATGAAATCTCCCAACAAGCTAAGTCTAACAATGTATTGTTATACATCGTTTTAAAGGTCTATGAAACCTCTTTTCAAAACTTATTATTGATATCTAATGCAAAATAGTTAAGCTAAATATTAATAGATAAATGAATCACGTACGAAAATAACGGTTTTTACTATACAAAAAAAGCCCTGTGCCGCATTATTTATTTTATTTATAAGTAAGTTAATTGTTATCAAAAAAATAATTGCAATTAAATGAATTTGCATGTGCAATTAATAGTTTAATTGCACTTAATTTAATTGCAATTACTTT
>NW_023458556.1:20023278-20051944 GCF_013731165.1 Rhagoletis pomonella
GTTTATACGGTTTACAATGCATTTATAAGGTTTGATGAATACCCTTACTAATGAGGTGCTCACGTTGTTGGGTAACTTAAGGGACGCTCTGGAATTTTTTTTTAATACTCGTGTTTTGCTTTTTTTACAAAATAATTGCGTATGAAATTTAAAATTTATTTCTTACTTATAATCGTGGTTATTATGTACCATACAGATAACTAGACCGTTATATTTGCTATTACAAAAACGGTACCAAAAAAAAACTTTACAGAGTTTATCTGAGTGCAACCCTGCGTGTTTAGAACGTCATTTCCACTTTGACAACTAACCGTGCACATCAAACTTCACCTTTTACGCTTTCTTTCCGGTTTTGGATTTTGTCAAGTGTGCTTGTTCTCGATTTCGAGCTAAGGCCAATTATTAAATAAATATCTAATTTTTGGCGACTTGCATCAATAATAATTGTTTAATACTTCTTAACCATGTCTACAAAAGCTGAACTTGCTTGCGTCTACGCTGCTCTCATCCTGGTTGATGATGATGTTGCTGTTACTGTAAGTTGTCTTTGTTCTGCCAAGTGCACAAGAAATATGGCAGAATATATCCAAAAATACTTCCATAATCTTTAAACAAATAGCACAATTTCTTGTTTCCGCACTAGTGGCGATATATTTAACAGTTACCTATGCTAATTTTTTGAACTTTAACAGGGCGAAAAAATCACCACCATCCTGAAGGCCGCCAATGTTGAAGTTGAACCCTACTGGCCCGGTCTATTTGCCAAGGCTTTGGAAGGTATCAATGTTAAGGACTTGATCACCAACATTGGCTCCGGTGTCGGTGCTGCTGCCCCAGCTGGCGCTGCAGCCCCTGCTGGTGGAGATGCTGCACCAGCTGAGGCCAAAAAGGAAGAGAAGAAGAAGGAGGAAGAACCAGAGGAATCCGACGATGATATGGGCTTCGGTCTCTTCGATTAAGTCTAAACGTTTTATCGTTTTTATAAAACTTTTGATGTGTCTTTTTGACGAAGTATAAAGAAAGCTTGTATACTACGTATACAAAACGTGAATGAAAATTTGTATATTGTACTAATTAGCCAAACATTTATTTAGGGTTTACAATGGGAAAGTATGAGTGCCAAATATGCCGAAATTGAATAGAAGCATCTGCAGTTTTTCTTAACAGCAGCAGGCATTGGCAAACCTGAGTGTATGCCTGTCACGAAAAAGCTTCTCAAACCCACTTGCCGTTCGGAGGCGGCGTTAACTGCCCCAGTAGATAATTTCAGGAGATAAAAAGGCCTTCCTGAGAGTCAAGAGGCCGTCCATTCCACATTCCTTTCTTTTTTGTATGGAGTGGCACAAATTTAGGGGTTTTCGTACCCATAGAAGGCCTTCCAGTAAGACTTATAGGATGTACTTCGGAAGGCCTTTTGGAAGAGTCCTTTTAAAGTTGCTTCTTTAATTTATACAAATCGTACATCTGCGAAGTATTTGCTTAAGATTTATATCAAATATGTTATTTTAACTTTAAATATATATTGAAATTCATTTGTAATGCTAAATGATATGAAGTTATGCATTCGCGCAAATTGTAAATAGATAAGCCCTTTTAGAAGGTATGCAGGGAAGCACTTTTTTCAGCCCTTCTTGGGTAGGCCTCTCAGAATGGCTTCACTTAAGAAGGCCTACCTAATTTATCTTCTGGGGTATAGAGTGTATATTTGCGTAACATCAAAACGTACGCTACAAATTAGACCATAAGCTCGCACTTTGCATAATTGTATGCGGCGAGATGTGGGTACTAACTTCCCAAAAAGTTGCTGTAGTGAGTCTTTGACCAGATCTACGAAAATTCTATCATTCACGAATATGAAATGCGGATTTTTTTTGTAATGACAGATTCAAATTGGAACCACACATTGGACATCTTCTATCTATATCAGAGCTTCCCAAACTTCTCAAAAAATTAGAAGATTAGATCTAACGATGGAAAATTGCGTCGCGGCTGAATAATAGCAGGCGCGCCTAACAACATGCAACATTTAGGTACATGCCCGACACACTATCAGCTTGGGCTGATTACACATTGCATCTGTTTCTTTTCCATGTTGCACACTTTTGGGTCCCAGAGATTTTCATTTCGAGAATTTTCACGATGGAAATTTAGCGTAGCGTTTGCCAGAATCCCACTATAGATTTGGAGTGGCAAAAATAAAAATAGAATATTTTCTTGTGTTCTTTTTATTAAAATATTTTGATAACACACAAGTTTAAGAAAAAAGGGCTCTCGCTCTGAGCAGTTATATTTTTTAAGAACACTCGGCAAGCGTTTTTACACTCTCTTTACCATAACCTCTATACTGCTACAGCTATATGTTAAAGTAAACCTATTTCGACAGTTTTAAGGAATAATTAAGGTAATATAAAAAAACCGTTATGTTCAAAATTTTAGTAAAATAACTTCAAAACAGAGATATTTATAAAATAGTTAAAATTTAATCAAATTTTCAAGTACCGTTATCTCAAAACCGGATCCAATCTGGTAAAACGGGGAATTTAGAACATCCCAATTAAGTGAGTTCAACTATCAAAATCCTCACTCAAAATTTACAACTTATACTGCGTAATTTGAACCCAGCTTATTCCTTCGTTTTTTATTTCAGCGATCCAAATGTTTATTCCTCGTCTAACTTTTGAAGCACTTGATGGAATTGAATTACACTAAGTTTATCGATTTTACGAATGGAATCCCACACATTAAGGAACTAAACTTTTTGTTTTGAAAGGGTACCTTTTTTTTTTTTAAGATTCTCCAATATACCAATCCAGACTGTAAATACGTTTTTTGATTTTATTGGTCTGAGAGCCCCTTGGAAGGTTTAAAACTAAATTGCCAACATCTGCATAAACTCCGCTTTCTTTTCATGAGAATCGGTAAAAGTTAAGAAGGTACGCCGAAGATGTATAACAAAATATAATATTTCATTTTCTAACGGCGGTTTCACACGGGCTTTTGTCAAGATTGGGCCAAATCCCAATATTTTTGCATCACACGATTGGGCTACCAAGTTACACCAAATTTTATGTTACAATTATGTACATATTCCAAAGATTCAGCAAGTCTGACCATAAACAGCATTTTTTAGTATAGTTCTCAATCACTGCGCCACCTATCGGAAGACAAACATACTGATCCTTCTAAAAACATTTGCGCCAAATAACAATCATTTTATGCGAACATATCAAATTCTATTTCATTATCATAAGTGGTTACATAGACCCATGTGCGAGATGCGGTAACCTATCCGAGTGGAGCCTTTTGTCATGGCAGAATGAGAGGGAGCTTCTGTGGGGCCACTTCGACTTATTCGGTTTAAGGGATCACTAAAGTCTACAGCGTCTGTTCAGCAGTAGGTGCGGCTGCAAGCGGGTGTCTGTCTTTGAGCAAGCGGCTCGCTACGTAAACGTGTATTTGGTTGCGAAACCCCCCCCGCCCCAGCAATAGGTTGTGTGTTGGGTTTGGGACTCCAGTGAATAAGCATGATAAAGCCTCGGATGTGACCTCCCACGGCAAACGTTTAAAGGACTACGATTTGAGGGCATGCACCTGGAATGTCCGGACCCTTAATGGGGAAGATGTGGTTGGAGAGAGACTCCGTCGCCGAGTACTGTCTCGTTCACCCCGGTGGACGAGCGTCTAGCCACAATCCGCATCAAAGCGAGATTCTTCCGCATCTCGCTCATGTGCGCCCATGCCCCGACGGAAGAGAAGGATGAAGCATCCAAGGATCTCTTCTATGAGCGATTGGAGCGCAGGTACGAGCGCTGCCCCCCGCCATGATATCAAAATCGTGCTTGGCGACTTCAATGTCAGGGTGGGCAAAGAAGGGATCTTTGGAACCACCGTCGGAAAATTCAGCCTCTACGACGAAACGTCTGACAACGGACTGAAACTGATCGACTTCGCCGGGGCCCGAAACATGGTAGTATGCAGTACTAACTTTAAGCGTCAAAAGATCCACCAAGCTACGTGGCTGTCTCCGGATCAAAAAACGAGAAACCAATCGGCACGCCTCAAGTGTTTTAGACGTACGTACACGCCGAGGCCCAAACAACCAATCGGACCACTATCTTGTTGCAGCCAAGATACGCACCCGCCTCAGTGCAGCAAAAAATGTGCGCCCAAATATGCAAGGAAAGCCTAACGTCGAAAAGTTGCAATCGCAACAGACGGCCAATTTATTCGCCACTCGACTCTCACACTTGCTCACTGAGAGCACTCTTCAACAATCCGACATACGCGAGCAGTGGAACCACATTACCCGTTCCTTAAGTACCGCTGCCGAATAAGTAGTCGGATTTCAGCCAGCCCGAAATAACAACTATGTAATACGACGAGAAGTGTCAAGAAAAAAGATGCCGCCTACAGAGCCACGCTTTGATCGGGCGCAACGCGAGCCATGTGGGACCGTTATAGGGAGGCGAAGAGGGAACGAGACGTATTTGCCGCAATAAGAATAGACATGTCGAAATACGTGAGTGGGAAGAGCTTGAAATGTTGACCGACAGGAAGAATGCCCGAAAATTTTACCAGAGTGTTAGGCTACTTACGGAAGTATTCAAGTCCAGGGCGTATTCCTGTAAGAACAACAAGGGCGATCTAGTTACCGATGTTCATAACATGCTTAAATTATGGAGGGAACACTTTTCCACCCTACTGAATAGTAGCAGCACGGAAAGTTGTGGAGAAGAAGATCCCGAGACCCCAGTCGATAATGACGGAGTCTAGATAAGGAAGCAAAGCGAATGGGTCTGGTGGTAAACGAGGACAAGACGAAGTATCTCCTGTCATTAAACAAACAGTCAGCACATTCGCGCCTTGGCTCCTACGTCACTGTTGACAGTTTAAATTTCGAGAAAGTGGAGAATTTCGTTTACTTGGAAACCAGCATTAATACCGATAATAATGTCAGCATCGAAGTCCAACGCAGAATCACTCTTGCCAACAAGTGCTACTTTGGTCTGAGTAGGCAATTCAGGAGTAAAGTCCTGTCTCGACGTACGAAATCCACACTCTATAAGTCACTCATCATGCCCGTGCTGGTATATGGCGCAGAAGCATGTACAATGACAACATCCGACAACAACAAGAAGGACTTGGCTTCACTTGGCGTTGCCAATTGGCGTCAGTTGGCACAGAAGAGGAACGATTGGCGTGCTTTGTTGAACTCGGCTAAAATCGCTCAGGCGGTCACAGCGGCAATTAAGAACAACAAAAAACATACATTGGATAGACCAAGTACAAACGCGTTTTGTTTGATTTCTCGGTTTGACTACGAATGCAGATACCCACATTTTGAATCAGTACGGCAGAGTTGCCAACGTGTTCTATTCGCACGGGATAGCATGTTTCGGTTGCCCCAAGCTTCTTACGACCGGTTAGGGCACTCAATTCGAGAGCGCGCTCTTCACATCCCTGTTGCGTTTAGTTGGCGGGGAAAGAATTCGCACGACAGCAAATCACCCGGCAGCAAATGGTTTTGTAGAAAGGTGGTATTACTTCGTATGGAAGAAAATTACCGACTGTCAACGAAAAAAAAAAGGCAAAAATGGCACTTTATTCTACTTAAATTGAATGGACTAAAAAACTGTATACGCCAAATATTAAAAAAAAAAAAAAAATAGAATTTAAAAGTTCCAAATTTTTGCGAAAGTTTGTGAATTTAAAGGATTAAGCCAAGAGCTGGTGTGAGCAAATCCAGTTTTTGGCAGAAAATGTCAGTTACGCGGTTTTGCAGAATGACAATACGCGGTTTTGTACTTTAAAGGACCATATGGTTTTTGTTAAAAAAAAAAAACCACGTGCTCCGCCCACATATCAGTAATTTCAAAAAACTCAAGGCTGGCTATATTTCAGGGGGAGTAATGTTTGTCCGATTTGAAAAAGCAAATCAACACGGTGCTTAAGGAGGCCAAGCTCAATGTGTATATCAAATTTGGTGGAGATCGGTCAAGCAGTTTTTGAGATACGCATATATGATATATGTGGGCGGTGCCACGACCATTTTCCAAAAATTCAATGAAAATCAATGTTTTTGCTTAAGAGCCATTTTTGAAATTAGCCATGATCAAAGTTCAAAAATTAAGAAAAATAGGGGCTCATTAAAATTTAACCGATGAAACCTCCCAACAAGCTAAGTCTAACAATGTATTGTTATACATCGTTTTAAAGGTCTATGAAACCTCTTTTCAAAACTTATTATTGAAATCTGATGCAAAATAGTTAAGCTAAATATTAATAGATAAATGAATCACGTACGAAAATAACGGTTTTTACTATACAAAAAAAGCCCTGTGCCGTATTATTTATTTTATTTATAAGTAAGTTAATTGTTATCAAAAAAATAATTGCAATTAAATGAATTTGCGTGTGCAATTAATAGTTTAATTGCACTTAATTTAATTGCAATTACTTTTTTAATCAATTAATAAGATGATTAAAAAATTAATTGATTAACGCCCAACACTGATATACGGGCTACAAAAATGCTGGCTATAAATTTGTATATCCATGCGTATAAAATATGTATGTATGTATGTATATAGTATCTATGTTTATTGCTTCATATCGACTTCCAACAATAATATATGTATGTATGTACATATTAGAGAGGCAATAGAGAAGAATCGAACTACTGCAACTCTAATTTTTATTGCAAGTAATTATGGTTGCGTGTCATAATGATAAGCTAAATAAACAGTTTATCTTTATCGTTCAACACACTAAGCTTTTAATGTGTAATAAAATTTTTAAATGCTCTTCTCTGCATACATTAATACAATATGCACAAATCAGTTTAGTAATAGTTTAGTGGTCAAATAGAGTGTTTGTGTTGCAGAAGAGTCATTCAAATGCGGGTAAGTGGTTATTACAACTTTTCTGTTTAAAGGAAGTGAGCTAAAAGTTTTCTGTTTTCCTTTGTTTGTCAGTCTAACATCTACACCCGCAGCGTTAATACGAAAGTTTAAAGAGGAAATTAGTACATGTATACTTATCGACCATGCTGTGAAAATCATTTAGATTGTTCAGATATGTTTATTGCTGAGTTTGTTATATGAAAGCATAGACAGACGGCAACGTTGATCCGGATTAACGCCGCAATTGATCTGATCAAAATTGTGCCTTGACAGACGGCAGTAATCCGGATTTACGAGCCGCGAGGTCGTAGGTTCGAATCCCACGGCCAGTGGAATATTCATTTAATTTTTTTTTTATTTACTTATTCAATTATAACTTCTATATATTCTTTAAGTGGTTTTTAGTTAGTTGTTTTTGACTTTTTTAGAAAATTAAACTCTCAAAATTTAAATTAACTAATAAAGAAATAAAAAATGCGAAATAAAATAAAACAAACAAAAATAAAGTAAAATTAAATATATAAATCAAATAAAATAAAATAAAATTTTAACTAACAATTAAAATAAATTTTTTTTTTGGCAATCGCTCCAACCGAGGATCGAACCTGGGACCTGCGGGCTTGTAATACGCGACTCTCACCACTCGGCTACCGCGGAGCCGCTGCTTTTTTTGTGTATTTGTTTGCTCAGTGAGCGTAGAACACAAAGAAAATGCAAATCTAACATGGACATATATCTTGTCGTCGGTAATGCAGTCACCGTATTAATTCAAATAAGTTCTTATTCAATTTAAATTGCATTCCTATCTGAATTAGTATGGTGACTACATTACCGATAAAAAGATATATGACCATGCTAGATTTGCATATTTTCTGTATTCTACGCTCTCTGAGTTTTGGTCAGTGTTGTCATCGAAAATTCCCTTGATCCAAGTTAAGTTTGGAAATTAACTCTAGGACTTAATCCGGATTAACTGCAGTTAATTCCCGAGATAATTCCGATTTAACGAGTTGATCCGGATCAACGCCGCCCTCTGTCTATGCTTTAACTCCTCTATTTATGTGCATATGTAGCAAAGGTTAAACAATTTTTTAGCCCCCAAACAACTAAATAATTTAATATGCAGTAATACGCCGAAGTAAAATTTTAGCCGCAGACAGCATTGTTCTTATTTTCCTATTTTCCTTGTCCACGTTGCACAATTCAGCAGACGTTATCCATTTTATGTCCAATCTATGCATATTTTAGGTTTGACTAAATCTAGTAAAACAGTGAAAAAATAAAAAAAAATCGCTCAGTACTAGACAGTACGGGATCGCTTTCTAGTAAAAAATGATAACTTCTGACAAATTCAACCTAACCTCCAAATTTTGTTTATTTCGTAAGTAATCACACTCAGCTCACACACGTAGTTAACTCAAAATACTTACAAATTCATTAGAACCCACTCAAACAAGTTATTAAATATTTTATAACATTTTTCTTTTTCTTCGGACTAAAAATGGTAACTTCTGACAAAGAGAGGACTTTATTTGCTCTCGCATTTGTCCACTCAGTTGCCAGAGAACCGAGTACGGGTTCGATTTCCAGTAAAATCTGGTAAATTCAGGTAATACGGGATCACAACTTTTTTGTCCAACTGTCAAGTTCATCAATTTTTGTCGGCCTTTTCAGAGTGTCAATTTTATATCTTCTTTTTAAATAACCACAAATTTATATCCAGTTACTCGAATATCTGATTAAAAAATCTGAGTGAATTACCGCATATTAATCGGATATCCTGATGGCAAAATTAACGGATATTAACTGCATATCCGGATAACAAAAGAGAACGGATGTTAACCAAATATCCGAATATTATCCGTATAAACGGATATCCGGATATCCGAATATGCGGATAGTCCCATCAAGTGCACTACTTTAATCAAACCAAAACTAATTTGAGAAATTTTTGAACGAGAGTAAAATAAGAAAAAAATCTCTTTCATTCCATGCAAAGAATAAATTTTTAAAAGTCTTATCAACAATTGGAGGTATGTACTTATAAATATACGTGCATTTTCTTTCAGGCTTTTTTCAACTTTCTTGTAATTTGCTGCTTTTCAAGCGTCGTAAGTATTGCAAAAGTTATTAACTTTTCGTATGTGTATAATTTAATGTAAGTATGTAAATGTTGTATTATTTTACTTAATTTATTTTCATTACATAATGAGTAGAGTAGACTTTATTACTATAAATTAAACATACTCTGCTTTGGTTTAAGAAAAAAACTCTCCGTGTAGTGCCAAAAATATTCTACCTTTTTACAAATATCATAGTGAAATATAAAAAAAAAAATAAACATAAAAATCAAATTTGGTGCGGCTTGCTCTCTTTGTATATTTGTTGCATACCAAAGCATCAATACATCCATTGCAGGGCCCAATAATCAGCGTTTATGTTCCTGATTGAAGCAAACGTTTTAATTTTTATTTTTTTTATTTTTTAGTGTAATTTTTAAATTGTATTTTAAAAAGAAAAAAAATCACAGTTATTTTTTACGGTATTTGGAGTATGTATTTAGGTTTTTACATATTGAAATTAATTTACAATTTGTAATTTATAGGGCATTTCCACCAAGCCTTAACTGCAGTTTATGCCCATTGTAAAAACGAGATTATCACTAGAAGGGGGTAACTGGTTATATTAACTACAAGCAAACGAAAGTATGAAAGCAAAAAGTAAGAAATAAACTTTGCCAATCCACCCATGTTAAAATAATTGGTAATTATTTGAGCTCTTAACTGCAGTTAAGCATTTGGTGGAAATAGGCTATTATGTACATATATTTGAATTGAAGTAATTGACTTAATGCGAACTCAGAACCAGATTTTACAATTTGTAATTTAAAGTTAATATTTAAAATTTAAATTTTAAATTGAAATAGCTGACTTACCTTACTCTAACCAACTCCAAGCGGACACGAACCTGTGATCTCAGAACGTGTAATCTTCACACTACGCCACAGCCGACATTTGTCAGGAAAGCAATTAACTGCGTTTTAGTGATAATTCAAAGGCATATTTCGCTTCATATACATGCCATGATACAAAAATAGCAAGGTAGCGCATAATTTTGTACAATTTATAAAGCTCTAAAAACCTTATTTTTTGTCAAAAATGTTGAGTCTTTTTGTATCACGGTACTTACAAACATACATATGTACATATTTATCACGAGAAAATCAATTCCAAATCCAGACTTTTAATGGCTTCCCATCTCTGTCCCTGTCAGATAACCACCGAACCAGTTGTTCTCGTGCATGGCGGTGCAGGTAATATCAAAGACGCCGACGTGCCGTCAGCCCTGTATGGTGTCAAACTGGCAGCCCGTGCCGGCTATGAGGCACTAAAATGCGGTGGCAGTGTCATGGATGCTGTACAGGAAGCGGTTCGTTCGATGGAAATTAATCCCCAATTTAATTCTGGCTATGGGTCGGTGCTCACCTGGGAAGGAAAAGTAGAAATGGATGCTGCAATTATGAGTGGTATAGACTTGAACGCAGGATGTGTATCGGTTGTGAGAGATATTTATCATCCCGTCGATTTGGCACGCCGTGTTATGGAAAAAACGCGTCACAAGTTCCTCTCTGGTGAAGGTGCAATGCTCTTCGCTGAAGAGGAGAATTTTCAAATTCTGCAGGAGGGAGCTTTGGTAACTAACAAATCCCTGCAAGCACTAGAAGACTACAAAAACAGCTTGAATGCAGCAGCCCAAAAACTATGCTCCACCGATTTGAATCCCGAATGCCTAAAGAATTCCATATGGTCTCCTGTGCTGGAAACTTTGCTGAGTGAATACGGCTCGCCGGGAACAGTAGGTGCCGTTGCAATTGATGAATTTGGCAATTTGGCGGCTGCTACATCCACGGGTGGTTTAACAAGTAAAATGCCGGGACGTGTAGGCGATTCGCCACTGTTGGGCGCCGGTACATATGCTGATAACGAAGTGGGTGCCATCTCGGCAACAGGTCATGGCGAGACTATAATGCGGTACAATGTGGCTTCCCGAATTTTAGCTTCGATCAGATATGAGAATATAACGGCAAAGGAAGCGGTCTCACAGGTCTTGAACGATATGACACAGCGATTCGGGCAGACCGCCGGCGTAATAAGCATCGATAAAAATGGCAATTTAGGTATTGACTTTACATCCACTCGCATGAGTTGGGCCTACCAACGTGGCGATGAATTACACTACGGTGTTGATAAGGACGAGGACAATGTAGATATAGTCGGCGAACCACGTCTAAGCACTCTAGACTTGTGTGTTTAGGTTATGTGGGTGATACAGATGAGAATGAGTCGGGGTTTTTTGAAGAAAAATTTCAAGTAATAAATTTCATGTGAGCATATGGGAAATTATCTTTTTATCTTCGTGTATTAAATGGAAAGGTATCCAGATGAGGCTTCACAAAGCTTTCCGTTAAATGCAGTTATTGGGATCTAGCGAATGGTATGTACATCTCTAGAAATTTTCAGTATGCATTACCAACATAAAATTTCAAATTGATTATTTCATTAGTAACTATAACCCAATGTGCAATGAGGTACATATGGTCGTTTTGTGGGTATGCAGTTAAAGTTTCACGGCTATACTCAATCCCGACTCTTGCGTCCTCGTTCGCGCACTCCGGGCAAACAATCCGAGTTGAGCCTTGGGTCACAGCACAAAGAGAAGGAGCTTTGGTGGGGCCATTCCGACATCTTCGGTTTAAGGGCTCACTCAAGTCGGTGGCGTCTGCTCACCAGTAGGTGTGGCTGCAAGCGGGTGTCTGCTTTGGAGCAAGCGCATCCCTATATAAAAGTGTATTCGGTTGCGAAACCACGCTCGTCCCAGAATGGCTTGTACGCTGGGTTTGGGACCCCTTCCTGTGAAAAAAACAAAGCCTCGTATGAGACCCCCCTTATGATGACGACCACGGCAAAGTGATTTTTGGAACCAACGTCGGAAAATTCAGCCTCCACGACGAAACGTTCTACACCAGATTGCGGGGTATCGACTTATCATAAATATATCCATCAAGCTACGCCGCTGTCTCCATATCGAAAAACGAGAAACCAAATCGATCGTGTTGTGACAGACGAAAGAACGCTTCCAATGTTTTGGACGTACGCACGCTTCGAGGCCCAAACATCTACTCCGACCACTATCTTGTTGCAGCCAAGATACGTGCCCGTCTCTGTGCATAAAAAAATGTGCACTCAAAAGTGCAAGGAAAGCTTAACGTCGTGTCGGTTGGGCGGGAATGGGGGTAAAAAGCCATTGGGATTAATTAATTAATTAAAAGCTCCAATCGCAACAGACAGCCAATGCATTCCCTACTCGACTCTCACACCTGCTCTCTGAGAGAGAACTCTTTAACAAACAGTGGTCGATCTTCCACTGAGCTATCGATATCTGTGTTCGTATGGAATAGTAGCTTATGTCGAAAGGCTGGCTTTAGTATAATGCAGGATTCGCAGCATACGATTGCGAATGACTCACTGGCGCCAAGCCGTTGAAGAACTTTTGGCATATAAACGTTCAAGAAATAGTTCCTATACTAGCAAGTCAATATTCTTATTAAGTCTCATCAAAAAATTCATTGTCGTTTATATATATTCACAAGACGTGTTAACCGTCGTAAAATCTTAAGCTTAGCATTTTTTATATAAAATAACGGTTAAAATGGTTTTAGGAGCGGATAATTATATATATTTTCTTTACCAGTTTAAGAACATTTCGGCGCAGTTAGAAGTCCTCTAAAACCATTTTAATGATTACTTTACTTTAAAAAAAAAATATTAAGCCTAAGATTTTACGACGGTTGACACGTCTTGTAAATCCCCTAATAATATAATGATTACACTGGTTTACAGCAAAAATGCCGATTTTCGGAATCACCGAGCAATTCTACATAGGTATTGGATAGTGGAATCTGGAGAACAAAAACCAATCTAAAATTTGTGATTCAGTGTTATTAACTAGATCGTGCTTTTATTTTTAGAGAACAGTTAATTAGTTAAATACCATCGTATAGAAAAGCGAGTTTTTTATATTAAATAACTTTCGCTGCATTGTCATAATATTCAGCCAAATGGACTACTGATATTTATGTGTTTTAATCTATTTGAAAATTCATTTACATTATTGCCTTATTTTACGACCTTTACTTTTTTATAAAAGTTGCGGTGCACCTTAAAATGAATTTCTAGGATTGAAACGGTAATAGGCCCAGGTACGCCCTTTTAGTTTTCTTTTACTAAAGTATGTAGCATCACGTAGGCGCAATGAACTATTTAGTAAAGGACCGCATTTATTTTTTATAGATACGTATTTCGCATATTTATTACTAAAAAATTTTGTTTTGTAGATAGGCTCCTCTGGCCTTCATGGCCTCATATCGAGCACTAACCGTCAAAAAGATATAAGCGAAATTTTTTAAAAATTCTCTTTTGAATGCAGAAAATCCTAGAGCATCTAGATGTATTATTAGGAAAAATATCGTATGGGCGAAAAATCTGTCACGTCCGATATGTCACCTCCGTTATCACATTTTAGTTCAAAGTCAAACCAACAATGAATTGCTTCTGATTAAAAATGAATTGCTTGTAATGGTCCGTAATTTGACTTTATTTAAAGAATGTTTAAGAAAGGAAAACCTCACAGGATTGGCAGTTTCGCTTATTTTTACATGTACTCTGAAACCACTTGTTTTTGTCACGTGCGTTATGAGCTTTTCACATATTTTCTCGACACCAGTGTTCAAAGCGCACCTAATTTTTTTTGTCCACCAAAGGACGGAATAAAGGAAATTTTTTTTTATAAGTGACTTCCGCTTTCGTATGTGTTTTTGTTTTTTAACTCCAAAGTCGTACGAATGTCACGTCCGACATCATGGAAACACAAAACAGAAAATTATATAAAAAACGGTGATTTTTGCGTAAGTATTAGTGGATTTCAGTGCATTCAAAGTTTGTGAGGCCTTGTTTACTTTTACTTGAGAATTGTCGAAATTGGCAAAACCAAAGTGGCGGTTTGTGGAATGTGCCACCTTTGTGTGCTACATCGTGGTTGATGCATACAGTTTAAGTTACATAAATAAAAGCTTGTAAAAATGGAGCTTCCGTAAAATACGTTCCCTGGTGATAACATTAAGGTGCACACTATAAATTGGCGCAGCAGCTCAGTCAAGCGCCAATTCGGAGTGTGTTTTTGATCTGAGGAATCAATTATATTTATAAATTGCATTTAAGAAGACAAACATGCCATTAACAGTCACAACCTTATCACTGCTATGATTTCTACTGCGCCTGAAAGTTTGCTGCTAGAACAAATACTCCGCTATAACACAAATTTTAAAGTTTTTGTGTATTGTTCTAGCACTTTTAAAATCGAATTCATGTAGCACATTTTTCTGCGCACTAAAATTCACAATAGTGATGAGCTAAGTTTTGTGACTCTGTTAGAATAGAGAGGTAAGTGTATATTTGCGCATGAGTGAAAATGTCAGTAAAATTTTAGTACATTTCAATATGATTTCATACTTACGTTGGACTTACTTTGCAAGGCGTTTAATTAAAATTATGTACACATTGTTTTGTTTTAATTTCACTTCAAACATTGTTTTCGTATATATTTCATAATGTTTTGCTTTCTCTCTATCGCATATGGGCGCACATTATTTATACATACAAGAATATAATTCCTTACACACTAAAATTCATATACAATTTTCTTTTCTAAATCCTATACTTTGCTATTTTTTGTAGTTTTATAATTTTTACTATATTAATTTTAAATTAATGTTTTAATTATTTTTTTGTTGTTTGTTTTGTTTTGATAACTTTACCTTTAAGGTGCTTACAGTTCTTCTCTCCTTTTTTATTTGAATATTTACTTGTTTGCTTATAAATTAAATGCCACTAGTTAGTTGAGAAGAATATCTAACATATAGTACGCTTTTTTACAGATTTGTTTAGTACTTTTATATGTATTTCTTGCAGTCACATTTCACGTACCGAAATTCGTAATAATATAGATGACTTGTTTAGTTGAAGAGTAAGGAATATGATTCCCTTGTTTTTGTTATTTTTTTCCTCTTTTTCGTAGCAGCATAATATGTGCTTCAGCTTATAAAATTTATCCGAGTAGACTTGAAGTATGTTAAGTTCTACATTAAAATTTAGTTGATTTAGTTTGTTTTAGAAATGAACTCACATGCAGTTACGTTAATCGCAGAACTGAAGCTGATTAAATTTGCAATTCTGTAGCGCAGCTTTGGCGGGATATTAGATTTCACCGCCGCTAAATCTGTCATGCAAAGAGCGCTTTTATGACTTTTTCTATTGTATGCGCATACATCTGTATGTAGGTATGTACATATGTACATAAGCACACTATCAGTTAAGCAATTTTTTATGTTAAACGATTTTTTAGTAAATTTTAACGTATCCGATTAGCTACAGCGCATTTTAGATTGCCAAAATGCCACCGTTCTAAACAACTGAACTGAACAATGTCAATAATTTGTTAGTAGCTACATACATAAATTCATATACATACGTACATATATGTTTGTACATACAAATATTAATAAAAGAAAGTTCAACAATTTAAAAATGAACTAATCGTACAATTAAATAATGAATTTCAAAGTTGCTAACAACTTTTCGGATTTCTTACAATTCTAGATAAATTGTTTACAAGCAAATCAAATGCCTAAAGCCACATAAACTCTCCACAGTTTCACAGTTTCTAGGCGTAGGTAAGTCGAGAAAGTTCAAAAAACGATTAGCTGATAGTATTTGGCAGCGGTACATATGTATGTAAACAAAAATTGCGCCATCCCTATTTGATTCTTTGCAAATACATATACATATATCTAAACATCAATATGATGTAACTAAGGTGAATTCAATCTTGTTAATTGCATAGCGCTGAATTTTTGTATTTGTTTTAAAAACATATGTACATACATATTATAATTTCGCCACTTTACAAATCTTACAAACTTTCAACTTTCTCTACCTCACCGCCGCTATTATGGACTGCATACTTTTAATGGCCGTTAAAATAATAACAAGGAAGGCAAGGAATACCAACACAGTTTCGGTTAATCGAAACCAGCCAAATAGTATGGACCCTCACTGGGATGGACTATGGGAGTTTCTTTTTTTTTGCGCTTAATGTTGTCGTCAGGATGAACGATCAGCATGATGACTTAATAAATATGTACAATATTCAAAATGGTATTTTACACTACATATACGACATAACACTGTAAACGATCAAACGTGTTGCGGAATGAAAGCCAGAGTATTTTGGGCATTGGTAGTACATACATACATATATACATACATTGGAACACTGGCGAAATTCGTACATAAACAATTTCAGCTACGAAAGCCAAAGCTTTTAAATGCCAGAACAATTTTTTTCGCGTATAAATTAAATAAAGTTGTGGATTTATAAAATCTGATAAAAATGTGGTAAACTTTATCAATTAACATGAATTTTATTATGCCTAAATTTCCGTGCACACATGTAAAGGGTTAAAATTAAATTTTGAAGATAGCAAACATACATACATAAATGACTGATAAAAGAGGGCTAGCGGACTTGTGTTCGTTACCTCATGCATCCAATTTTACTGAAAGTTCAATATATCTCAAATTTGTTCTCTACAAATTTCATCATAGTACTAATAAAGCTTTTAATTTCATACCGTTATTTTTTCAACTAAATTTCAAATTGTTTAATAAACTTTTTTAGGTAAGCATCTTATAAATTTTTTGAATTCGCGGTTCATTTTCCTTAAAGGAATAAGTTATAGGAGATGGTGGTTGTAAAAATTAAAGAACATATTTATAGCACCTATATATCGTCGCTACCATGTCAAACTATCGAATGAGCAAAAATGCTTATTCAATTACAATACCTTGCGCATGCGTTTAGAATGATACGCAAGTTGGCAATTTTTCCTAATGACAACATTTCTTACAACAGTTTTTTTGCTCTCCCGAAAAATACCCATTTTCACATTCGATAGTTTGACATGGTAGCGACGATATGAGGAATTTGGTTTTAACATGCCAATACGAGCCGAAGCTTTGTTCGAAACAAATTTCACCACAGTATATATGTATGTACATATAAACGAGAAGTACGGCCACAAACTGTTTGCTTTTATGTCGCAATGTTCCATGAATTGAAGCTACACCTTTTTTTTATGTGAATATTTTTTTTTTGTTTACTGCTACTCTCATTCAAGCATACACATTAATTTGCTTAGTTTAGTCATCTGTTTGTTTAGACAAACATATTCGGGGATATCACTGAATCCATCGTAGTCCGATCACTGAATCCGAATTGCTATGAACGTATGCATTCAAAGAATATTATGCTACTATCGTAGCCATTCGAATTTAGTGATTGCATTTTCGAAGATTTTCAAAAAATTCGGACTACGATGGATTCAGTGATAGCCCTGATTGTACCATAACTAATATTATATAGACACTTTCATATAATATACTTTTATGGTTTTATGAGCTCGTTGACTCGATATTTATGTATAAAAGTTGATTTACAATTCATACATACATATGTATTTAAAACTTTTACAGGCTAATCTTCGGATGAAAATATACAATATATACGATGATTTTGAAATTGATAACCAATAGATGTGGCATAATTAATCACACTTAAAGATATTTTTTTTTTTATACAACTATTATCATTAATTATGTATGTATGTCTGTATTTATGTATATGCAGTATTCGTAGGAGGTGTATCTTAGGTTGTATACTTATTTACATTTGGCGATACGGATAGTGGTATTTGGTAGCGTAGAGTGTGGTATATGATACATAAGCGATGACTTGCTATTAAAGGAAGTGGTTTAGTGTATAGTAAAAAGTTGTAAAAAAGAAAGCACAACAATTTTCTCTTTCATAATTTCTAAAGATAAGCTGACTTAATCGATGACATTAGCCATCAAAAGTGAGACGGCTTCACCACACATACATATGTAAATGTATTTCTCTAGAAGAAGGTGGAGAACTTGCGCCTATTGGGCGCATTTGCCGCCATTACAGGCACCGACGCATACGCCGATGGCTCGGCCGTGCTGGCAACAACGCTTGCGCCCTTTTTTCGCGCATACGCCGCTGCCGTTGCCGAAATGGTCACAGAGGCGGGTGGCACGACAACCGGCACAACCACGGGTTATACGGAGATTTCGTAATTCATATCGTAAACGCTGGCACGTTCGGGTGTGGGTGTGGTCGTACGTGCACCACCCACCAAATGTTGTGCGCCTGGTCCACCTACTGCTGATGGTGGCATATTGCCACTACGCCCCTGCTGTTGCTGCTGTTCCAGCGATTGCATCTCCATAGAGTCGGTCATTTCGAGTGCGCGCACAAATGACATGGGACGTGTTGGCGTCTGTTTTCGCTTCACTTGAGGCGATGGCTGTGTTTGTAGTTGGGTGACAACGCCAGCACCACCGACGCCGCCACCGCTGGGCCCACTAGGATTTGGTGGAAAAACGGGCACACCGCCGCGCAATTGTGGCTGATAGCCGCCGGCGTTAGAATTTGTCATCGCTTGTGATGTGTGCACATAATTATTTGACTGTGAGGCAGCGGGATTACCAATACCATAACGCATCATATAGGTTGGTGCGGATGTCGACGAGGTAGGTGGCATCGTCGTAGGACTGGTCGGATTGGAACGATATTGATTTTGTTGTTGTTGTTGTTGTTGTTGCTGTTGCTGAGCTACCGGCACATATTCGCCTGGTTGGTGTATACGCGAATGCGTCATTATTAATGGATGTGGCTGACCGCTGCCGCCTACTGTGATGTACTGTGCGTGATGTATGCTATTGGCCATTGAGCCGCCACTGCTGCCGATGCCCATGGAAGAGGGCGGCATGCCACCACCGCCGCTGGCGCTACCACTGCTACTACTGAAGCCAGGCGAAGTGTCCTTCCACATGTAGACGCCACGTTGTGGACTACCCGCTAATTCGCGTATATTATCTACCGTGTTGTTAGAGCGCGCATATGAAAGTTCATTGCCGCCCTGTCGTACTAGTTCACCTTCGGAGAGAAAGCGGCGTTGAGGGCTTCCACCGTAGGCCTGTGAGGCTAGCACCTGTTGCTGGTGATGTGTTAGCGGTACTGTGAATGAGGTGCCAAATGTAAGAACAAATTAATGTGAATTCGACTATGATATACGAACTTGAACAGGTTAAATTTGAGCTACAAAGAAGGAAAAAGAAGTGAGATGTGATTAAAAAAAAAAAAAAAAATAGCTATGTGGTCGACGTTGTAAGCGCATAATAACCCCAACCGTTCTGACGACATTTTCGTGACCGATAAGTTTTAGAGTGTAGCCCGGTTTATAGGTGCCAACACAGGGTTGCTCCTTAAATGTTGTATTATTGGGGGTATTCTCGAAGTCATGCTAAGCCCTTGCACGGTGCACTGTTTACAAAGCTGTCCCATGGGAAAACCGGTTTTACCATGCAATCCGTGCACCGCGCAAGGGCTTTTCAAGACTTCGAGAATATCCCTATTCTAACTCGAACGGAAATATGCAAAATCTGGCATTGTCTACGTAAAGTTTGACATTTTTAATCTTGAGTACGCACCGGAATCTTGAGCACGCACTGCCCAATAGAAACCAGCAGCTGTGTGGAAGACGACGAGAGGTAATCATCTTAACACTATCTACTGAACTCGTTTCAGCACCCATATATGGCGGGCCGCTCTGCAAAAACCACTTTAGAAAATAAGGAGACAGCAATATGGAATGTTCTGAGCATCAATGGAGCCTTGAGAACTTTTAACTGGAAGTTCTTCTAGATCTTACTCCTCTTCATATTCATATACAGACTCAGGCGAAAAGGGCTCTACTAAGGATGGCTGGTACCAACATCGGGGCAGAAGGTTTTCTTAGTCGTAGCAACATCGATAATTCTGCCGATGCATAACCCGGTAATTGGAATATAAAGGTTTAAAACTGATGTAAGAATGTAATAAGAAGAGCTGGGCCGAAATATATCGGATAGACCAAAACATTATAACCGGGTACACTGATGGCTCATTGTCTAAGGAGGGTACCGGAAACTATACTATATGCTATAGAAAGCTCCGCATACTTTAATATCACGCGAAACTACCGGAATCAGAACATCACATTCTTGACAGATGTCCAAGAGCCTATTGAGGCCCTCAGAGCTTATCAGGTAACATTTAAACAGGTGATGGAGGGCCTTGACAAGCTCAAAACTCTTGGTCTAAGCAATCTGGCTTGCGCGGCATATTGGTATTGAAGGAAATAAGACTGACGATAAACTTACAAAGAAAGGAGCCTCTCAACCTCTTCATCTCCCAGGTCTAGAGTATTTCAAAACATTTTTCAAAACTTAAAACGCTTTAAGGAATGTATAAGCCTACCCAAGCTCAGCTTACGAATTATTGTAGGTATTCTGAAAATACTGCAGGCTGAACTATCACCTGACCAAAATGGGAATTTACTCGCAGGAGCGATGTCCGGCACTGATCCACAAAAGCAAAAAAAAAAACACACAGGGGAACATTTACTAAAATTTCTTTCGAGCGTTGCGTTACTGTTGCGGACTGTTGAGAAAATAGGTGCGTTCGACAAGTCAAAAATTTGTAATAGTTTTCCAAATTTTTACTGAATGGCGTTCGATAACGACAAAAAATTATCCAACACACAAAAATTGAGAGAGCAAGCGTTCATTTTGATGCAAGAGAAGCGTTCATTTTGTACTGGCAAAATTTTAGTCAGCAAAAATTATCCAACACGAAAACATATGGTCACAAAACATATGGTTGCAATTTTTGTAAACAAACAAAATTGCATTTTCCGAGTTTTGGTATTTATATGCTTTTTGGCTGTCTGCTATGTGACTTTATGATAGCGCCAACTAGTTTTTACTTCTAGAAATGCTCCTGGCGAACATTGAACGTTCACTTTCCTTTTTTCTTCTATGGAGGCAACATGAATTTCAGTTTGTTTACAAATAAAACATAAACAAAGTCAGCTGGTGTGTCTTCTTCTTCCGGTTTTTGCAAGTAATGGCTAATTTCCTGTTCGTTTACTTTTTTGCTTTTTCATCTCTTTGGGAGAGAATTTTCGCTTACTCTCTTGATTTTGATTGTTGGCTGGTGTTGGCTAATTTTGTTATCGAACGCAACAAATGTCTAAATATGCCCATGACACAATGCAGCACGTTGTTGTTATAGCAGCATAAGAGTTCGACTACGAGTTTTTGGCGAGTGTTGCTGGAGTGACAGTCGCTTTCCGCGAACTACATATTATTTTATCTTATCTGAAACAGCTTCCTAAAAAGATCTTATTGAAAACGCCCTGCCTGGAGCGTTCTCCATTTTGCTGTGTGAATAGAACAGTTCAGAAGTTCATACGTAGAGCAAAATTTACGGTAAATAATATTTGGTCGAATTTCGTTGAAGCTTTACCCCTCACAAGGTGTCGCTACCGGATAAATCACAAGTAAGTAATTTAATAAATAATGTGCAGTAATGAATTAATAATTTTAAACAACATAAAAAAGGCCAATTATTCATTTTGCAATAAAAACAAGTAAGTAAATAAGTCTTGACTCAATCAAATAGGCGAAAAAATCGGCCGATTGTGCCAAAAGAGCCGGATGGGATTAGAATAGCGGAAAAAGCCCAATTGTATTGCGCGTATTTTCCATTCTTTGACTATGACTTTTCGTATACATAATTCTTATTTCTCACTCCTTTTGCCCTTCTATACATATTTACATTTAATTTTATAGTAAATACGAAATAGTACATACGATTGTAAATGAATTAGTAGCTACTTGATTTCATACTTAGTATATGGACCAATTGGGGCTTCGAATTTTATGGCTTTTGCTGGATTTAGACTTAGATTTCTTAGAGGTCTTAAATGCGCTGGCCATGGCAAGTAATTTTTTTCGTTTCTTTTTATTTTCATGCAATGATCGTTTACTATATTTTCGATTGTATTCTTTCTCACCTTGCTGTTGTTGTTGCTGATGCTGTTGCATCATGGCACGTTGTTGCTGTTGTTGCAACATGATTTGCTGCTGTTGAATGGTAGGCGGTTGTGGATGTTGCGGCGGCAAGCCAGTCGTATATTCATAATAAGTCTGTGACGGTTGCTGTTGTGTATTTAGACCAATGAAATCGGGTCGTCTTGGTTGGGTGGGCGTACCAGGATTGGATCTTTTGCAGGACAAGTAAAAAGAACATTTAAGTTTAGTATTAGTACATGTTTTCAAAATTGCTAAAAGTTTGAATATCAATGATTTACAACAACAAGCATTAAGTTCACGGCAAATCGAATGCATGGACAACAGATACATATGTATGTAATTAGTTGAGAAAAAATTATGTAATATGTATATGTATGTATTTGTATGTATTTGTACACGGTCAAAAATTTGGGTTTAATTTTTAAACCGCGCTGGGACTACTGCCTTTTTTAAACTTTTATAGTCTACTTTTTAAACCAGTCAATAGTTTTACGCAATTTTCAATCCCAACCAGACGGAGCATGAAATTTAAGATTATTTTTTTTTTTTTTTATTCTTAATTATGAAAATGTTTGGGTTTAACATTTAAACCGAATGGTTTAAATTCTAAACCCAACATATGTGCTCTCTTTTTTTTAAACTTGGAAGGTTTGTATTTGAAACTGAATTTAGTTTGGTCATATATGTAGTCCAAAAAGTTTAAAATTAAAACCGAAATTTTTAACCGTGTATGTATGCGTATACATATGTATGTATTTGTGAACCACTTTGAATGAAATGTTGATTAAATGTAAGAATAAGTTTTTCTCGCCATACTCACAAGCTCGGATTATTGATTTTAATAAACTAAATACATTATTATCAAAGCTATCGTATTAAGACATGTAGTTAATAGTTATGCACACATACATACATACACAGAGCTGAAAATATGCTTCAATTAATCACGCCACAAGTGCTGAAATTACTAAATCAAATGAACGCAACGAAGACGCGCTGCGATACGGATATACAATACACAAAGCCAAAACCCCTAATCTTAATCTAAGTTGAATTTATATTTTAAAATAGGTGGCAACTCTCTTAGATGTAGTTTAGAAATAAGACCTCTTCAAAACAATTTTGATTTATATCTATATTGAAGTAATTTATTAAACCTATTGCATTAATTGAATTAAACTTTGTTAACAGGTGGCAACTCTCCTTAAAATATTTTCAAACCACAACCTCTTTCGTCTGACATTCTTATTGGGATACTTATTTCAATTTTCTAAATGCCTTAATTTAAGTTGATCTGCGTTTTGTAAACGGGTAGATCATACATGCAGTTAAGAAATAAACTTCTTTCAAGGCCATTTTGATTGATACCCATATTATGGTAATTCAAATAAACTATTGTATGCATTCAGTTTAACTTTGTAAACAGGTGGTAACACTGTTCAACCATTTAAACCTTTTTCGTCTGACAGCCGTATTATAACACATTTTTAAATTATCTAATTCTCTTAGTGCAAATTAGATTAAATTTTTCAAACAGGTGACGACAACCCTTCTACGGTAGTTTGGGTACACAGTTTTTTTTAGTGCTATTTTGATTGATATCCATATAGTAGTAGTTCATTTACCTACTGAATAAAAGGCGACAACCCTCCAACATATAATTAAGAAACAAAGCCTGTTCAATACCATTTCGATCGATACTTATGTTGGAATAATTGGTTTAACTTATAAATAACTTATTTATTTATTCGTCTATGAAACGGTGGTTCCTTACAGACTAGTTAGGTACGTACCAAGGGGGCATTGCGCGCGTATTCAGTTCTATGGATTTCACAATAGAACGGCAAAAAGTTACGCAAGACTCGCTGAGGGATGTTGAAATTTATGCGACCTAAGAGAAAAGGACAATCAACACTACCATTAATAATATTAAAAACAAAAGTCAGGGAGAGTACAGAACGCCTCGTTTCCAATGACTTAAGGTTAAGCAAAAGCAAACGACTACTGTACGGTGGTATAGGATCCGAAAAGTTTAAGGACCGCAATGCGAACTTAAGAAACACCTTTTAGACACGTTCTAATCTATTTGTGAAAGTTTTGTGGAAGGGCCTCCAAATAAATGTAGCATGGCTCCAAAATGGGACGAACAAAAGATGAGTATAGTAATTTAATAGTATAGGGATCAGAGAATTTTACACAGTTCCGCCTCACGAAACCCAAAACAGAGAAGGATTAAGAAATCACAAGATTAATATGCCTACTAAAAGAAAAATTTGAAGTAAAAATGACGCCAAGATCTTTGGCCTCGGCGACAGATTCAAGCGAAGACTCCGCGATTGTATAACTCGTTGATTAAAGCACTATGCATTTTTGCAAAAGTTACTTTAAAGCACTTAAGATTAAGATTATTAATATCGGCCTGAAGCAAAGTAGCATCCCTTTCGTTTCTTATCATCGAAAATACTTTCAGGTCATCGGCATATAGCGAAAAATTTGCGAAAGAAAAACATGTGCTAATGTCATTTATGAATAATATAAAAAGTAATGGACCTAAAATACTTCCCTGGGGTACCCCAGAGGAGGCAATGAATGCATCTGACGAAATGTCATCTATCGAGACAACACAGCTATTGATCAAGTAGGATTTAATCCACTTTAAAAAAACAGAATGGAAGCCAAGATATGCTAACTTATTAAGTAAAATCGAATGAGGGACTCTATCAAAGGCTTTACTAAAGTCCGTATAAATACAGTCAACCTGGAAACCAGCAGAAAAAGACGTCATACAGTATTCACAAAATACAGCTAAGTTAGACACAGTAGATCGATTGGAAACAAAACCATGTTGGTTAGGCAGGATTAAACTTTTAGTGATAAAATCATATATGTAATACTTCTATATTGATAGTAAGCTAACATCTCAATGTGTAAGCATTCCGAAATCAAAGCGAGACAGTCTAGTCAGTCTGTTTTTGTCAATGTATTGTGTACTTGAGTGCCGGTTTTGTAAATGTGTCGTGTACATGTTTATTTATAAACGTATGTGTTCCTTTTCTTTCGTACGTGTTTATTGATATATCTGTACTGTAGTGTTTTCGGACGGTACTAGCTCTTACTGCCAATATAGGAGTATTACATATATGGATAAAATACATTTTTTCTTTGACTATAGAATCAAAAAGCTTCGATACAGTTGATTAGAGTCCGACCGATTCCAATTTTTTTTACAGGTACCGATGCCGATGCCGATTAATCGGCTTATGGGGAAAGAATCGGCCGATGCCGATGCCGATTCCATATAAAATTACAAATAAATGTATTAATTCATAAAATCAGTTCATTTCACGGAGTTAAAAAAAAAAAACAAAAGAAAAGAAATAACTGAATTAATTGGCTTGTTATGCGACATTGCATAAACATGTATGTACATACATACACATGTATGTACATACATACACATGTATGTACATACATACACATGTATGTACATACATACATATGTACGTGTAAAAATATATGTACATATATCACATTTATGTACATTACATAAAACACTTTTTCATATGGTGCTAAGCAAAAAAATTTAGGAACATAAAATTTCATTTCGTTTTGTACTAAAATACACTCTTTTGCACTCAATGCATAAGAACTTATATGCTAGGTATGTATGTACATACATACATATAGCGGTCCACAAAATAAAAGAATTACGATGGTTTGACCGATTTTGTCTTTTTTATTTAATGTTTATTATTATTTTTTTATAAAAGTCTAGCTGGTATACAACAAACACCATATAAATTCAGATTTTGTACAAAAAGAAAAATTATGCTTATTTTCACCAAAATTTCAAACTTTTTAATCAGAATTTTGGTATGCAGTTTTGTAGACCATTTCATTCTAGTATCACTTCATTATCAAGTTTCAAGCTGCTATAAAATCCCGTTAATTTTTGGCAATTTTTTTTGCTGGCAGTGTTCTCCATATAAAAGAAAATTGTCGCACATACTTTTGTATGGAAAAAACGTGAAACACCTTCAACAAAAAAAATCATTTTTGTGAGCTCTCTGCAAATGTTTTTTAATGTTGGCTGTCGCTTCACCTGAACATTTGAAAAGAAATTCCAAAGAATCGGCAAAGAATCGGCGAAAAAAGGCCGATGCCGATGCCGATGCTCAATTTTGTGCCGATACTAGCCGATGCCGATTAATCGGTCGGACTCTACAGTTGATAGTTTAGAAATGGGCCTGTAATTGCGAACATTATTTTTATTCCCACTCTTAAATATAGGGTTAATAGAAGTAATTTTCCATTCCTCGATAAAGACGCCCGACGCAAGAGACAAATTAAAAATACGATGTAGAGGTAGAATTAGAGCGGGACAGTTCTCAACATCCGCTTTCGTAGACGGTTTCAGCTTAGAAATGCCAGCTTCCACGTCATCAAGTGACAGAGTTAGAGTCCCAAAGCTGAACTCAGTAGCTGAATCGTGGTTTATATCAGGCCAGGAATTACCATCATCACAGACATAGTTGGCACTAAAAAATTCAGCGAAGAGACTCGCCACCTCAGTAGGGCCACTAGCACATTTATCGTCCAAAAAGACAGCCGAAGGAATGCATTTTATAACAGGTGGCAACTCTTTTTGGAAAAATAAAACGTTAGCGCACATCTACAAACCCAGCCCTTTAGTTTGATGACTGACCCATTTTGTAAAAGAGAACGAACGGTAAAGATTTGACGATATCGCAAAAACGTTTTCCCGTACTATGTATTGATATGCACATACATACAGACATACATGCATATGTATATCGCCAGCTGAACAAAAAGACGCTACAAACATCATCGTTGAAATGCAAAAAGTCAACTAATAAAAAATTCAAAATTCACTTTTTGATTTATATGATGGATTTCATCGAATTACAACTCCCCGCATCATTTTATGAAAAAAAAAATATATATTAGTCACGACTTTTTCCATTTCGTTGTTACGTCTTTTTGCATTTCAGGTGACGATATGTAATGTGTACATTTGTACTTACATATATTACTAAAAGAGTAAAATATCAACATTAGCTCCAATCAATTAGGTTACAAATATTTCACCGGAGCTGCGCCATCTCTTACTCAAAAGCCGGAGCACACACGCACACTTTTTGTCTCCTTCTTACATACAAGGCAAGCACGTATTTGTAAAATGATAACGAAGTGATTTTGTATGAAAACTCATTTATGCCCATTTATTTGAATCAAATAAAAGTACTTAGAAGATATCAACCAATACTTCCCATATACCAAACGAAAGGAAATAACATAAGTTTTTTTTAAACAAAATAAATACAAAATCATTCGAGCGGATTTCGAGCATTTTGGTAATAAAAAAATTTTTTCAACATTTTGTTGTCTTAATATGTTCAATTTATGTCGAATTTATATAAAATTTGTACACAATAATATTTCTATTGCTCTGAAGAACTTACATTCTGAAAATGAAAGTTATATCTGCAAAACCTAAGTTCCTAGAGCACTTCAAAGGCTCAAAATTGACCCCAAAATAAGGCAATATTTACCGTTGTTAAATCTGGAATTTTATCTTAGTTTTGGTGCAATAGGCATTCTTGTGAAGCTCTAAAAATTACAACTACAACATTTGAGCATGGCATCCATACCGATATACGTACGACATATTCTACGTCAAAAAAAAGTTGGACGAACTGATAACCTCCTCCTTTTTTTGAAGTCGGTTAGAAAAAGATTTCCCACTAGGAATTAAATGACAAAAATTGTAAGGACAAAGTTGGGCATTAAAAAATATCTATTCTTGTCATTACGTAAAAAAGCAGTCAATTAATTCATTCCCACATGGCATTTTTTAAATGCCTCCAATTTTTCGTCTTTCAATGCCTAGTGGAAATTCGGCATTATATGGAAGAAAATGCGCAACACCCTCCACAAAAAAAAATTTTAAAAACCAACTACCGATATTTTTAGCGACTTGAAACTTGCACATTATTAGAGCCAAATTGAATGGGCTACTAAACTGCATAGCCCAAAATTTTCCAAAAATTCTGATTAATAAAATTTGCAATTTTGACGCAAATTTTTTTAAGTTTGATTCATTGTTGTAAAATTTGTGCAAGCTTTGAAGCTTACATTTATGTGGTTTCTGTTATAGATTGAATTGTATTTTAAAAGAAAATTAAATAAAAAAATAAATAGATAAACATAAGTTGCAAACAGGTGCCAGGTAACAAAATCAACGTAAATAAAGTCAATTGACACTATTTAGCATACTGGTGCGGCGGCCCGCGTCCGCGTGTCACACTGCGTCTCATGCCGCCGCGCTCGTGCTTTGGAAGTTATAATTCTACTGGCCGTGGGACTCGAACCTACGACCTCGCGGCTCGTAAATCTGCATCACTGCCGTCTGTCAAGGCTTGAGGTTGATCAGATCAATTGCGCCCTTAATCCGGATCAAAGTTGCCGTCTGTCTAAGTACGCGAGTCGAAGGAGTGAGCCCGACTTGTGTACCAAATACAAAATTTTCAGGGACTTGGTACCTGTGCACACCTACAAGCGCTGCCGCAAAGCATTGCAGACCCCAACCGATGGGAAATAAAACGATGTTTCGAATGAATTAAGAAT
>NW_023458556.1:20052044-20055341 GCF_013731165.1 Rhagoletis pomonella
ATTCTTAATTCATTCGAAACATCGTTTTATTTCCCATCGGTTGGGGTTTGCAATGCTTTGCGGCAGCACTTGTAGGTGTGCACAGGTACCAAGTCCCTGAAAATTTTGTATTTGGTACACAAGTCGGGTTCACCCCTTCGACTCGCGTACATAGACAGACGGCAACTTTGATCCGGATTAAGGGCGCAATTGATCTGATCAACCTCAAGCCTTGACAGACGGCAGTGATGCGGATTTACGAGCCGCGAGGTCGTAGGTTCGAGTCCCACGGCCAGTAGAATTATAACTTCTAGAGCACGAGCGCGGCGGGGTGTGACGCAGTGTGGCACGCAAACGCGGGCCGCCGCACCAGTATGCTAAATAGTGTCAATTGACTTTATTTCCGTTGATTTTGTTACCTGCCACCTGTTTGCAACTTATTTTTATCTATTTATTTTTAATAATTTTCATTTAAAATACAATTCAATCTATGTATAACAGAAACGACATAAATGTAAGCTTCAAAGCTTGCACAAATTTCACAACAGTGAATCAAACTTAAATAATTTTCATCTAAATTGCAAACTTAATCAGAATTTTTGGAAAATTTGGGCTATGCAGTTTAGTAGCCCATTCAATTTTGCTCTAATAATGTGCAAGTTTCAAGTCGCTAAAAATATCGGTAGTTGGTTTTTAGAATTTTTTTTTTGTGGAGGGTGTTGCGCATTTTCTTCCATATAATGCCGAATTTCCACTAGGCATTGAAATTGAAAGACGAAAAATTGGAGGCATTTAAAAAATGCCATGTGGAAATGAATTAATTGACTATTTTTTAATGCCCAACTTTGTCATTACAATTTTCATCATTTAATGCCTAGTGGGAATCCAGCATAAGGCGTAAATTTGATTCAAATAAATGGGCATAAATGAGTTTTCTACAAAATCACTTGGTCATCATTTTACAAACACGTGCTTGCGTTGTATGTAAGAAGGAGACAAAAAGTATTGCGTGTGCGTTTGTATTTCGGCTTTTGAGTAACAGATGGCACAGCTCCGATGAGATATTTGTAACCTAATTGATTGGGGCTAATGTTGATATTTTACTATTTTAGTAATATACTAGCTTATACCCGCGGGTTTCACCCCGCGCTTTTATACAAATATGAAAAATAATTTAATGATGTTAGATTTTATTTCTGTGCCCATTTCGTTATAGCTCGCTATTTTTTAAGCGAGTTAAGGTATTTAGGTTGTTTAAAACTATGAAATTATAAAATCTCGTCTGCGCGCTAGGCATATGAAAGATATCAATCCCTCTAAGTTTACCTTAAAATGGTTCCAGGTATACGACGCGTGAACGTGTAACCTTCTTGGAGGTGCCACGGCGGGTTCTAATATTTCCAACTCAAATTTAGTAACCTGGCCTTGATAAAATACCACTTCTCATTACTGTAGCAAATGCCTCAAGAGAGCTTTAGATTATAAGGCCGAGCCCGGCTCTCCCTTTTCCATTTAGTGAAATGTATTCTGTCAGTACGGCACTTATAAAATAAATCTCCATAACAAATCTAAAATACTTCGAGAGATTTTCTATCCTTCCAGAGATATGTATTAAGAAGTTTTTAGTATGTATGGGAGGCATTCCTTTTTTAATAACTCACATTTTTTCCATGAGCAATTGATACATTTTGCATACACAACTCCATACCAAGTTCCAGTATTCTTCCACAAACACTTCCAGGGATATGTGGCAAGAAAAAGTAAATGTGTACTGGAAGTGCCACGCCCCTTTTTCTTATAACCCTAATCTTCTTCCATGAATTTAGAATTGATTTTACATACCCCAGTACCAAGTCCCAGTACTCTACCTTGAACACCTTTAGAGATAAGCAGTATAAAACAGTAAATTTGTATGGGAGGAACCATGTCCCCTTTTCGAATAACGCAAATTTTTCTCCATCATACACATCTCGGTGCCAAGTTCCAGTCCTCTGCAATAAACACCTCCAGAGATATGCAGCATAGAAAAATGAATTTGCATGGGAGTTGCCACACCACCTTTTCCAATAACTCTCATTTTTCTCCATGAGTATGGTATTAGTTTCACATACATACATACATATGTATTTCCATACCAAGCTTGAGTGCTTTACCCCAAACATTTGAAGAGATATGCAATATGAAACTTTCAGTCAGTATGGGAGGTGCTACGCCTCTTATCCAAAAACGTCCATTTTTCTCCGTCAATATGAATATATTTCACACAGTGTTGGCAAACTGTTAATCTGATTTACGATTAAAATGTTAATCTCGTTTGACGATTAAAATTAATTAGTCGTAATCAACTGTACGATTAATGATAACATTTTTTTAATCGTTAATCGCTGGCTGCGATTACGTTTAATTAATTTAAAACATTAATCGTTAATCCAATTAAAAATAAAATCTGATTAATTTGTGTAGTTTGTCCGAGTTTGAAACCAAACACCAGTTATTGTAATTATTTCGTGTTTTACACTTATAAAAAGTACATAATATAAAAAAATTATAATTATTGGTATTAGTAATACATAAACTGGGAGCTTTTACAAACCTAGTTTGTAAAACGTTTGTTGGTATATATCTTAATGAAAATGCACACCAAATTGCTTAGATTGATGAGGAAGCCCGACTTAGCCATACCGGATTAACTTGCTTTGTGTGCACAGGGAAATTCCAGCATAACTTAATTAATCACCAAACCTACTTGATCAAATTAAGAGTTAACGATTAAAAATTAATTTTTAGGTCGCGGTTACGATTAACTGTTTAGTCAGATTAAAATTAATCATGATTAACTGTATTCAGATTGAATTTAATCGAATTAACTTACTGATTAAAACATCAATCGATTAATGCCATCATTGATTTCACATACATATCACTATACCAAGTTTCTGTTCTCTCCCACAAATACTTCCAGAGATATGTATGTAATATGAAAATTCCAATTTGTATGGGAGGGGCCTTGAGTTATCGGACTTACTTTCAGTCTAAGACCATCCTTCCGAAATCCGTAGTAAGTGTACTAAATTTCGTTCTGATCGAAAAACCGGTTAAGGAAGTAGCCTATTTTTTAATCCAGATCATAAACCATCTTTGAGCAAAATTTCATTTTCAGACAGGTGGCACTTCTTAAAAAAGTAGCCTATTTTCCAGTCTAGGTCATAACCTATCTGTGTGCAAAATTTCATGCAAATCCGTTTAGTCGTTTCCGCGTATTAATTTAATTAAACTTTTTTAACAGGTGGCAACTCTTAAGAAAGGTAGCCTATTTTC
>NW_023458556.1:20055351-20070050 GCF_013731165.1 Rhagoletis pomonella
TTAAGAAAGGTAGCCTATTTTCCAACCTAGGTCATAAGCTATCTGTGTGAAAATTTTCATGCAAATCCATTCAGTCGTTCCCGCATATTAAATAAATTAAACTTTTTTAACAGGCGGTAACTCTTAAAAAAAATAGCCTATTAACCAATCTGGGCCGTAAGCTATCTGCGTACCAAATTTCATGAAAATCCGTTCAGTCGTTTCCGCGTGATGATTTCCCAAACATCCAAACATACAAACTTTCACATTTATAATATTAGTAAGATAGTAAGATTAGTAAGATAAGATGTATGTACAAATGTACATATTACATATCGTCTACTACTTGTAGGAGAGTTGCCACTTATTTTAAAATATAAATTCAACTTGAATTACGTATTATATGTTTAAGATTAGGGGCTGTGGCTTTGTGTATTGTATATCCGTATCGCAGCGCGTCTTCATTGCGTTCATTTGATTTAGTAATTTCAGCACTTGTGGCGTGATTAATTGAAGCATATTTTCAGCTCTGTGTATGTATGTATGTGTGCATAACTATTAACTACATGTCTTAATACGATAGCTTTGATAATAATGTATTTAGTATATTAAAATCAATAATCCGAGCTTGTGAGTATGGCGAGAAAAAACTTATTCTTACATTTAATCAACATTTCATTCAAAGTGGTTCACAAATACATACATATGTATACGCATACATACAAATACATACATATACATACATACATATTACATAACTTTTTCTCAACTAATTACATACATATGTATCTGTTGTCCATGCATTCGATTTGCCGTGAACTTAATGCTTGTTGTTGTAAATCATTGATATTCAAACTTTTTGCAATTTTGAAAACATGTACTAATACTAAACTTAAATGTTCTTTTTTTTACTTGTCCTGCAAAAGATCCAATCCTGGTACGCCCACCCAACCAAGACGACCCGATTTCATTGGTCTAAATACACAACAACAACCGTCACAGACTTATTACGAGTATACGACTGGCTTGCCGCCGCAACATCCACAACCGCCTACCATTCAACAGCAGCAAATCATGTTGCAACAACAGCAACAACGTGCCATGATGCAACAGCATCAGCATCAGCAACAACAACAGCAAGGTGAGAAAGAATACAATCGAAAATATAGTAAACGATCATTGCATGAAAATAAAAAGAAACGAAAAAAATTACTTGCCATGGCCAGCGCATTTAAGACCTCTAAGAAATCTAAGTCTAAATCCAGCAAAAGCCATAAAATTCGAAGCCCCAATTGGTCCATATACTAAGTATGAAATCAAGTAGCTACTAATTCATTTACAATCGTATGTACTATTTCGTATTTACTATAAAATTAAATGTAAATATGTATAGAAGGGCAAAAGGAGTGAGAAATAAGAATTATGTATACGAAAAGTCAAAGAATGGAAAATACGCGCAATACAATTGGGCTTTTTCCGCTATTCTAATCCCATCCGGCTCTTTGGGCACAATCGGCCGATTTTTTCGCCTATTTGATTGAGTCAAGACTTATTTACTTACTTGTTTTTATTGCAAAATGAATAATAGGCCTTTTTTATGTTGTTTAAAATTATTAATTCATTACTGCACATTATTTATTAAATTACTTACTTGTGATTTATCCGGTAGCGTTACCTTGTGAGGGGTAAAGCTTTAACGAAATTCGACTAAATATTATTTACCGTAAATTTTGCTCTACGTATGAACTTCTGAACTGTTCTATTCACACAGCAAAATGGAGAACGCTCCAGGCAGGGCGTTTTCAATAAGATCTTTTTAGGAAGCTGTTTCAGATAAGATAAAATAATATGTAGTTCGCGGAAAGCACCCCGCACTTACACTAAAAGATACAGTAATGCGGTTTTTTTCATTTTTGCCGCTTTCCATGGTAAATCATAAAATTTAGTGAACGAGTGCCGTGCCGAGCAGGAAAAATTAGGCCCGCACCCATCTCTACTATGCCGTATTATGTCGTTCCCACGACAGTCGGGTCTACGTAACCGGAAAGACCCAGATTTATATTTGGCCAAGGACTGTCACTTCAGCAACACTCGCCAAAAACTCGTTGGGGAACTCTTATGCTGCTATAACAACAACATGCTGCATTATGTCATGGGCATATTTAGACATGTGTTGCGTTCGATAACAAAATTAGCCAACACCAGCTAACAATCAAAATCAAGAGAGTAAGCGAAAATTCTCTCCCAAAGAGATGAAAAAGCAAAAAAGTAAAGGAACAGGAAATTAGCCATTACTTGCAAAAACCGGAAGAAGAAGACACACCAGCTGACTTTGTTTATGTTTTATTTGTAAACAAACTGAAATTCATGTTGCCTCCATAGAAGAAAAAAGGAAAGTGAACGTTCAATGTTCGCCAGGAACATTTCTACATAGAAGTAAAAACTAGTTGGCGCTATCATAAAGTCACATAGCAGGCAGCCAAAAAGCATATAAATACCAAAACTCGGAAAATGCAATTTTGTTTGTTTACAAAAATTGCAACCATATGTTTTGTGATCATATGTTTTCGTGTTGGATCATTTTTGCTGACTAAAATTTTGCCAGTACAAAATGAACGTTTCTCTTGCATCAAAATGAACGCTTGCTCTCTCAATTTTTGTGTGTTGGATAATTTTTTGTCGTTATCGAACGCCATCCAGTAAAAATTTGGAAAACTATTACAAATTTTTGACTTGTCGAACGCACCTATTTTCTCAACAGTCCGCAACAGTAACGCAACGCTCGAAAGAAATTTTAGTAAATGTTCCCCTGTGTTTTTTTTTTTTTTTGCTTTTGTGGATCAGTGCCGGACATCGCTCCTGCGAGTAAATTCCCATTTTGGTCAAGTGATAGTTCAGCCTGCAGTATTCTCAGAATACCTACAATATTCGTAAGCTGATCTTGGATAGGCTTATACATTCCTTAAAGCGTTTTAAGTTTTAAGTTTTGAAAAATGCTTTGAAATACTCTAGACCTGGGAGATGAAGAGGTTGAGAGGCTCCTTTCTTTTTAAGTTTATCGTCAGTCTTATTTCCTTCAATACCAATATGCCGCGCAAGCCAGATTGCTTAGACCAAGAGTTTTGAGCTTTTCAAGGCCCTCCATCACCTGTTAAATGTTACCTGATAAGCTCTGAAGGCTTCAATAGGCTCTTGGATATCTGTCAAGATTGTGATGTTCTGATTCCGGTAGTTTCGCGTGATATTAAAGTATGCGGATCTTTCTATAGCATATAGCGGTCCAACCACACTTTTTCCGGTACCCTCCTCAGACAATGAGCCATCAGTGTACCCGGTTATAATGTTTTGGTATATCCGATATATTTCGGCCCAGCTCTTCTTATTACATACTTACATCAGTTTTAAACCTTTATATTCCAATTACCGGGTTATGCATCGTCAGAATTATCGATGTTGCTACGACTAAGAAAACCTTCTGCCCCGATGTTGGTACCAGCCATCCTTAGTAGAGCCCTTTTCGCCTGAGTCTGTATATGAATATGAAGAGGAGTAAGATCTAGAAGAACTTCCAGTTAAAAGTTCTCAAGGCTCCATTGATGCTCAGAACATTCCATATTGCTGTCTCCTTATTTTCTAAAGTGGCTTTTGCAGAGCGGCCCGCCATATATGAGTGCTGAAACGAGTTCAGTAGATAGTGTTAAGATGATTACCTCTCGTCATCTTCCACACAGCTGCTGGTTTCCATTGGGCAGTGCGTGCTCAAGATTCCAAGTCAAACTTTACGTAGACAATGCCAGATTTTGCATATTTCCGTTCGAGTTAGAATAGGGATATTCTCGAAGTCTTGAAAAGCCCTTGCGCGGTGCACGGATTGCATGGTAAAACCGGTTTTCCCATGGGACAGCTTTGTAAAGAGTGCACCGTGCAAGGGCTTAGCATGACTTCGAGAATACCCCCAATAATACAACATTTAAGGAGCAACCCTGTGTTGGCACCTATAAACCGGGCTACACTCTAAAACTTATCGGTCACGAAAATGTCGTCAGAACGGTTGGGGTTATTATGCGCTTACAACGTCGATCACATAGCTATTCATTTTTTTTAATCACATCTCACTTCTTTTTCGTTCTTTGTAGCTCAAATTTAACCTGTTCAAGTTCGTATATCATAGTCGAATTCACATTAATTTGTTCTTACATTTGGCACCTCATTCACAGTACCGCTAACACATCACCAGCAACAGGTGCTGGCCTCACAGGCCTACGGTGGAAGCCCTCAACGCCGCTTTCTCTCCGAAGGTGAACTAGTACGACAGGGCGGCAATGAACTTTCATATGCGCGCTCTAACAACACGGTAGATAATATACGCGAATTAGCGGGTAGTCCACAACGTGGCGTCTACATGTGGAAGGACACTTCGCCTGGCTTCAGTAGTAGCAGTGGTAGCGCCAGCGGCGGCGGTGGCGGTGGTGGCATGCCGCCCTCTTCCATGGGCATCGGCAGCAGTGGCGGCTCAATGGCCAATAGCATACATCACGCACAGTACATCACAGTAGGCGGCAGCGGTCAGCCACATCCATTAATAATGACGCATTCGCGTATACACCAACCAGGCGAATATGTACCGGTAGCTCAGCAACAGCAACAACAACAACAACAACAAAATCAATATCGTTCCAATCCGACCAGTCCTACGACGATGCCACCTACCTCGTCGACATCCGCACCAACCTATATGATGCGTTATGGTATTGGTAATCCCGCTGCCTCACAGTCAAATAATTATGTGCACACATCACAAGCGATGACAAATTCTAACGCCGGCGGCTATCAGCCACAATTGCGGGGCGGCGTTCCCGTTTTTCCACCAAATCCTAGTGGGCCCAGCGGTGGCGGCGTCGGTGGTGCTGGCGTTGTCACCCAACTACAAACACAGCCATCGCCTCAAGTGAAGCGAAAACAGACGCCAACACGTCCCATGTCATTTGTGCGCGCACTCGAAATGACCGACTCTATGGAGATGCAATCGCTGGAACAGCAGCAACAGCAGGGGCGCAGTGGCAATATGCCACCATCAGCAGTAGGTGGACCAGGCGCACAACATTTGGTGGGTGGTGCACGCACGACCACACCCACACCCGAACGTGCCAGCGTTTACGATATGAATTACGAAATCTCCGTATAACCCGTGGTTGTGCCGGTTGTCGTGCCACCCGCCTCTGTGACCATTTCGGCAACGGCAGCGGCGTATGCGCGAAAAAAGGGCGCAAGCGTTGTTGCCAGCACGGCCGAGCCATCGGCGTATGCGTCGGTGCCTGTAATGGCGGCAAATGCGCCCAATAGGCGCAAGTTCTCCACCTTCTTCTAGAGAAATACATTTACATATGTATGTGTGGTGAAGCCGTCTCACTTTTGATGGCTAATGTCATCGATTAAGTCAGCTTATCTTTAGAAATTATGAAAGAGAAAATTGTTGTGCTTTCTTTTTTACAACTTTTTACTATACACTAAACCACTTCCTTTAATAGCAAGTCATCGCTTATGTATCATATACCACACTCTACGCTACCAAATACCACTATCCGTATCGCCAAATGTAAATAAGTATACAACCTAAGATACACCTCCTACGAATACTGCATATACATAAATACAGACATACATAATTAATGATAATAGTTGTATAAAAAAAAAATATCTTTAAGTGTGATTAATTATGCCACATCTATTGGTTATCAATTTCAAAATCATCGTATATATTGTATATTTTCATCCGAAGATTAGCCTGTAAAAGTTTTAAATACATATGTATGTATGAATTGTAAATCAACTTTTATACATAAATATCGAGTCAACGAGCTCATAAAACCATAAAAGTATACTATATGAAAGTGTCTATATAATATTAGTTATGGTACAATCAGGGCTATCACTGAATCCATCGTAGTCCGAATTTTTTGAAAATCTTCGAAAATGCAATCACGATGGATTCAGTGATATCCCCGAATATGTTTGTCTAAACAAACAGATGACTAAACTAAGCAAATTAATGTGTATGCTTGAATGAGAGTAGCAGCAAACAAAAAAAAAATATTCACATATACAAAAAAGGTGTAGCTTCAATTCATGGAACATTGCGACATAAAAGCAAACAGTTTTTGGCCGTACTTCTCGTTTATATGTACATACATATATACTGTGGTGAAATTAGTTTCGAACAAAGCTTCGGCTCGTATTGGCATATTCATACATATCATCACTACCATGTCGAAACTATCGAATGTGAAAATGGGTATTTTTCAGGAGAGCAGAAAAAAACTGTTGTTAAAATGTCGTCGTTAGGAAAAATTGTGGGATTCGAAACTTTGTTAAAGCCAGTATCCTCTGCTTCTAAGAAGAGTAGAAATTTGACGATTTGCCAACTGGCGCATCATTCTAAACACATGCGCAAGGTATTGTAACTGAATAAGCATTTTTGCTCATTCGATAGTTTGACATGGTAGCGACGATATATAGGTGCTATAAATATGTTCTTTAATTTTTACAACCACCATCTCCTATAACCTATTCCTTTAAGGAAAATGAACCTACAAAAGCCCTTTCAAATCATTTTGCTTGTAAAATGGCATTTTGACGTTTCGCGAATTCAAAAAATTTATAAGATGCTTACCTAAAAAAGTTTATTAAACAATTTGAAATTTAGTTGAAAAAATAACGGTATGAAATTAAAAGCTTTATTAGTACTATGATGAAATTTGTAGAGAACAAATTTGAGATATATTGAACTTTCAATAAAATTGGATGCATGAGGTAAAGAACACAAGTCCGCTAGCCCTCTTTTATCAGTCATTTATGTATGTATGTTTGCTATCTTCAAAATTTAATTTTAACGCTTTACATGTGTGCACCGAAATTTAGACATAATAAAATTTATGTTAATTGATAAAGTTTACCACATTTTTATCAGATTTTATAAATCCACAACTTTATTAAATTTATACGCGAAAAAAAATTGTTCTGGCATTTAAAAGCTTTGGCATTCGTAGCTGAAATTTTTTATGTACGAATTTCGCCAGTGTTCCAATGTATGTATATATGTATGTATGTACTACCAATGCCCAAAATACTCTGGCTTTCATTCCGCAACACGTTTGATCGTTTACAGTGTTATGTCGTATATGTAGTGTAAAATACCATTTTGAATATTGTACATATTTATTAAGTCATCATGCTGATCGTTCATCCTGACGACAACATTAAGCGCAAAAAAAAAAGAAACTCCCATAGTCCATCCCAGTGAGGGTCCATACTATTTGGCTGGTTTCGATTAACCGAAACGGTGTTGGTATTCCTTGCCTTCCTTGTTATTATTTTCCGGCCATTAAAAGTATACAGTCCATAATAGCGGCGGTGAGGTAGAGAAAGTTGAAAGTTTGTAAGATTTGTAAAGTGGCGAAATTATAATATGTATGTACATATGTGTTTAAAACAAATACAAAAATTCAGCGCTATGCAATTAACAAGATTGAATTCACCTTAGTTACATCATATTGATGTTTAGATATATGTATATGTATTTGCAAAGAATCAAATAGGGATGGCGCAATTTTTGTTTACATACATATATACCGCTGCCAAATACTATCAGCTAATCGTTTTTTGAACTTTCTCGACTTACCTACTACGCCTAGAAACTGTGAAACTGTGGAGAGTTTATGTGGCTTTAGGCATTTGATTTGCTTGTAAACAATTTATCTAGAATTGTAAGAAATCCGAAAAGTTGTTAGCAACTTTGAAATTCATTATTTAATTGTACGATTAGTTCTTTTTTAAATTGTTGAACTTTCTTTTATTAATATTTGTATGTACAAACATATATGTACGTATGTATATGAATTTATGTATGTAGCTACTAACAAATTATTGACATTGTTCAGTTCAGTTGTTTAGAACGGTGGCATTTTGGCAATCTAAAATGCGCTGTAGCTAATCGGATACGTTAAAATTTACTAAAAAATCGTTTACCATAAAAAATTGCTTAACTGATAGTGTGCTTATGTAACGGGTGATTTTTTTGAGGTTAGGATTTTCATGCATTAGTATTTGACAGATCACGTGGGATTTCAGACATGGTGTCAAAGAGAAAGATGCTCAGTATGCTTTGACATTTCATCATGAATAGACTTACTAACGAGCAACGCTTGCAAATCATTGAATTTTATTACCAAAATCAGTGTTCGGTTCGAAATGTCGAAATCGACAAATTTTGTTCAGCGATGAGGCTCATTTCTGGTTGAATGGCTTCGTAAATAAGCAAAATTGCCGCATTTGGAGTGAAGAGCAACCAGAAGCCGTTCAAGAACTGCCCATGCATCCCGAAAAATGCACTGTTTGGTGTGGTTTGTACGCTGGTGGAATCATTGGACCGTATTTTTTCAAAGATGCTGTTGGACGCAACGTTACGGTGAATGGCGATCGCTATCGTTCGATGCTAACAAACTTTTTGTTGCCAAAAAATGGAAGAACTGAACTTGGTTGACATGTGGTTTCAACAAGATGGCGCTACATGCCACACAGCTCGCGATTCTATGGCCATTTTGAGGGAAAACTTCGGAGAACAATTCATCTCAAGAAATGGACCGGTAAGTTGGCCACCAAGATCATGCGATTTGACGCCTTTAGACTATTTTTTGTGGGGCTACGTCAAGTCTAAAGTCTACAGAAATAAGCCAGCAACTATTCCAGCTTTGGAAGACAACATTTCCGAAGAAATTCGGGCTATTCCGGCCGAAATGCTCGAAAAAGTTGCCCAAAATTGGACTTTCCGAATGGACCACGTAAGACGCAGCCGCGGTCAACATTTAAATGAAATTATCTTCAAAAAGTAAATGTCATGGACCAATCTAACGTTTCAAATAAAGAACCGATGAGATTTTGCAAATTTTATGCGTTTTTTTTTAAAAAAAAAAGGTATCAAGCTCTTAAAAAATCACCCGTTACATATGTACATACCTACATACAGATGTATGCGCATACAATAGAAAAAGTCATAAAAGCGCTCTTTGCATGACAGATTTAGCGGCGGTGAAATCTAATATCCCGCCAAAGCTGCGCTACACAATTGCAAATTTAATCAGCTTCAGTTCTGCGATTAACGTAACTGCATGTGAGTTCATTTCTAAAACAAACTAAATCAACTAAATTTTAATGTAGAACTTAACATACTTCAAGTCTACTCGGATAAATTTTATAAGCTGAAGCACATATTATGCTGCTACGAAAAAGAGGAAAAAATAACAAAAAACAAGGGAATCATATTCCTTACTCTTCAACTAAACAAGTCATCTATATTATTACGAATTTCGGTACGTGAAATGTGACTGCAAGAAATACATATAAAAGTACTAAACAAATCTGTAAAAAAGCGTACTATATGTTAGATATTCTTCTCAACTAACTAGTGGCATTTAATTTATAAGCAAACAAGTAAATATTCAAATAAAAAAGGAGAGAAGAACTGTAAGCACCTTAAAGGTAAAGTTATCAAAACAAAACAACAACAAAAAAATAATTAAAACAGTAATTTAAAATTAATATAGTAAAAATTATAAATCTACAAAAAATAGCAAAGTATAGGATTTAGAAAAGAAAATTGTATATGAATTTTAGTGTGTAAGGAATTATATTCTTGTATGTATAAATAATGTGCGCCCATATGCGATAGAGAGAAAGCAAAACATTATGAAATATATACGGAAACAATGTTTGAAGTGAAATTAAAACAAAAGAATGTGTACATAATTTTAATTAAATGCCTTGCAAAGTAAGTCCAACGTAAGTATGAAATCATATTGAAATGTACTAAAATTTTACTGACATTTTCGCTCATCACTATTGTGAATTTTGGTGCGCAGAAAAATGTGCTACATGAATTAATTCGATTTTAAAAGTGCTAGAACAATACACAAAAACTTAAAAATTTGTGTTATAGCGGAGTATTTGTTCTAGCAGCAAACTTTCAGGCGCAGTAGAAATCATAGCAGTGATAAGGTTGTGACTGTTAATGGCATGTTTGACTTCTTAAATGCAATTTATAAATATAATTGATTCCTCAGATCAAAAACACACTCCAAATTGGCGCTTGACTGAGCTGCTGCGCCAATTTATAGTGTGCACCTTAATGTTATCACTAGGGAACGTATTTTACGGAAGCTCCATTTTTACAAGCTTTTATTTATGTAACTTAAACTGTATGCATCAACCACGATGTAGCACACAAAGGTGGCACATTCCGCAAACCGCCACTTTGGTTATGCCAATTTCGACAATTCTCAAGTAAAAGTAAACAAGGCCTCACAAACTTTGAATGCACTAATACTTACGCAAAAATCACCGTTTTTTTATCATTTTCTGTTTTGTGTTTCCATGATGTCGGACGTGACATTCGTACGACTTTGGAGTTAAAAAAAAAAACACATACGAAAGCGGAAGTCACTTATAAAAAAAAATTTCCTTTATACCGTCCTTTGGTGGACAAAAAAAATTAGGTGCGCTTTGAACACTGGTGTCGAGAAAATATGTGAAAAGCTCATAACGCACGTGACAAAAACAAGTGGTTTCAGAGTACATGTAAAAATAAGCGAAACTCTGCCAATCCTGTAAGGTTTTCCTCTCTTAAACATTCTTTAAATAAAGTCAAATTACGGACCATTACAAGCAATTCATTTTTAATCAGAAGCAATTCATTGTTGGTTTGATTTTGAACTAAAATGTGATAACGGAGGTGACATATCGGACGTGACAGATTTTTCGCCCATACGATATTTTTCCTAATAATACATCTAGATGCTCTAGTTCTGCATTCAAAAGAGAATTTTTAAAAAAATTTCGCTTATATCTTTTTGACGGTTAGTGCTCGATATGAGGCCATGAAGGCCAAAGGAGCCTATTTACAAAACAAAATTTTTTAGTAATATGCGAAATACGTATCTATAAAAAATAAATGCGGTCCTTTACTAAATAGTTCATTGCACCTACGTGATGCTACATACTTTAGTAAAAGAAAACTAAAAGGGCGTACCTGGGCCTATTACCGTTTCAATTCTAGAAATTCATTTTAAGGTGCACCACAACTTTTATAAAAAAGTAAAGGTCGTAAATATCGCATAAATATCAGTAGTCCATTTGGCTGAATATTATGACAATGCAGCGAAAGTTATTTAATATAAAAATACTCGCTTTTCTATACGATGGTATTTAACTAATTAACTGTTCTCTAAAAATAAAAGCACGATCTAATTAATAACACTGGATCACAAATTTTAGATTGGTTTTTGTTCTCCAGATTCCACTATCCAATACCTATGTAGAATTGCTCGGTGATTCCGAAAATCGGCATTTTTGCTGTAAACCAGTGTAATCATTAGTTGCGATCCCGTACGAGTCCGGACTAGTCAGAAATAGTCAGAATCAGTCAGATTTTACTGGAAATCGATCCCGTACTCGGTTCTCTGACTATTGAGAGGACAAAAAAAGAGAGTAAATACGGTTCTCTCCCTGTCAGAAGTTACCAGTTTTAGTCCGAGAATTTTTTGCTGGTAAATTCTGGTAAATGTGTCAAACGATCAGCTGTAGTGTGTTTGGCAACCAAATTGTAAACAAAAGAAAAGTGCACTCTGATAATTCTTGTTGAAAAGTATTTAATTACTTGTTTAAGTGGATTCTAATGAATTTGAAAGTATTTTTGGTTATTTACATGTGTTAGCTGAGTGTGTTTACATACAAAATAAGCAAAAATTTACAACCAAAATTTGGAGGTTATGTTGAAGTTGACAGAAGTTACCATTTTTTACTAGAAAGCGATCCCGTACTTTTCAATGTTACTCTCTCGCTCTGAGTGAATTTTTATTTTTTGACAGTTTTACTAGTCCGAGTCCGAGGAATACGGGATTGCACCTATTATATTATTAGGGGATTTACAAGACGTGTCAACCGTCGTAAAATCTTAGGCTTAATATTTTTTTTTTTAAGTAAAATAATCATTAAAATGGTTTTAGAGGACTTCTAACTGCACCGAAATGTTCTTAAACTGGTAAAGAATTATATATATAATTATCCGCTCCTAAAACCATTTTAACCGTTATTTTATATAAAAAATGCTAAGCTTAAGATTTTACGACGGTTAACACGTCTTGTGAATATATATAAACGACAATGAATTTTTTGATGTGACTTAATAAGAATATTGACTTGCTAGTATAGGAACTATTTCTTGAACGTTTATTTGCCAAAAGTTCTTCAACGCCTTGGCGCCAGTGAGTCATTCGCAATCGTATGCTGCGAATGCTGCATTATACTAAAGCCAGCCTTTCGACATAAGCTACTATTCCATACGAACACAGATATCGATGGCTCAGTGGAAGATCGACCACTGTTTGTTAAAGAGTGCTCTCTCAGAGAGCAGGTGTGAGAGTCGAGTAGGGAATGCATTGGCTGTCTGTTGCGATTGGAGCTTTTAATTAATTAATTAATCCCAACGGCTTTTTACCCTCATTCCCGTCCAACCGACACGACGTTAAGCTTTCCTTGCACTTTTGAGTGCACATTTTTGTATGCACAGAGACGGGCACGTATCTTGGCTGCAACAAGATAGTGGTCGCAGTAGATGTTTGGGGCTCGAAGCGTGCGTACGTCCAAAACACTGGAAGCGTTCTTTCGTCTATCACAACATGATCGATTTGGTTTCTCGTTTTTCGATATGGAGACAGCGGCGTAGCTTGATGGATATATTTATGATAAGTCGATACCCCGCAATCTGGTGTAGAACGTTTCGTCGTGGAGGCTGAATTTTCCGACGTTGGTTCCAAAGATCCCTTCCTTGCCCACCCGACATTGAAGTCGTTAAGCCAGATTTTGATATCATGGCGAGGGTAGCGCTCGTACGTGCGCTCCAAGCGCTCAAGGAAAAGATCCTTGGATGCCCCATCCTTCTCTTCCGTCGGAGACGACAGTACTCGTCGACGGAGTCTCCCACCACAAATTCAACACCTAATTTGCGCTCCTTGAGATGAGAACTGTAGTAGACGTCGCAAGGCCACAGACGTTTTTGCCTTGCTCCGTCAAACGTATTTCTTGGATGGCGGTGTGGTCAGCTCTCGTCCTTACGAGGCCGTCAACCAGCCGGGCAGAGACACCTTCCCCATTAACGGTCCGGACATTCTAGGTGCATGCCCTCAAATCGTAGTCCTTTAAACGTTTGCCGTGGTCGTCATCATAAGGGGGGTCTCATACGAGGCTTTGTTTTTTTCACAGGAAGGGGTCCCAAACCCAGCGTACAAGCCATTCTGGGACGGGCGTGGTTTCGCAACCGAATACACTTTTATATAGGGATGCGCTTGCTCCAAAGCAGACACCCGCTTGGAGCCACACCTACTGGTGAGCAGACGCCATCGACTTCAGTGAGCCCTTAAACCGAAGATGTCGGAATGGCCCCACCAAAGCTCCTTCTCTTTGTGCTGTGACCCAAGGCTCAACTCGGATTGTTTGCCCGGAGTGCGCGAACGAGGACGCAAAAGTCGGGATTGAGTATAGCCGTGAAACTTTAACTGCATACCCACAACAACGACCATATGTACCTCATTGCACATTGGGTTATAGTTACTAAATAAATAATCAATTTGAAATTTTATGTTGGTAATGCATACTGAAAATTTCTAGAGATGTACATACCATTCGCTAGATCGCAATAGGTTTGTTCGTCGAAAATCCAGCAAGAATTATCAAACACTCAAAATATCAGAGAGTAAGAAAAAATTCTCTCAAATTCTCTCTCATGTTGAGAAGCTTGCAAATTTCTGCACGAACGCAAATTTGCAGGAATTTACAAGTTTCGCTGCCAGCTGGCGTCCACGGTTGTATTTCAAACATAAAAAATTTTTATAGAATTTTTAAAATTCTTTCGGATGTCCAAAAACAGGATTTACATGTATATTTCTTTTTGTTCTGACTTTCTTTGACATACATTTCAATTTCTTCATCGTACTAGCTGTCGGGTTTCTTAAATCGACTCTGGTTGCAATTGCATTCCGATTGCGAATACCATTTTTTTCAGCCGAATTAAGTTCAAATCATTGGAATTAACTAAATTAATTATATCAACAATTATTTACTTCCTTTTTTCATAAAAAAATCGCTCGTGTTTATAAATTTTTAAATTTAACGAACTAATTTATTCAAATTATTGTAGACAAAAATGCAACCATGCGCCACAACCACATGTTTTTCGTGTTTGCAAATTCTTGCTGGCAAAATTTTTTCCAGCAAGAATTTGCAACTTCTCTCCAAGAGAACTGTCACTTTGCTCACAATTTTTGAGTGTTGGATAATTTTTTGGTCTGCACGAACGCGATTTGGGCAAAAATCGTGATAATTCGTACAAATTCGTACAAATTTTTTGCTCGACGAACAAACCTAATAACTGCATTTGACGGAAAGCTTTGTGAAGCCTCATCTGAATGCCTTTCCATTTAATACACGAAGATAAAAAGATAATTTCCCATATGCTCACATGAAATTTATTACTTGAAATTTTTCTTCAAAAAACCCCGACTCATTCTCATCTGTATCACCCACATAACCTAAACACACACGTCTAGAGTGCTTAGACGTGGTTCCCCGACTATATCTACATTGTCCTCGTCCTTATCAACACCGTAGTGTAA
>NW_023458556.1:20070150-20077262 GCF_013731165.1 Rhagoletis pomonella
TATTTATTTAATTTTTTGTAGTAGGTAGTAACGTGAGGAAACTCGAAACATGGTGACGAGTCCCACTTTTAGAAAACACTCGTGGTATCCCCTAAATTGAGCAAGTGGTCTGGCACCCTGTTGCAACAACTGTTGTTTAAGCTAATCTGCTATTTTGCCAGCGTCTGGGCACTTGCTCAATTTGGTGTATACCTATAAAGTCGGTGAATTTATATACTTTTAAATGTGTGCGGAAATGCATTCGAACGTACATGGTTTAATATGTCAGTGTTCATCTGTGCTTATTATCGATCAAAAGGTGCATGTTGGAATGCGTTAAAGTTTCCCAGTCTTTTGCGCCATCGCTATTGCGTTTTCATTGGCAATCATTTGAAACTCTTGGAAACGCTGTGAAATGCGTTGATTCATTTTCAGGTACTTCTCCATACAATTAAGTGCACAGCGCTCCTGTACAAAAACGATTTGAGAAGATATTTTAAATTATAAAAAGTAAACAACAGTATCCAGACAGTCGGAAAATTCAGCTAGTTACCTCATTGTCTTTGACCACACGCGAAGTAAAGTCGCGAACACAATCTGAGAAACACATTTCCGATAGTTTATTGTAAGACATCAGAAAATCAGAAAACTGCGCTAGTTACAATATTTAAATTTGTTTATTAGTAATACTCCTTGCGAATAGAGCAGCGATTATGCAAACTTACCGTTTTCATTTGATCCTTGTCTAGATTATCGATTGAAACATTTTGCCCCGCTTCCACCATTTCAAAACTGTTTTATGTTTATGCTTTTAAATTGCACACTGTTATTTTCTACTTTTCATTAAAGTTGCAAGGAAGTTTTATAAAACTTTAAGTGAAGCAATTCGCGTGCACTCGTATATTTGTTGGTTATGAACTGCCAAATCACAGCTGATTTTTATAGAACATTAAGGTTGCCAGATGGGGCGAAAAAGCAGATTTCGGAATTAACTCCATTTCGGGTTGCGCAAAATGGAAAATTTAATTGAAGTAATCATTGTTGTAGTACGAGCAGGAATCTGGTCCACAGAATCCCATCACTTGTTGCCATTTTTGTAATACAACTCGGAGAGCCAGAAACCTTAAGGGTGAACGAGTTGGGTGGGTATGCAAAGAGCTGGTTGGTGTCGTGTAATCGCTACCCGTAGAGATCGCTGCAATAGTCCGACCTGAGCTGAGCCAGGGTGCATCGCGTCTAGCGGCAATTCTACGCGGTGGGAGACCTGCGAGCACAATGTGCTGAGGTTGGTTTGTACTATGTCGTAATTTATATCATCAGGCTTTGATGTGCTACTCAATTCGAGGAGGTGCCTTTGCAGTTATTTAGGTGGCGGAAACGTGTTGCGATCTTTCAACTCTTGTACAGGGTGACGATTAACAACTGTTAACCAGGTTTTTTGAAAAATAAAAAGGGTGCTTTATAGATTTTGCGAAAAAGTATTTTCTTGTTAATTTTCCAGAGTTTACTTTAATTTTATTAAGTAGTTTTTAAATGTTTACCTTTGTTTGAGTCCTTTATACTCCCCCTTTTGTCCAACATAAGTCCTCATACTCAAAAACCGAATAGACTCGGAACTGGTGGCTAGGGGATTTACGGTTGTGCAGCACTGCAACAAGGGCGTAGGAAGTTACTCGTCCATTATCGAGTGGTGCGCAGTCCTGAACATACCCTAAAGTGGCACCAGCCAAGGCAGGTGATGAAGAAACGTTCATAGAGCATCACATGGATTTCTGCATAAACGAAAAAAAAATTGGAAAAATTGCCGCTTACATATTTTTAGCGGGTAGGGCTCGATTTGACTGGTGTCACATTACGATATATTCTGTACTGACACACCTAGCAGAAGAGCTGTTGGTTTGTCCTTGTTCGTGGGCTACGGTAGCGTGTAGGTGGGCTTTGGTTGTGTGTGTGTGCTAAGCCCGCCTGTGTCTGTGTTATGTGGTAGGGTGGTCGTGTTGGGATTGCGTTGCGTAGGTGAACTCCGGTGAGACGTGGAAGCAACCTGTGTGTTTGATGGGACCGGTACGTGGCGTGTGTTGTGCGTCACTGAGGCAGCCGTGTTTTTTGTTCAGTTAGAACAGCACGGGTCCACAAAGGAACTGGTTCACTGCCTTTGAGTTTTAAGACCTAAGAAGTGGAGTTTGGGTGTAATCGTTTGACTTATGCAGCAGGTGTAGTTTCTGGCCAAGGGTTTGACTCGAAAGCAGCCCTGTGCAGAAAAATGAGTAGCATGTAGTTGTAGTGGCCCCATGGACGAAAAACATATAAGGGATTTCGCCGACCTAAACAGGGTTAGATCGCCGAAACGACAGCCCTTGGTCGGGGTAAAACCCGAGTCATTCCATTACGTAGAGAACCTGTTGTCGTGAGAATGATGGGAGTTTAGTCTCCTGGTTCGCCTCGACTAAGATGTTGTTTTAACTTATGAAATCGGTTTGAAGCAGCAAACGATGCAGCGTGAATACTTTAAAGCCTTTTGCAGTTAAACTTCGCCTGCACGCATGTTAAGTCTGGGACTTTCTTCAACGCCGGCGCGGACAAGAAATGTTAGCTCTTTCTTTTGTTAGGTACGTCTTCTTAGTTTTGCAGTATTTGCGGTGCTCAATAGGTAGATGAATTGTTCTGGCTTGTTTTGGCTGGCAGGTAGAAGTCCGTGATTTTCACCTCATTTGTTTTTGTAGTTAGGGTATTCCCTACCATGTCTATCCTTAATATTTTGTTGTTATTTTTCTTCTCGTACAGTAATTTTAGAGGTTCAATCAGTACGTCCGATACCGTATTTGTTTGCTCATTTATGTTTTGTCCTTTGAAAGTCTTCTGTTTATATATTTCTACATGTTCTAATATATTCAATCTTTCTCATTTATGTTGTACTAGGAGAAGTTCCGCTGTTTGTCCAATCTTCATTGGTGCGCATTTACTTTTTATCATGTGATTTGCGAATTATAATCTCTTATATGTTCTCGATACCTTGTTCTTATATTTCGTCCTGTTTGTCCTATGTAGCTGTATCCGCATTCGCAGGAAGGAGTGCCTGGTTTGTGTATCTTCGGCAAGGCACTCATCGGAACATAAAGAATATATATATATTTTTTTTAAATAAACAATCTTATTTATTTACTTTTAATTGCAATTTTAATGCCAAATTTTAAACACAAAATAAATATATTTATGTATATATTGTATGTATGTTTTGTTCCAAAAATGTTTGTTTTGTGATTTATATGAATCTAGTTTTCTCGAATTTTCGCTCTTCTAAATACTAGTTATGTGTGAATGTTTTAGTACAATCAGTTTTATTTTTTTATATTTTTATATTATACTTGGTAAATTAAAAACATATTAAATTTCCGTTAACATTTTGTAGCCTAAATTGTTACGCCTATCGCAGACCTCATTCATTTTACCCACTTTAGTTCATTTTGCGTTTTTTTTTCTATTTTCTTTCCTTTTTTGTTTTGCATGACATGAAAAACTTCGCTCGATTTTTGCACACACATACAACATTACATATATATGCTTCAGTTGCGCAGCATAATTTAAACCACAAAAAAAAACGAATGTTTCAACAAAACAAACGCTATCGTCTATTTGTATTCATACCTAACACACATTAAGTGCGTTACAGCATAAAAAAAAATAAAATTAAATCGGAAATATCCAATTTCTAAGTTATTTACAGTGAAATACAATATTGCTTAGAATTACAATTACAAATATTTACTTTATATTTTGGATAGGTAGACACAGATATATGTATGTATCCAATCAGTGTTATCTATAACTTTTTGTTCGTCTCTTTCTTATAAGCAACATATAAAGCAAACGCTTATTTTGCACATAAATGAGTATAAGGTAATACCTACTCTAAGCAAATCATTAGAATTTCGACATTAATGTGAAGAGGACCGATTGACTTTTAGTTTATCTTATGACTACTTACATACATACATACAATTTTTACGTTTTTTTTTTTTAATATATAGACCAAATCAGGCGTATTTAAAAAATTAAGTTAAATATGATAAAAGATTGCGCAGTAAAACCCTTAAAAATTAGACTTGTGGTATAAAAGAACAAACTTTATACCTTTAAGATACAAATAATTCAATTGCAATCAATTCATGGGAATATAGTTTTAAAATATTTAGCAATATTGCTTACAATTATCATTTTTAAATGAAAAGTAATATACAGCAAGCTGCAACTGTAATTATTACTGCCGTGTAAATCAAATTCGTCTAGTGATTATCTTAGACTGTAGCTTTTGTAGACGCGTTGTGTGCCGCTGCGCGTTGTTGTCATCGTGGGGCTGTCGCCATTGCCCATAAGGCCGATATTAGCATTCGCATTGGCGGCAGACGTTGAAGCGTGATGCGTTTCTAAATTTAGCGGAAGCGCACAATCATCAGACTGATTCATTTCGTGCACTAAATCTCGCTTCTTGAAATAATCGATTAACTTCTTTGTCGATTTAATGTGCGCTACTGCGGAAGCATCCGACTAAAGCAAAGAAAAATCATAAAATGAACCATCTCATATAGCTTAAGAAATAACTTAATAACATGCGCATATATATTTAAACCAACTTACACAAGTCAAATCCATAAAAGTGTAATATTTCTCCAGTACACTAACGATTTCTTTGAATCCATTGCCGCGTAAATTTCTACGCACTAGTGCTTCATATTCCTCATTGTCAGTGATTAAATGACCAATTAGTAGGGCTGCATAACTACCCTTGATGGTGTGTTCCATATGGTGGCCAGAGTTCTTCAACACTACAAATTTAATTAAATCATAAATTATTAATTTATTCGTAATTATTAATTTATCAATGCCCAACGCCCAACGCCAATCGGCTTTCTATATATGTAATACAAATTCATTGGGTGTAATACTAACAGTTATTTACAGTTTCATCTACTTCCTCCTGTTTCTTTTTGTTTTTATCGGTACTATCCAAAATGGCATCTGTATTCTTTTCGACCAATCTATTTGAAAATAAGCAATATATTAAAACTTAAATTAATTTTTGATATAAAAAATCAAAATATTTAATCACCTGGCTAATTCCTCGCACTTGTAGAAATATTCCATCACAGCTTGCACAGCAGTCACCTTGTTGTGTTGGTGGCTACTGTATTCGGGCGGTGCATTCACTTTCATTATCGCCACTCGATTAGGTATCGTATACATCGTGAGGTTGATAAGCAACAGCAGCACCTTTATATTAACAAAAACCGGAGTAAGATTTTTAATTTCATCTTCTTTTTTTTCATACACTATTTAGCCCAATTTCTTACCAGAATACTCAGCTCAAAGACACAACGTTCAGGAATGTAGTTGGGTGCCTGCAGCAGCAAGCGGAAGCTAGTTTCAATTACAGATTTGCGTTGGCCAAGCGTTTCAGCACCCAACGCCTTCGCCGGATTGAATGTGTGCGTTAAATTGATAAGCACTTTGAGAAGTGGAAACAATAGCTCTCGCATTACAACACCGGGACTATCTTTAGCAGTTTGCTCCGACGAATCCGAAACATGTCGCATTATCTCACGGTCGCAAAGTGTAAAAAGGGAGCACAAGGTATGAACCGCAGCACCTTGACTATAGGTCAACACATACCGTTGGTTCTCCTCATTTAGTTGGGTCACATTCTCAAGCACACGCATGCATCGCTCGACAGTTTGCATGTTGTCGAGTAGCGACTGAGTCCAATGAATGTGTGTGGCACCATTGCTACACTCGATTACTGGCCGACAATTATCCGAAATAGTTTTGATAATGTGCTCTAGCCCACCAAGGGAGCGCAGCTCTTCCTTGAACCAATCACCAGCACGTTTGGACGTCAATGACAGCAAAGTTTCCATTGCCAATGTACCAACTGTAAGCGTGTCCACATTAAGATGGGAAGCTTTGCCTTGAGATTTGATTTCCTCACACAGTTCGCGCACTTTTTGACGATTTCGTTCATAATTGGCGCGATCTGAGGGTGCAGCAACAATCTCCGATTCGAGCAGATTCATCATTAATTCCAGCGAATCCCGATCCAAATCCATATTTAGACCCTCTTGTGATAGTATAAACATAATGGCTGATGTACATAGACCTAGACTCTGATCTAAATTTGCGTCAGAAAGCGCCTAATTGAGAAATAGTAAACAAATTTAGTATAAGGTATGAGTTCAAATTTAGATTTTCCAGAACTTACCTTGAAAAACTTTGCAACAACACCATGCGCGCGTACATGCATTCGGAAAGTGGGTATCATACATTTCGAGGCCAGTTGTAGTGCTGACAAGCAGCGTGTTGGTGTTGGATTGTGCGGTTGCAGTGCATCCAAAATGTACTCAACGTCATCGTCCATTTCCTGATATTCACCGATTTCCTGTATTTGATGCGCCGTTTTCACATTGCGCACCACCGTATAAAAGCCTTTTGCTTTACGGTCCACTTTCACGCTGGTTACTGAGTCGCCCGGCGCATCAATATCCATTTCATAGGGGCTGTTAGCGCGTATTTGTGCGTTATTTCCCTTTGTCACCCGCGTCAACTTGCCAAGCGCTGGACTATTTTCGCTTGAGATACCGCCGGGACTTAGACCCTCGCTGAAGTCATCGAAAATAGCATCTGCAGCAGTGCGAGTAACTGCTGGCTGTACAACTGACTCGTTCTTCTGTAGTTGCAAGGTGTTCGTGTTATCCACAGTGTTGCCGTTCGCTTCAGCGTCCCAACTGTGTTTGTATAGATGTCGTTTAGAGGCTGCTGATTGATCTGTCTGATCTTGTGGGACAAGTGCTCGGCTTTTGAAAATGCTACCCTTTTTCTTTGATATCACCAGTTTTACCGAGCCTCGATGTGGTTCTTCATCACCATTTGGACCTGATCCCGCATCATTGCTGACACCGTAGACGACATGTTCGGCTAAGAGTCCAGCCGTGGGCGACTCTACGACTGCATTGCAATTTGCTTGATTGTCTAGTGTTAGTGTGCGCTTGAATTTGTCTTTGACCTTATAGTCACGTCGCGGAGGCGATGATGGTGTTGCGCTAGCAGGGCGGGTGAGTGAGTTGGAATTTGAGTTGGTGTCA
>NW_023458556.1:20077362-20138141 GCF_013731165.1 Rhagoletis pomonella
GCAAATCCAATGTTGGGGTCAATGTTGTGTTCTGAAGTTGTGCGGTAAGTTGTGGAGAAACACAAACGTTCAAATCACTATCTGCAGCCGTATCTGTGTAATCTATATTTGCCAACTTAATTGGCGGACCAGTTTGCTGTTCCTCCAATTCTTTTGCAGATGGTTGTAGCACTTGTGTTACTTGTTGATTTTTACGTTTCCTGCCATAGCTACGTGCGGCAGGTGGCGTACTAGCAGTAAGCGGTGATGTGCTCGCTGCGCCACTTCTGGTAGCAGCGGCTGCTGCCTCCTCGGCGGCACCCGCTTTTGCTGACAAATTGGCGGCAATTTTATTTATATTGTTAATGGTACTGCTCACATTATTGTTGATGCTAATGTTACGGGGCGGACGACCTCGGCGTGTTACGGGAGCTGCAGCAATTGCAGGCGTCTCAATACTATCGGATGTTTGGTTTGTTGCAACCTCTGTTATAGGTACTTTCGCCAATTCTTTTAAGCCCTTTACAGGCGACTCATTGGGTTCTGTAGATGGTGGAGTGGAGACTTCGGTTGTTGGCAGTACCTTCTTCGGCCGCCCCCTGGTAGCACGCTTGTTGGTTGATGTGTTAGATTCTTCCGCAATGGCAGCAGTAACCGAAGGTATGACAGGTTTTCGGCCTCGAGTTCTAGCTGTTGTAACTGGCTGAATTTTTTGTGGAGATGGGGTTATATTTTCCTCCTGTACATTGTTCGCTTTAGCTCCACGGCCACGACCTCGTGTCACACGACGATTTTCCGTAGTTTCTTGTTCCGTTTCGTTGACTTCTTCTCTTTGGTTTTCCGTGTTCTTATCCGAAACATCCATTTGCTCTTGTTCCATTTCACCGTTAACTTTCTGCTCATTGGTTTCTTTATTCGGGGGAACGGTAGATTGAAGGCTTTCATCTCCCCGTAACACGGCCAGAATATCTTCTTGTAGCGGCTCCTCCACCAAATTCGTTGCACGTTGACTAACTTCACCGTCCATCATCATAGATTCCAATCGAGACTCGATATCTGAGGGCGGCGCCACTAAAGAGGAATGCTGACTTGTCTCAAGATCGCTAGTTATAACGCTAGATCCACGACTATGTATAACACAGCTTTCTTCCTGCGCTATCTGTGCCAGAAGTTGTGGGGTACTGTTACCTTTCGAGGAAATGCTACCTAAAACCGAGGATTGCGAATCAAAGTCGCGCTCCGAGAGTGCTGGCGGTGAAATAACAGTGCGGCCGAATAGTGCTGATTGCTGCTGTGGCTCTAAGTGTGCATTAAACGCCAAATGCGGCGAGGGTGTCTTGAATTCACTACCAGTTGTAGCAATATTTGCTTGTAGAGAATTTGAAAGCTGTTCTAAAGCGGCGTGTTTTAAGTGCTTATGTTTTTTACTTTTCGATTTCTTTTCGCGCTCACTGCCGGGAATACTACCTGACTCTGCGGCGGCAGCTGCTTTCTGTGCTGCTGCTGCAGCTTTTGCCGCTTCTGCTGCTTTAATGGCGTTTCGTATCACGTCGGTTTTTATTATCAACTTTAAACGTTCTTTTGGCGGTTTATCCGGCGAAATCTTCACAGTTGAGTAGTTTATCTCTGGTGGGTCTTCAGCGTTATGATGCTGAGGCGCCAGCGACACGCTTGCCGTATGAGGGGCAGGAAGTGGTGGTGGTGGTAGTACAGGATCTGGTGATGGCGGCCGGAGCGGCTTTACAATAATCTTTGGTGTATTGTATGCCGTTGGCAGATGAATGGGAGGAACTTCTTCAGTAGATGCGTGTCGAGATTTTGATAATTCGGTATCGAGCTGTTGACGCGGAGAGGCGACGTTGTTGCTTGCGGGTTGCTCTTCACTATCTGTACTCACCAAACGAGAAGTACCCTGAAATAATTGAATATTAAATTATTTAGTTTCTTAATAATAAATACAAAACATTTGTTTAAGTCAGCTCCTTTATTACAAGCTGTACATTTGGTTAAGGAGCAAATTTTAGATATGTTATAATCTCCACGGCTGCAGTTTTGTATCTGTACTAACGTAATTATTTGAAATATAAAAAAGAACAAAGCGAAACAAAAATTGCGCGCGTTTTTTATGTTGTTTGTTGATACACTTCTTTTCTGTTCTCTTTTGTGGTTGTTTTCTACTTTTCTTTTTGAGGTGCATTTATTTGTTCCTTTTTTTGCATTTGAAGGAATTAGAACACAATCTATTGTGAATGGTGGTGAAATTGAGAATTTTACCATATTTCTGAAGGAGGGAGGGGGTTACTGGAGGCCAAATTAATTTTCAAGAGTATGCAAAATGCAAGTGGGCTTTGTTAGAAAGTGATCAAGCGGTAATTAAAGATTACGACGATGACCTATTATATTTTTGACAAAAACTTATGGCCCTATTTTTAAAAATAAAATAGGTTTAAAGAGCTTTATAACGTAACATTTTCATAAAATTTTTTTCATTTATAAAGTAGTTAATGTCTCCTTTGTTTTTTTTTTTTTTATATATATTTGGGTGTTAAGTTGTATTTATTTTTAACACTGCGTTTGCATTTCGGCCTAGTGTAGAGTTAAATAAGTCGTATTACTGAGCTTTAAAAAAAATCGAGTACTTAGTAAATTACCTTTGAAATTCTCAGCACGATTGGAGGGTGCTCAGGCGTTTTCGGCGCCAAGATGGGTGCGACCGCTGCTGTGGTGGCTGTAGCACTGCCAATTGATATTGAACTAATAGCAGCGGACGTAGGCGCGGGTGTAGCAGGTGGCGGCAGATCCGGCTCCACCACCGCAAGTTCTTTTTTACCTTCATCTGGGATCGACACGGAAGATTCTTCTGCCACAGCTGGTTTAATTTTAGGAAATATAATGTCTTTAAGAGGAGTTGGTATGCGTTCATCCTCGTCATCTTCACAATAGTTTACAACTTTACGTGCACGGGAAATTATACGAGATGGTGGTGCCTCAGGTTTTAATTTTTTCTCCTCTTTCTTCTTTTTTTGTTTTGTTTCGCTAACCGGTTTTGTGGAGGTTGCAGCTTCATTAACATTGCCATCACTTAGCGCTGCCGTTTGTTTAGCACTGGATTTCTTCGGTGATTTTTTCTTGCGTTCACTTGAATGTGCTTTGGGTATTTTCAATTTGATAGGCTCACGCACTGGGGTGCTGAGGGAACCTGTATTCGATGTTCCAGCGGAGTAATTTTCACGGGCTGGCGATGCCGGTGTTCTCGGCATATTTTGAATTATTTGCGCAATCACCTCCGGCGGCGCACTGTTGCGTGATTTGAAAAACTTCTTAGGCTTTGGCGGCTCCGGCACCGAAGGTGACATGTCATCATCTAGCAAAGACGCTGGACTCTGTGCTGGACTTACTGCAGCGGCCGCGGCGGCAGCAGCTGCTGCAACTGCTGGGGATAATGCGGCTAATGCGTAGGTACGCGTTGACGTGAAACCTATTTTGCCCCATTTACCGACAGTGCCTACGGAACGTGCCACAGTGGGTCGATTGGTATTCTCCTCGCCCTTGCAGAGCACGTCCAGTGGGACAACAATATTTTTTCCCCAGCGTGACATTACGATCGTTGATGTGGATGATTACCGCTTACCAGATGTTTAGGTTATGGTCAGAAACAAAGTATTGCTTAGTTAATTCTATGATTATTACAATCGATGATTCTTACTTTTGTTTTCATTTGACTTCTTGTATATGTATATATATATAAAGTTATATTTTGCACAATTTGGGTTTGCGAATTTTTTGAAGGCAAATCACAATGGTGAGTTTGTTTTATATGTTTTTATTGTTTTATTGGTAATGTGTCTGATCGATTCCATTATTTTATAAAACATTTCCATATATTTCCACATATTTTCTTTTCAATTTCAATGAAGCGTGAGTTGTTTTTCCCCTTTTATTTATGCAAGGGGCGCATGATATACATAGTTAAATTCACCACGTTTGAATTGTTTATATTTTCACCTTGGCTGTCAGTAGTAGACAACACAAAACGTCAGATGTTTTTGTTGTAATATCATGCAGTTCCCTTTCGGCGCGACTTTCATCTGCTCCCCCAATAAGATTTACGTCTCTTCTAAAAATGCTACCACTTTTTCCTCTCCAGCCACCCAATCAATGGGCTCGACCAAATACAATGAAATTTTACAATTCTACATGAAAATGCTTCCTTTTACAATTAAACACTTTATTACTGAATTTACGACACAAGTTTTCGCCAGAATGCACCCATTTTTGCAATAAAAAGCCAACAGTTGCCTAAAATATGACAAAATTTTTTCACCAATTTCCTTTCACATTGGTGTTCACAGTGCCACAGTACCTTTACGTGCCTTTCTTTGTAGGACAGACGGCTAGAGCACACGATATTTAGATTACTTCAAAACAAACAAAAACCAATAATATCGCTCGGAAAATATTTCGAAACTAATCTTTGCAATATGTTTTAATCACTTGTTGAAGATTTATTCACGAAAACTGATTTGAAATTGACATATAAAGAAAATTATTTTTGACGAGATTTACTGCTTTTATGTATCGAAGCCATTTTTATTTTTCTCGCTTCTTATTCACCACGCTCAATGGTATTGCCATTCGGTTGGGATTTAAAGCAAATTATTTTGCGAGTTGAGGAATCAGAGATAGACAACTGAATTTATTAAATGCGTCAACTGATTTTTTGTAATTTACACTGGCGATCAAAACCGAGTGCACGACATTTTATATATTTATTTATTTATGTCTAATAACATAACTTACAGCAGCATTACTTTTATAATAATAAGCGGATTACTTTGAAATTTCCAGCAATTGGTTCTTATTACCTAAGGAATAAAGCCTAGTATACAGAAAAACTAAACTTAAAAAGGAAACAAGTGATTCACAACAAAAAGGCAACGTAACTCTATTCACTCAATTTTGAACTTATCTGTTTTGAGATTTTAGGAGGTTGATATCAAAAGGATTGTGGAGACTCCTTTGTTTTTAATGGCGGTTTTCATACGTCTGGTAGTGCTCTTTACAGATTTTTTTTATGATGTCGTTTGCAATATTACCCCAAGGTGTATTAAACAAGGTGGTGTTGGGGCGACAGCTGAGTTTTTCGCCGTGGAGGCCATTATGTCAAAATGATGTGTTTGTTTTAACTCATACCAATGACAGTATGGACATCAGCGTATAGTTTGTTAGTGTAATTTTTTACTTATATACGGCCAACACCACCTCGATAAATACGCCTTGATTACCCCATTAAAATTTTACTCGCCTCCAAAGCTCTTCCATGTTACTTAGTTCGCCTCGCAGCCAACGACGCACGAAATCCTCTGCAACCCTTTTCTCCAACCAGAACGAAGGAGGTCAGCCTGCAGCCCCTGTGGAAGTTGCCTCCCCCTAGCTGAAATTGACGACAGATGAACCGCCCCGAACGGTGCTTAGTAGCCGCTACAACAACAACACGAATAACCCAAAAGTTCTATGAGTTACCTTCGACAGTCTGCTCTCATTCAAGGCGCATACAACCGCAATCGTTAATAGAGCACAGAGCCGCAAAAAGGGTTCTCAAGTCGCTAGCCGACATCACCTGGAGCAAAGACAAAGAAACGTTGTTGCCAACATTCAAGGTAATCAACCAGTCGGTTTTAAACTATGCAGCGCTCGTGTGAACGCCATTGACTAGGAACATGCAGTGGACGAAGCTACAGACATGCCAGGACACGGTACTCCGGACCATAACTGTATGCCTTCTGATGTCGCCACATCACCACTTTTACGACGAGGTTCAAATGCTTCTGCTCTGTAAGCGGTTCCTAGTAAGGTGTCACAGACGTGGGCACCCGAACAGACACCTGCTTGCAGCAGAGCTTTTGCCAAGGTACGTCAGAAGGCACCAATACGGACTGACGGACAAAGTCCAGAAGTTCATAAAATAACCGCTGGACAAAAGAGAATAGTGACAGGCCATAATCGGAATTTATAGGCAGTTGGTCTCGACTTACATCGACTCCCGAACTGTAAATGTCGTTTTTGTAACACAACCACTTGACGTGGACGGGGCAGAGACTCGGACCACCATAGCCTATCGTCGCTCTGGACAACACAGCAGCCTAAACCCTCTTCGCATGCCTACAGAACCCCACTCAGCTAACGCTCCTGTCCCTGTGGACTTACAAAGTCGGAGCTGCGCACCAAGTGCAGTGTGTACATAGTTTAGGCTGGTGGAGTCAGCTGCTGCGTTGACTTGTGCTGCCGGCCGTATTTTGTCGCCACAGTTTTACTGTGACAACGCTAAGACTTTAGCTAAGTATTTGGCCAAGCTTCTCCTCCAATTTGTGGTACGTGTCTTGATGTTGTTAAACAAATAGACGGAACAACAGCTTTACGCGGCATCCGAACGGAAATATGGTTTTACGAGAAGCTTTCTCAAGGCAGAAATATACTTGAAGGTTTGTCATTGCCTGCCGAGGGGCGACGAATGTTTTAGAAAAAAACCTTTTCTGTAATTTTTTGATAGTATGCACATCCAACCACTCGGCTACAGCGGCCGCATAGCATATACATAGTTTACACTGAGAGATTATACACTGTAATTCTGCGTAAGAATTGCAACAAATGTACAACAAATACACCACTTTGCGACTAAGGATCACCGAGGCCAAAATATCAGCCCAAGTTCACCTAGTCTTTCGTAATAAAGTTTTTTTTTATCTTTAGTGCTATACCTGCTTAATGTGCCTTGGCGCACATCGTTGTCGCCTTCGACGGCCCAAAGGTAAAGGGGTGTTAGCTGAGTGTGTTTGAGGGGCCAGTGCAGATAAGGTTAGTGTAGTGGGCAACTCCTTCGCAATGTGGATATGTATTTGGAATATCTAGCGTATGAATGTTTTTAATGTGATTTAAGGCCAGTCGAGTTCAGAGGAGATTTGATGCAAGTCTAGATTTCGTCTGTTAGTTGGTAGAGATGCGTACTGATATTCCCTGGAGGTAGTCATGCTTCAAGTAGTTAACACTTAGGATGCTCTCGGTGGAAGCAACAAAGTAAATATTGCTGGCACACTGATAAATGGTGTTCAGCAGACATCAGAAGGCATCCAATCACTGCTCGCGTCTTACTCGTCACCGGCAAGACCTTGTTGTGGTTCTGTACCAGGCCAGTGACGGAGATAGTGTTGCACATGATTCAATAATAATTATATAATAATTATTGAATCATGGTGTTGCACGCTCTTAATTTCTTTCTCGCAGTTTCAGTAGAAATCATTGGCCGGCATGCCCATTCTGCCAGCATGTTTTCCGATCAAACGTGATCTGTTATTTCACTCGCTTAAGTAGAGGTCGTTCTAGACGAATTAGTGCATCGCAGTTGTGACAGATTTGTTGGGTCATCCTACATGTGCGTTTTTACAGTCATCTTTTATTTCCCTTCTCGACGAAGAGTTTTAAGGCAATATTCTGCAAGTCGATGCCAGGCAGGGTAGTTCCCTTCCTCGAAAGCCGCTCTGGTTTGTAAGTTTGTCTTTATGACCTGGTACCCACACAATGTGGTGCTAAAGTGTTATTTTGTAGGACCCTGGTAAGGTTGGTGAGCTCCTTGGCGGCTTGGATACTCCTTGTTGGGTATCTGTAGGTACCGATGTATTGCGCGGATAACAAGGAACTGCAATCTGACCAACTTCAAAGATAACTCTATTAATTACACCTATTGCTTTTGGGGTAAGTGAATCTAAGGGGGTCTTTGTCATATGCAGCAAAAATAGGGTGTGCCAATCTATAACGGGTTAGCTATGATGACGTTATATTACTTTACTATCGAGCTGTTTATTCCTAAGGAAAGGGTATGTATTCTACTGGGTGCATATGGACTACTTCTGTACAAGTGGGTTTTTAGTCAGCATAGCGAACTCTAGACGAAAACTCTAAAATTGAATATAGCTTGGCTGCGGCTTAGTCGATAGAGGGATGTACTACCACTGCGTGGGACCTAGGTTCGATCCCTTGTCCGGACAACATCTAAATTAGAAAACGTTTTTTCTAATACGATGTTTCCACAATTCGTAATTTGCTCTCTACATAATTCGTGAATTACCCTGTTTCCACGCCACACATTTTTAACTCCTTTGGCAGCTCTACTTCTTGTTCTTGTTCTTCGCTATTTATTATTATTTTTGTGTATTGCAAATATTGAAGATGGAGCAAAAATTTAAGTTAGCAACTAGAAAAAGGGACAGCAAATGGGACTAGGCCGGTGAAAACTACGATATATTTCCGATAAATATTAGAGAAGGCACCGATTCGTTCGTCATTCGCAGGGTAATTTGCTCTCAAAAATTTGTATGGCGAATTACATAAATCGAAGGGTAATTGGATGGCGAATGACGAATGGGAGAGCGAATTACGAGTCGCAGAAGCGTCGTATAACAGCTGCCGCCACATGTCGCCCCTATGCACGCAATATCAAATCTGCGAGTGCATTTATGCCTTGAAGAAGCTTCTCATAAAACCTAGTGGCATTTCGGGTGGGGTGTAGGTATTAAGGTCCGTCCATTTGTATAACAACAAAAATACACAGACCATAAATTGGAGGAGAAGCCCGGCCAAAGACTTAGCAAAAGTGTAAGCGACAAAATACTATTACACTGACACACAAAAAAAGTGGTCGGTGCATATAACCAGACCAACCTACCTACCTGCCCATGTATTTCGACCCGCAGAATCCGAATTTATTCAAAATTTTGAGGGTGTACGAGTCAAACGGACCTTAGATTCGGATTCAATGGGTCAAAATACATGTCGGTAGGTGGATCCGGTTAAAAGTACACACCCCTTTTTTGTGCCGGTGTTATTTTTTGTCCCAGCTTAGTAGTCATGTCTAATACTCGGCGACTTTGGGAAGTATTGTTTTACGAGTGGAATGGGCCATCTGGGACCACGCTTGTTAATTGAATTTAGTTTATTTCATTTAAACTTGTTTTATTTATTGGTTTAATGCAATTTTGATATACAGATGTGCATTTTATAAAAACTGATTAACAACCCAGGGTTTTGAGTATTGAAAAGTAATTTAAATAATTTGTTTATTAACTTAATAATATATTTTTTACATTTTGCTCATTTCTCATGGCTTTAAAATCACTTTGAATGAATTTTTTGCATTCTTTCGTCCATTTACAATATAAGCTAAGGGATCATCATCAACTGACTCCATTAAATTGTTGCAGGTTTGATTGATAGGAAACATGAACGATAAGTCGATATCATAGCGGGGTAGCTTTTCTCTGCAAACAACAAAAGATAAATAGTAATCGTTGATTACCATTTTTTTTATTAGCAAATTTCAAAATACTATATTATTTTGTTATATATTTTTATATTTTTGTTTTTTAATTTCACTGAAATACCTCAAAAAGTTGATAACATTTTCACCTAACTCCGTTTCTCGCGACAACAACAGCGCTGATAAATAACGCGGTGACTTTTTCTTTTCAGCGCAATGCATGATCAGACTCCACGATTTGTAATCCGTATCGATGACGTAAGTGTTGTAGATGCCCTCATCTGTAAAATGAGATTATTAAAAAATATAAAAATCAAGAAAACACTCATGAGAGTATAAATTTTTACATTAGGGTGCCTCACCAAACACTAAAAAGTAACGGGTTTTCCACTAGAGTTATAAAATTTATCTAATTTTCAGACTCACGCCAATATATATATTTCGGAAAAGTATTAAGATTTACGTGAGCTGGATCGATTTGCAATTACCACCAAAAATCATAAGTATTTTGGTTCCAATGATACAATTTTAAAAAATTTGTATGCAGACGTTAAGCTCTTCTTAACTCTTCTATCATCTGAGGTGATTTTTGGGGAAAAAATTTTTAAAAGCTAATTTTGCTTATATACCCTTATTAAACCCTATTTTTGGAAGTATTTCCAATTCTGTCCAGTTTACGTACATTTTAATATCATTCCGAAATATTTTGGCGGAAGCCTTAAAATATTTTAACTTCAGTAATTCTGATAGAAAAACAGAACTTATTTTTTTTTGGTTTGTTTTGTGGAGAGTGATGTCCCTAATGCGCAAATGTATGTACATATGTATGTACATAAAAAGATGATGCAAGCAGATTTTTAAAGACTGATTTTACTGTTGTTATTAGTCATAATCTACATACATATTTTCTATGAAAATATTTAAAATTTTTCTTACAAATATCTTCAGTGTGCATCCAGTGTGCGGGTGTTTCAAAATCCGGTATCATCCAAGTGATGTTGCCCTGTAATTTCTCACGCAATGGATCTTCGGCAAAGATGTAACTGAAATTCATTGTAATCTAAACAAATCATAGAAAAAATAAGAATATTTTGAGAAAAAAACAGAAATAAAATATTTTGTTAAGATTATGAAGAAAAATCGACGGGGGGCACCGGATGTTATCCTGGTCAATTACAGAAAGGAATGAATTGTAGCACATAATTACTGCATGCTATTATAGAAAGAGTTCTCACACTTAATCACGTAGCCAATAGGTGAGGAGAACCCCCAAGAAGGAAAATACATTGCAACTCAACCCCAAAAACTTAAAAAGACCAAAAACTTTATAGTCCTTTCAATTAAAAATTATGCAGCGGTTTATAGAGTTCCATATCATAGAGGCAATTTCGGTGACAATACAGTACGCTTATACCAAGGGTAAGCCCATGAAAACAGCGCTCCATGTAAGCGAGACGCATAACGTAAGGTAACTATCCTTCAGAAATATCTGGGACTTATACTGGATGAGAAAGAAACTGCGAAATTGTACGTTAGCCCTCTAAAAGCGAAACCGGGCGTAAATGGGGTATCTTATATGGAACGACTAATGAAATAGCCACACTCACACTACAAAAGGCGCAAAGAAAGGCGAAACTGTAGATAAGCGAGTATCTGCATCTGCCAATAGACTTTGTGGGAAAGCACAGCCATAAGTCTCCGAAAATTATCTAGCTGGAGAGCGAATCACTGTGGTCACAACTCAACTCTTGACCGGATTCGCCTGCTTGAAATAAGGGACTATTGCGTGCCAAAAAGAAGCTTCTATAAAGGCTATAAAGTGGAAACCCCTAGCAGAGGGAGGCGGGATGTTCGAGACCCACTGACTATTCAATTCTATGTATTCTGATGCATCTTAAATGGAAAATCCGAATCGAATCCGAACTTACGGCTGTACTAGAAGCGAAATATGACACTGAAGATTCTACAACGCTTTGTCTCCAAACCAAATTTGACAAGGGATGACGGAAAATCGTTCCAAACTACATCAAGCTGTCGAATGTTTACGAACAAGGGTAGTCAGAGACTAATGCAATATCTATATTTTATCAGTCAGGCAGCTCTAAAAGCTCTGGATTCGGGCCTAAGTAATTCGTAAATTGTAGTAAATTTCCGCGAAATGGCAGAACAGCATTTTATTCACCTGGTATGTGTGCCGGAAGACAGACAGAGCTTGCAAGGAAGGGCATATGACGCTAGTAGCCAGCTGCAGGCTCAATATAAGTACATACAAGTTTTCTTCTTCTTCTAAGCAGGTGCAAGATGGAAGACCTAGATACCTGCAACGCGACATAATTCACGTGACTAAAATAGGACTTGAAAAGATCTAGGGAACTCCTTGGTTATGTATCTGCTGTAAGGTTATTTCCACTGAGGCATGTATGAGTTTTGCAGGATCTGCAAGTTTACTACATAAATGCATTCTATAAAAGCCGACTACAGTCTTCCGATATCCGCAAGGAAAGAATGGAGGTCAAACGCAGGTAATAACAGCGGATTTGAAGCTCGTCAGGAGATTTGGAATATATTCGGCACCACAAAGCTGATGAGTTGGTTCATCTCCGATGTCAGCTGGCCGTCGATGATCACGCGTAAAACAAAGTCTGAACTTAATCTAAAGCAGTCAAAATATATTACGCTGAAGAAGCTTTTTAAAGCTTTCTATAGACTTCATATAGACGCATTGACAGAAAAAACTCTCGGATCAACACTGATCAATGGGGACGCTAGAAATATATGGCTGCTGTCATAATCCAAAAAATACAAATATTGAGCTAGGTACCAGTGTTGCCGTTTTAGCCATTTGGTGGCACGGGGTACTGAACTGAAGGTGACGTATTCCCGAAACCGCTACTTTGGTTTTGCCGATTTTGACATTTATGGCAACACGTAAACAAACTTTTTGCTTAGAAACAAGTGGCAAGGAGGAATTGTGAATTTAAAGTGAAAAATCGCAGTAATTCGTGCTTTGTGCATAAAAACAAGTTTTATTTCGAATAAAAACTTTATAAAAATGTCGTGCCGTGTGGCGCGTCTTTATGTTCTTTGCCTAAAGCGACAACCCGCACCAACATGTAAGTAGTTACATATGTACTTCAGTGCAGTTACCGTCGCAGAAATAGAACTTCCCTGAGTCAGCTAATGGAATGTAATAAAGTTTATGGACAATCTACATGCATAGGATACGAAAACGGGCATTAGTGGGCACCAACACTATAACAATACTTACATGCTGATCCTCTGCGGAAAACGTAAAATCGCTTTGCATACAGGCATATTCGGGCAGCTCTTCCGTTGATGCGTAATACTGAACCACATACCAGAATCCCATCATCGATTCCAGATCAAAATTCCGGATGCCACGTACCTGCAAAAAATAAAAGAATTCATTACGAGAATGATGGATACGGAATAAATAAAAACTTATTAAAAATAGGTAAAAAATATTTGAGATCGTAAATTAGGAAGTGTTTGTACAAACTTCTGCTTCGTTGAATTCTACAGAAAATTTTACTGTGACATACTATTCAGAGTTGGGCAAAATTTATTCGAATGACGAATAACAAATGAATAAATTGTTTTTCTTGTTATTCGTAAATAATAAATAATTTTGGTTATTCAAAAAAAAATTATTCGAATGACGGATAAATTATGTTATTCGTTATTCGAATAATTATTATCTTCATTAATTATTCGAATAACGAATAAAATAATAATAAAACAAGTAATTTATGTATATAGATATGTACATATATTTATGTATAAAATGATAACCGTTTTCGTTGTTGTGATTTAACTCAAACCCCTAGATAGATTTAAATCAAATTTTCGGAGGTTATTCCATGCGCATTAGGTCCTATTAAAAGCTACTAGAAAACTCCTTTGTGGCGATGGAGCCGAGTTATTTATAAAAGCCGTATTTATGAACTGATTTCGTTCAAATTCAAAACGTGTTCTTCCTGCATGATGAAAAATACTTATGCGAAAAATGGACCCGCTAGGTGGCGCTACAGTTGAGTTATTTAGAAAATCCCTACTTATTGTACAATCAGGTTGCAATTCATAATGGTGCTGCAGTCGAAATCATTAGAAACCCCATATGTCTGGACTACTTTGTTTTTTATGTTTATATTATACGAATTTACGATGTCCCACGTCGTCATATACCCTAAATGCGACCTTGCATCTACCTCCGCTAGATGAAATTGCTCGGGCGGCCATTGCTGCAGCAGTAAGACTCAAGGAAACCAGCTCTTTTAATTTTTTTTATATTTTAAAAGTGGCGAATCAGCAAAGAAAGTTTCGACCACATCCTTCCAATTCCTATATCAATGGCCAAATTTTACATCGAGGACGCACATCTATGCTCTTCAGCATCCTTATAAGGACTTTTGTTGGCCTACATGACATAAGACTAGAGGTTGACGCATCGGACCAATGTTGTAGTTGCAAGATCATAGAAGAAGATTACGCACGCTTAGAAAAGATCTCACAAGTGGAGGTAAAGCTCATGACATTGAAAGGAATTTTTTCTTGCATATAGCATCAGAGCGCTATTTTTTTGGCAGAAATATGTGTGAGAATTTTTACTTTACCCATATTTGGTTTTCAACGCTATTCATGCATTGGCCAACGCAAAAAATCTCATCAGGGGCCGCGAAACCATAGTGAATGGGCTAGTATTCTTGATAAAATAGTAAACAAAATTCAGCTAACTTACAATCCTTGACAATAGAAATAAAAGTAAAAGGTGGCTCAATGTGTTAAAAATGAGTTTTTATTCATTATTTAAAATAACGAATAAAATAACGAATAAATTATTCGCAAGCAATTTATTCACGAATAATTTATTCGTGAATAAGTTATCTGCGAATAATTATATTACGGATAAAATTTTATTCGAATAATTATCCAAATAACAATTTATTCGAATAATGCCCAACTCTGATACTATTAGTAACAAACGAATTTTTTATGGCATTGAATACATGTAACATACAATAAAAAATTCTATTAGAAAATAAGGCAGCAATCAAAATGGGTCTAGCTCCTGAAATCTGGTAACAGTTGCCCAGGATACACGTGAGATATAAAGAAAATACTTCTCAAAGCTCGTGAATGGCGACACAGGTGGCGCGTTTGATGAAGAAAAACCCGAACCAATGTATAGGGACGAAGGTCACGTCCCTCTACTGGAGAGAGCAACAATAAGGCGGCTTAGGTACAACAAAGCCCCCGAAGCCGACGGCATTCCGGCTGAGTTGTTCAAAGGCGGTGACGAAGAGATGGTGGTGCGCATGTATCAGCTGTTAAGCAGAATTTGGTCCGACGAATATATGCCCGAGGACTGGAATCTCGGTGTACTTTTGTCCAATCCAACAATCGCGGAATAAGCTTTCTTAATATTGCGTACAAGGTCCTGTCGACGATACAGTGAGAAAAACTGAATCAACTGATTGGACAGCCACACTGAGGCTTAAAATAACTAGATAACTAGATTTTCACGGCACGTAAAAAAATGGAGAAGATACTAGATAATCACACATAGCATCTTTTTGTCGAAAGCACGAAGAGAAGCTGCCTGTACGACGCCAAACTTCAGCTCCGTATAAATTGGGAAGGATCTCTCCACGCCGTTTGAGACTAAACGAGGTGTTAGACAAGGCGATTCACTCTCGTGGGACTTTTCAATCTGATGGTGGAAAGCGTTATAAGAGCTAAAAAATTGAGTGGCAGCTGAAAATGAGGGACGTAACCGCAGCATTTTCCAGTTTAGAAAAGAAGCTAGAGTGGGTTGGTCTAGTGGTGAACGTCCGCATGGAGATCAAGCGAAAAAACACTCTTGGCAACAGATTCTACTTTGAGCTCGGAAGGCAATTGAAAAGCAGAGCCCTCTCCTGGTGTACAAAAGTGACGCTCTACATGTCACTCGTCATACCTGTCAGAAACGTGGACGATGTGGAACACAAATGAGAAGGCTTTGGTTGCTTTCGAGAGAACTATTCTACGCAATATCTAGGGCTCGGTTCGCGTAGGCGACGCGTATCGGAGAAGACGGAATGACGAACTGCATGAGCTTTTTAACGACATGGACATAGTTAAGCGCAAAAAACAGCGATTGCACTGGTTTGGACATGATGTACGCATCGATGATGACGTTCCGGTGTAAAGATCCTTCGGCTCCCCGCACCCATGGGTGCATAACGAAAGCAAGGGCGCCCACGAATACAATAAAGGAAAAAGTGCAGAAGGACCTGTCTGCACTCGAGCTGAGCAACTGGCCCAAATTAGCATAGGAGAAAGGCAATTTGAGAAGCTTTTTGGTCTCGGCCCAAAACGACAAACCAAATAAGTAGAAGAAGAAATATATGCAGCTGAAAAGATTATTTCGATGAATTGATGACCTCCTCCTTTTTTGAAGTCGGTTAAAAATACATACATTTACATTAATAAAAATTTTGGAGTACGGTTAATTTCTTCGTGATCCAATGATCGGATCCAAAACAGATTAGTATGGAACCACCCTCAAGGTACCACCTCTCCGTTGAAAGAGAATTATCGAAATTAGGTCACGTGGTCCAAAGATACGCGATAACATACATAAACAAAAACAAAAATATTCCAACGAATTGATAACCTCCTCCTTTTTTGAAGTCGGTCAATAAGTAAGGTTGACGCAATCGTCTCACAATTTCTTGGCAATGTAATGGAGATTATCCTGTCTAACAATCCAACGGGGCTCTTAATTCCAACAATTTCCCTCTTGATCGAAATGCATAGCAGAGGAAGAGTGAGGCCCTCACTGTACTGGAAAGACCAAGTGGAGAAGGACTTGGCTAGCTTCACTTAGCATTTCCAATTGGCGTCAGTTGGCACAGATGAGAAACGGCCAAAATCGCTTAGGCGCTAAATAACGAGAAGAGAAGGATCTGCGCTTGAATATGCAAATTTTATATTCCTTTGATTGATTTACATAATTTCCACTCTCTAAAAGTAAAAGCCATATGAAAAATTAAAAGAGGATTAATCCTCATTGCCCTCTATTGCCTCCTTTTACTTTTTCTTTCGCACAATTTCACTTATCGACATGAAGAATGTAATTTCCCAACGCCTACTAGAATCCGTTTGTGGACGAGTTTTTAAGTGCCTTTTCGACAATAAAAAGAACTAAATTAAATGGATCACATTTCGAGTGCGCAAACGCGCTGGTATTCAGTCAACATTTGTGAACGCTCAGATTTGACTGGCCATGAAGTCGCCACAATCTGGGTAGTTGTGTGCGCGTGCGCGCGCGCTCAGGCTTGGCCGGCCACTTAGAAAGTGTGATTGATTTTGGCGCGGCCAATGCTACGTCGCCCAACGCATGCGCGCACGCTCATGATTGCAGCACATTTACTCCAGACGTACATATGTATGTAAATGTAGATGCTGGCGCTTGGTAGCTGGCCAAGGTGGTCGCTAAAGTGGTGTATGGATGTATTTACCTACATACTTGTCTGTCTAAGCGCCCGTTTCTTTTCCGTCATTCTGATAAATGTGCAATGTCGCGTGTGCCGCATATTGATGAGATTCCATTTGATGAAAAACGTATTTACATAAAAATTTTCTATTTTGATTTTTTACATTTTGGCCAAAACATTACTGCTTACTGGTTGTTGGTATACCAAAAGGTATTTAGAATGCGAGCACATGCGGCCGCAACAGCAGCAGCATCAGCAATGCAAACATTTGTAGGTGCGCGTATATCCCAGCTAGTACAACGCGTTCTTCATGGGGCGCGCAGATTCGGGCTGGCGTCTTTTATAAAGCACTAGTATGTACATATGTATGTGTATGGGGGCATGTTTGGGCGTACAGAAAAGAAAGTGTATATTTGGAATTATTTTGAACTGCTATTTTCTGTTTCACTAACCGCTTGACATCGCTAACGCTTGGCGCTTGCGGCATCGCTTGCAATTGGCTGGCAAGTGATGCGCGATCGACAGCGCCGTGCGTCGTTGTGATCTAGTTTATTGCAAAATAGAAAAAAAGAAGAAGAAGAATAAACGTATCCGTAAATGGACGTGAAATACTAATAAATACATACACACAAATCGAACGCTTGGCTATTTTATATGGGAAAAGCGTTCCATATGGAATGTAAATTATTTAGAACAAAAACGAAAATGCGGCGCAAATTTGCATATTTTAATTGAATGCTACAGCTGGCACCAATCTTATGATTTATTTGATGATTTCGAAAATTTAGTGCATAGCAATTGTTTAATCATGTTGAATAGTTTATGTGGTGGTGTGGGCCCAAGGCTCTATTGCAGTTGAATTTTATTCTATCGAAGACCGATAAAGTTAAAATATAAATGCATTCTAACCTGTCGTAGCTGAGTGTTTAGAGATATGCACCAGCACTCGATATATTTTTGTAGTTCCGATGCCTGGTCCGAGTAATGCTTAACATTTTTCATGTGTAGAGATCTTAGCTCTCGGTTTCGATGAAATTTGTGTTAACCCAGCAGTAATTTGTAACTATTTCTTGTGAACCCAGCAGAAAATCTATAATTGCTTCTTGTGTGTTTAACTGCAGATTTCCGGACAAGTTCTGAGCTATTTCAGGACCATGTGGGGATTAGTTTAGGAACATTTCGGGATCTGTTCAGGACTATTTCAGGACCAATACGGGACTTGTTCGCGACCATTTCGAAAATCGATCGGAATCATTTCGAGACTAGTTCGAGGTTCATTGGGGACTATTTGAAGTCTACTTTGGCACTAGTTCAGGACCATGCATCATTTTGCGTCTAGTTCAGGGCTGCTTTAGGTCCATTTTGAGCCTATTTCTGGAACATTTCGATACTAATTAGCTACCATTTCGTTACTGTTTTAAGACTTGCTCGCAATTATTTCTGGACAAGTTGACGACGTTTTCGATCGTTTCGGTGCTTGTTCGGGACTATTTTAGGGCCATTCCGGGATAACGACGGGAACGTTTCAGGACCATTTCGGGCTTAGATCTAAACCATTTGACGCTTGTTGAGAACTCGTTCGTGTTCACACCGAAACCAGTTCAGGACCGTTTCAGGATTGTTTCGGCATCGCTTTTATATTGGGCACGTTCAGAAGGCGCAACAGCTCAGTAACTGTTGCGATTGCACCTTCTGAACGCGTTGCTGGTTATCTCTGATCAACTCAACTGTTGAGACAACATGTTGTGTATACCTTGACAGTTGAATTGGAAAGCTAATGCATCAAGACGCTTTTTAGCAACGGTTGCGCTCAACTACCAATTTTCTATATTGTATTTCATGCCATTTTAAGCTCAAAAAATACATTACTCTCGAAATCTAGTTACCCCATAAATTTTGTACTAATTTCATGCAAAGACTAAATTATTTTGGTGTGAACTATTTTGTCTGATTTAAATGATTATCTCAAAATAGCAACAAAATGTTGTGTGCGTTTGTATAAGTATATGCAAATACATATTTATGTATGTAAGTGTATTTTATTTGTTTTAATTTGTTTGCAGTGAAATGATGCGTAACAGTTTGCTACAAGGTCACTTCGCATTGATTGTATTTTTTTTTGTTATTTATTATCGCAGCCGGATTAGAGTATTAGGGCTTTTCAAGGCCGGATTATAACACGGGCCGATGGGGACGCGGACAGAAAATTAGATGTTTGAAAATTCTTAATGCCCAAAAAAGTTTTGTCATTAATTTCTTTGGTGCAGAAGAAGATGGATCGACGAACTGTACGAGCTTTAAAATGGCGGGGACAAGCTCAAAATACAGAAATTGCCCCTGACTTTGAACACGCGATACGCCGTGATACTCCGATCAATGAAAAGATGCTTCGACGTCGAAATTTTATGGTGTCGGCCTATGACCAAGTTATCTAAGTGCCAAATAAGAAGAAAAAGGGAGAGAACTTGCCATTCATTTTGTGGAACGTGGTTCACCTCTGTTGCGGATACGACCACGTTTGCATTTTTAACCGACTTCCAAAAAAGGAGGAGGTTATCAGTTCGTCGGAATATTTTTTTTATTTTTTATTTTATTTTTATTTTTATTTTTATTTTTTTTATGTATGTTACCGCATCACTTTGGACCACATCAACCGATTTCGGTAATTCTTTCTTTCTTCTTTTCATCGGAAAGGTAGTGTCTCAGAGGTGGTCCCATACTAATCTGGTTAAGATCCGATCAGTGGATCATGAGATATATATATATATATATTGTTTTTTTATATGAGAATTGAAGTCGGTTTTTTTTGCAAAAAATTACTTGTTTTTTACCGCATGCATTTTTTTATTTTTGCATTTTCACAATACTGTTTCACATACTTAATCTTATGAATATTTTTAAGGGCGATTTTAAAGGAAAATGTCTATTTTATTTTAAATTCATCTTTAGACAATCTTCTTTAAATGCAATACTTATGCATACGTATGTGTGTGTCCATTAGGGTGGTCCAAAAATGCATGTGAAAACGAAAAAGTCGGAATTTTTATGCTCTCACCCCCTAGCATTGTTCTAAACCGACAAAAATATATCCCTATTCATTATTTTGAAATCAAAAAATATAGAGAAGTCGCTCAAAGCGCCCAAAGTTTTCCATGTATTTTATATGGAAAAAAAACAACTTTTCGTAGAATTGTTAAAAACCAATATTTTTTTTATCGGAAAACTCTCTTTATCTGCAGGAGATAGGGTGTTATTAATACCTAATTGTTTATTTAGCCATTTTTCATCGAAACTATATTTTATAGGTCCGCCAAAACCCACGAAAAATGCAATGGGGGGACAAATAAAAAATCGTTTGTATTAAAAAAATGAATGAAGAGAACTAGAGTTTTCCGATCGAAAAATATTGATTTTCAAGAATTCTATACCATTTCTACGAAAAGTTGTTTTTTCCATATAAAAATACATGGAAAACTTTGAAACTTTCAAAATAAAAAAATATGGGTATAGTTTTTTCGATGTAGAACAATCCTAGGCGGTGAGAGCATTACAATTGCGACTTTACTGTTTTTGGACCACCCTAGTGTCCATACTTATTTTAATTCTTTTTCGTTATTTTTTCCAGAACTCAAGTGATAAAAAATTAGCCTTTAATAACAATTGTGTTTACGTTTTTCTTCGCGCGCCTTGCATGCCTCAGGAAATACTGATAAATATTTTTTTTTTCTTTGCTCACAACACAATTTCCGCTCAACCCATTAGAACTTGAAGGGAGATCTCCCTATGTGAGGAATAAAAGAGTACTCCCCTTAACCTGATTTCTGAGCAATAAGAGAGATTTGTCGGTTTTGTACTCCTTTATTACTCGTTTAGGAGTCAAATAAGAGATCTCCTAAGCGAGCGACGAAATATTGCTCCCTGAGGCATGATTTCGGAGCAGTAAACGAGATTTCTCGGTTTTGTACTCCTGTATTGCTCGCTTAGGAGCTTAATGAGAGATCTCCTAAGCGAGCAATTAAAGAATGCTCCCTGAGGCATGATTTGGGAGCAATAAGCGAGATTTGTCGGTTTTGTACTCCGTTATTACTCGTTTAGGAGCAAAAAGTGATGTCTCCTAAGCGATAAATCCAAGAGTATTCTTTTTGATTGATATGAGAGCAATACGCACCTCGCCCAAAAGAAATTTGTGTTTTCGAAAAAATTTATCATACAAAAAAAAACAACAGAAAATATTTCTTATAGAAGCATAAGGAGCACACAATAATTTAATTTGGATAGCACACAGATTTTAATAAAAGTCCGTTGGTATGTACTTCAACTTTTGTTTAAATATATTAAGTATGTATTGTATTACTTGTAAATGCACCCTTAAATACTTTTCAGATTGCGCAAATTAGTGTCAGCATTTAAGTGTGACCCACGGGTTTAAACACCGCATGGGTGACAAAGATGTCAGATAAGCAAAGTCACCTTCACAATTTCCCCGTTTGGTGGATTCCTGAACTGGCAAGCATCCTTGACACCCAGGAAATCATATAGGAGTACATACTTATATGTGCATATAGGTGCATATAATTCAAATCTTATCTTACCGTTTTTTTATTATTATGTTTTAATTTCATATGATTTCTCTGCAATATATTTCTAAAATTAAGCAATTATGTAAGACGTATCATTTGTGCTTTATTTTTAAGATCTTGTAATATTGCACAAATGCATGTGATTAAAAAGTTAAATAAAAAAAATTTTTAAATAGCAAAATCCATTTGGCTAATGTAAAATATTCGTTATCATTGCTCTCTTATTACTCCTACAGGAGGTTTTCGGGATGTCTCTAATGGGAGCGCTCCTTTATTGCTCGTTCGGGAGGAATATGGGATGTTTTCTATGTGCACTCCCTTGTTGTCTTTTTGGGAGGTTTCTGGGAGGTAACTATGGGAGTACTCCCGTATTGCTCTATTAGGAGGTTTGTGGGATGATAATTCTGTGTGTGCTCCCCGATTGCTCGTTTAGGAGGTAAAAGGGATTACTCCCCCTCCTAGGACATCCAATGTTAAAGGGAGTATACAAAATTACATGCTTATACCCAGAAGCATAGAGAGCAATGGGGAGTATTCGTATACTCCCAAGGGAGTACTCACCGAGCAATCGTACGATGCTCCCAAGTTCTACTGGGAACATAAAAGCCACACACTACAACTATGCACCCACACGCACATACAACTGATAACACATCCAAATGGATACAAAAAATGGACAAAATTAGACTCACATTCGGACATCGTTTCTTCAGATCGGTACGCTTCTTGGATGCATAACTGTTAAAATTCAGCCAAGGTGAGGCGAATTCAAAACTTAACACGCTGACGAAGAAGAAGAGCACTGTTGCAGCATGCACAGTTGACATTTTTTCCAATGGTTTTTCACTTTTTTACTTAGCAAATGACGACAGCACAATTTTCAATGCGATTTTTTTTAGCATTTCTTGTAGTTATTCACTTTTTTACACCGCTGGGCAGATATGTATGTATTTATTTATTGCCATAAAAAATAAAAAACAAATTCAAGTCGCTTCAGTAAGCACGAATAAAGCGCCTATTGGAGCTGGCTAGTGAAATTGCAAATTTAACAACTCAATTCACGCAGAGAAAACACAGAACTATTTCAATATTTTGTACATTTTACAACAAACATTTAGGAATTCTCGCCATTCGCGACAGGCAGCGACGCGTAAACTGGCTGCGATTTCTAAGTGCGAGCGATGACGCGTTGTTCAGCTCCAGCCACTTGTAAATGGAAGCAGCGTACGCTGTTGGAGTAAAAAAAAATAGATATGTATGTACATTCATACATACAAAGAAAAAAATAGCAATTAAAAATAAAATTGAAAAAAACTAAAATTGCGGATAAGAACACCCGCCGCTGACGATTGGTTTTTTGCTGTACACATGTTCACATATTCATGTACATTAGGGTGTCTTCAATTTTTTATATATGTATGTGTTTGATTTATTTTTTTGCTATGGGCGATACTGCTAAAGCTCAATCGTAGTAAATCTGGGTTGGTATGGTTGGGTTAGTTTAGATTTGGCTAGATAGGATGGGCTGCTTTCGTCAAGAGTTCACTCGTGGAAACACAGAAACTAAAAGAAGAAAATTACACTAAAGATATATCGCCATATGTTATTCAACCCTCTCCATCTTTTGAGGAATCCACAAAGTGCGATCGATGTCTAAGCTGTTCAGGTGCTCGAAGGAATGGTACCCCAGAAAACTTTTAGTGCGAGACGTTCGAAATAGCAAAGGCAAGGAAAATATATCGCTAGTTTCTAGGGCTGCTGTTTTCACTTTATTTTAAACATTTCAACACTTCGTCTTTGATAAAAACATTTCACTTTTTGCACAATTTTCCTATACAAACACTCGGGAAATCTCGCAAGGTTTCGCAAACTAGCACCAATTGTTAAAAAACAAATGGTATATTCGAAATCTGTAATCTTGAACGAGCTATCGCCATTCCTATCTAGGTTAGATCAACCATGTGTTATCTAAAAATCTATTGAAGACATTAAAAATTTCATCAACACTTAGAACCACCTCACTTTTTTGGTATTTTTGTGAAAAAAGAGCACAAGGCAAAAAAAAAATATATATGCCCATTCCATTATTTCTTGAGGAAAGAGCGAAGCAACAGGCTGGTAAAGTACCAGTTGTCAAAATTCCTTGGACATACACACGAAATAATGGCAATTTTTTTTTGACCGTTTTCTTGAGAGCTGGAGGATGGTATCATCCTTAAAGCAAAAGAGAGCGGAAATAGGCACACAGAAGTATTTGTGTAATAAAATCGAATCAAATTTGATTCAAGTATTTTAAAAATTTTATTTTTTAACCACATAAATACATAACAGTACTTTCGAATGCAAAAACAGTAAATACGTAAATCAGTAAATTCTAAAGCAAAAGCAGTAAATACTGACATTTGGAATTAGTTCTTATTGGGAAACTGTATGTTCAAAAATGTGTGCTTAACCCATTTGATTTCAAAAGATTTCGTTGAAACGTCTCAAAAGTATTTAAATTTTTGTCATTATCGACATTTGGTTTTGATCAATCACGAAAATCGTTAAGAATAAAAAAAAAAAAATAGTTTGTTCTAGGACACCCTAATGTATGCTTAAAGATACTTGTATGTATGTACATAGTATATGCATGTAAATATAGAGCTATATATTTACGTACATACATATATATATTTTGTTGATGTATTATTGTTGTAGTGATTGTCGCGGTTGCCTTGATGAGTGTGCTACTTGTACATACTTATTAACGCACTATTTAATGTTTTATTCATGTAAATATATAAATTTTTAGTGTTACGCTATTCTCGTTTCGTATATAGGACTTCTTGACAGCTACGTTGAAACATCTGACGCGTAATAATAATAAAGTTTATTACAATTTTTAGTTTCAAATGTACTAAGTATATAGTACACTCGTTTATACTCATTGGTTGTTTTCGTACATATAGTCATGTGAAAAATAATAGGCACACAACATTTTGAACAGTTTTAGCTATTTTTCATTTGTTTGTTTAGTGTTTATTATTTGTTTTTTTTTATAAAAATGCAGCTCATTACCGAACAAAAATAAGTCTAAATTTAAAATTTTGTAGAAAAATTTTCTTCCCTATAAAGTATGTTCGATTTTTTTTTCGTCTGGAAGAAAATAATATCGGCAAAGTTCTATCAAAAATCAAAACGAATACTTATGGTCGGGTTTTTGCTACCAAAAAATGTCGCCTCTAAAATATGCTTGCGCTTTATGAAGCTACATTTTAATGGGCTATAAAACTGCATACTAAAAATTCTTAATAAAAAGTGTGTTGTAAAATTTTGTTGATATTTTACTAATTTTTCTTCAGAGTTTGAAATTTAGACTTGCATACATATCCTTGATGAAATGTAGAAAGGCTCTAACCGAAATTGTTTTCGAAATCTAGTTTTTTGAATTCCCAAGAAGCTTATGCTAAAACCGATCTTCTCTAAAAAATCTAGAACCGTAACTTAAAAACTAGCGAACTTATGCCACTTTTTAAAAGCCCTAACTGAACGATTGAAAATTTGTGATAGCAAAAATACCTAACTGAAACATTTATTTAATAACTTCTCAATAGCAAAGGCACTTACTGACCGAAAATCTAAATAATTGATAAAACAAATTTAAATTGTTTTCAGTCATGTTAGGTATTGATGTTTAACAAAAATTCCATCAGAAACTTTCAATAAATATTTTATTATTTCAATTATATATCGCTTTTTGCCTCTCCTGAAAAAAATAAATTGTGTTAGTTAGGGCTTTTCTACATTTCATCAGCGATATGTACGTATGTACATTAGACTGCATCACCAAAAAATGTTGCGTTTTTTTACCGGGACTACAAATTTGTTATATAAGACAAAACTTTTCCGATTTAGACTTATGAGGTATAATTGAAAAGGTGTTTACTCCTTTTTATTTCTTTGTAAAGAAACTAATTCACATTCCCTTATTTTTCAAATATTAACACATATTAATTCAATTTGGAATGAAACTCGTTCATCTTACCTTTCTCTTACATACTTTGATTGAGTTTATATGGAACTAAAAAGGGCAATGATATCTCATAAGTCTAAATCCGTAAAGTTTTGGCAGAGTTATTTAAGGTTTTCTTAAACAAACCTTTGAAAAAAGTTCAAAAACAGCATCAAAAATCTCATTATTATGATTTCGTTGAAATTTTTTTTTAATGTTTTTATGCAAATTTTTTAAGCTTAAACTGTTTTGTCATCTGAGGTGCTTTAAAACCAAACTTTAAAAACTATTTTTATTAATAAAAAACTAAATTTTTGGGGGTATTTTCAAATCGTTCCAGCTCACGTAAATCTTAATATTTTTCCGAAATATTTTGGTGAAAGTCTTAAACATAATAAATTTTATAATTACAATGAAAAACAGTACCAAATTTTTTTTTGTATGGGGAGTGATGCAGTCTAATGTACATATATACATAGACACATATGTATGTATGTATGAATATTCAATTGGAACGTAATCGCTGATCACTTCTTTTAGATGGAACAAATTCGCATAAATAAGTACACTTTATACATTTCGAAAAATTGAGCGGAGTGCGTAGACCGGCAAAGACGGATGGCGCTCTAACTAATTGTAAGTAGCTATTCGTATGTCAAAAATACACACTCATAGCCTCTCAGTATCAATGGAAACATGGGGAATCTTGTATGTACATCCATATATATTTTTTGCTTGGATTTTTCTGTGGCGACAAGGAAGTGCGTAAAGTGTAAGAGCACCCTGCTATGCACGGCATCAGAAATTGCGCTCTACCGCACTACCACTCACTTTTGGCAGCCTTCTTATCTCCTCCGGTCATAAAACTAAGGCTGCATTTCATTCGCATGATTTTCTACTGCAGTGGTATGCTGAAAAGGCACAGTAGTCCAAGGGCTATGGGAAATGCTTAATTATTTAGTTCTTTTCGCTTTATAAAGCCCTTCGCCTCTGGAAGTGTTGGTACATCTTCATAGAAGTAGAAGTTCTATAATATCTATTCAGTAATTAAATTTTTTTAGTTAAAAAATTAAAAGTCAGGTGTAGAGTATATAGAATTGCGTTTAATAATTTAACTTAAGTTAGTGTGATATTGAATTTAATTAAATTTTGTTTCAAAAATACCCACTATGCAGCACATTCTTCACACTTTTCCTTCCAGCAGATAGAGGTTCTCTAAGCATTAGCCTGTCAATGCGCTGCCGCTTTCCACGCTTTCCACTGTTGCGATTTTTTAATTAAGAATTTCGCCGATGCCTTCCACTTCAATATTTTTAGATATCGTCACGCACCCAGCCACCACAACATTGCCAATTTCAGCCATGCATTACAGCAGATCGCAGATTGCAGGTCATCCGAGGCATTCCGAATTGGTGACTGTGAAACATCACTAACACTTTACAGGAGAACACGCGGCGGCGTAGTGGTTTAATACACTTGCTTGTTGTTAGATTACTAAATTAAGCGAATTTTGCATTTCTAATTTAAGCGCATATGTGCGGAGAATAAAGTACATAAAGTACAGTACTTCAAAATTATTAATTAAGGCAGGCGCATTTTTTTTTTTTGCAAAAAACCGCATTTAATTCCCTCAGACATATTTTTTTGTTTTCTCCTAAACGGTAAATTTTAAGTTAACACACCCAACTTAAGTCAATTTGTGCATTTGGTATACTGTAAAGTCCCCAAGGCATTATTTTTGAAGTTGACTTATCTGATGCCTTCTAAATTAATACTGCTAGGTAGAGCAGATATGGCAGTGATGTCCCGACATTCCTGGCAACTGCATAGCCGTGCCGGCAAGAAGAGGGGCGGAAATATCCGAAGTCAATTCTGCCAAAGATGCGGGCACACCTCTAGCCTCCTGCAAAGGCAGATTAAAGGCTGAACTTATCGAGGAGGTTAATACCAGTTGGGCTGTAGAAACTACCTGCTTTACCACCAGGTAAATCTGTCCTCACTCGGTTGGACCGACCTTCTTTCAATTTAGTAGTTGATGTAATCACCGGAAACTGCATGCTGGGAACGCACGGAAATTTTGCTGCCTACTGTGACGTGTGCTCAATATGCGAGAAGACTGTTTATATACCAGACCACCCTCTTTATACATTTTCTAGCTGAAAAATGCTGCAGAATAAAGAAGTCGTCTCAAAATAAATCATTCTGTCTAAAAACTATAATTTTGTCCGCCCATTTATATCGCCGTTCGAACGCGTTGATAAGTATTCTTTCCATATTTTCTGCTAGAATATTCGCGCTGCATTCCTGCCAATAAACATCTAAAGCTCTTCGCATTCACCGTTATCTGCCTCTCTTTTATTCCTCTTTGAGAATACATGAAGAAGAATTTTGCTGGAACGGTGTTCTTCGTCATATCAGATGTGTATGCGTTGGTGGTAGTAGGAAATCACCTCTTCCGCAGCGGAACTAAGAAATATATAATTGGGTGATGCGATGAAAATGCTTATTGATGTCTAGGGCGATGAAGAGTTGCTTGATTAAGCAGGATTCGGAGTCGATTGAGACGAGAAATTCCTCTGACGTACGTTCTTTGTTGCACAAAGGCACATGCTTGCCTTTCGGATTGAATGCGATTCAAAAATGCTTGAAGCGTATCTCTTGTGCCTCACATCAGGAAAGTTTGGCGTTAAAGTCGCTAAGCAAGATTTTAAAATTGTAACCGAGAAGCGCTTCTGTTAAACGCATGGCAATGGCTATGCCAAAGCTTTACTCGAATACAGGATTTTCAGGACCCTTTTAAAATGACCCTCGAAGTTTTGCTTGCAGTCAAATTTTCTACCTAGTTGTAGGATCTTGGTTGAAACAATGAGTTGCACTCCACTTAGGAAGTGTTTAAAGCAGCAGATTTTATATTTCCGCATACCTACATATGTATTACATTAGGGTGGTAAAAAAGTAAAGTCGGAAAAACATTATAGGTACTCCTGTTTTTGTTTTATTTTGAAATCAAAATCTTTTTGGAGGTCGGGTCGCTCAAAGTCATCAAAGTTTTCAATCTACTTAATATAGGGAAATTTTTTTTTTGTAGAAATGGTATAGATTTCTTGAAAATAAATATTTTTCGACCAGAAAAAGTTTGTCTTTCTTTAGGAGACTTTCGATAATAACTCTTAATTGTTAATTTAACCATTTAACCCCAAAAAAACAAACACGCTTTTATTAAAAAATGGTAAAATAAACAATTGGGCATCATTATTAAAAGTCTGCTGAAGTGAAATAGAGTTTTCTGATCGAAAAATATTGATTTTCAAGAATTCCATACCACTGCCGCAAAAATGGTTTTCTTCCCATATAAAATACATGGAAAACTTTTTGAGCGCTTTAAGCGACCTCTAAATATTTATTGATTTAAAAAAATCAGTGACAAATTTTTTTCGGTATAGAACAATCCTAGGGGGTGAGAATATAAGAATTACGACCTTAATTTTTCACTTGCCTAATGTTTAGACCACCCAAATGTACATCGACAAAATTTAATTTTCGATTACTATTGTAGCAGCAGGTAAAAAGTGTTTTAAAGTGCTAATTTCAAAAGAAGTTTTTTTTTTGTTTTGTATTTTTATGTACTGTCACTTTTTTTAATCTACATCAGACTCACTCTCGCCTTTGGCTATTTGTTCGCTACGTGTTAGTTAGTTTAGTAGCTAAGTTTTGTAATGCCGAAACATTTTCCATTTTCCATTTGCACTTTTCATTTGAGTTGAATTGTTGAGAAAACAGATTCGAAAGTTCAATTGCATACTACACACATACATACATACATACATACATACATATAAATGTATAATCTCTTTTGGCTTTTGAAGTGCGTGCTACTGTCACTCGCCGCTGTCATTGCGATTGCTAAGTGATTCGCATTGATTGTCATTGCATTGTCAGCGCTTTGTTATTAAGTATTTTGCCTCTCTTCTATGCACATATTTTTGTGAATCTGTGTGTCTTTATATTATTTGCGCAACTTTTTTTCTGTATTATTATTGCTATTGCTATTTTTGTTGTTGTGTTATTATAGCGCTTCTTCGTTTTGCTGGAAAATTGCATTTAACTTAATTCCCATCACGGCGGCGTTGTGACAAGCCAAAGCCGCAACACTGTGACACATCTAACCAACAAGCTGCGAGCAGACAACAGCCAATGGCGCTTTTTTCTTCACTCATCCGTTTATCCATTTTGGCCAGCGCATTATGGTCTCTTGCTCATTCGTCAACTTAAGCGTCACATCGCTTCAGTCGCTTATGGTCCGCATATGGACGCATCGTCCCAGTGTTGCAGCAGCGTTTCGGGTACTGTGTTGATTCGCTTGTTGCTTGCAGTGTTGATGTTGTTGATGAAATCTTAATTAGTCTGCCCCCTTCCCTTGCTTCCATCGACTGATGCTGAGGCTGATGCTGATGCTGGTGTGTTGTTGTTGTTGCGGTTGTTGTCTACTTCACTGCTTGGCACAATCTGAAATTCTTTCACTTTCTAATTGCAGAAAATTACGCATTTCGATTGTCAGGATTAATTTTTACTTTTCTACTATACATAACTTGGAGATTATAAAAAGCTTAAACAAAAAAAAAATGAATTAAAAACAAACTCAGGCGATTTGAAGTGAAGCGATCAGTGAGTTAGTATAAATGACAATTTTAATGTAATTAACTTGAGTGCTGGAAAGTTGTGAATAATTTGTAGACTTTCTCAAATATTTAGTATGGACGTGCGTACATATAAACGTTCAAAAATGGCGACGAATAACTTTTCCTCACCATTGAAAATGAAAATAGTAAGATTTTTGCAATGCAGATTAGCCAAATGAAGCACTTTTTTGCAAATGCTTGCTGCAGCTGTTCAAAAATTACAGAGTCGGAGAATTTATTGCGGATTTTTGTTTTGGCCAAATTCGATATCCATACCTTCTTAATTTGTTCCTTCGGCCTAAACAACATACATACATACATATATATGAGCACATCTCACTAAATGTGTTTTTAGTGTCACTCCTTTCTCTCGCCAGAAAACAAGTAATTTTTAAGCAAAAAACAAAACCGACTACAGTTCTCTTACAATAATTTAAGAGTACCGTTAATTTTTTTATGATCGAGTGATCGCATCTAACCCAAATCAGTACGGGACTACCTCGAAGGTACCACCCTTCATTAAAAAAAAAGAATTATAGAAATCGGTTAACGTGGTCCAAAGTTATGCGGTAACATACATAAAAAAATAATATTCCGACGAATTGATAACCTCCATCTATTTTGAAGTTGGTTAAAAAAGCGCTTAACCATTCTTCCTGGACTTATTCCAGAAATAAGTTCAATAAAAAATAAGCCAAGTATTTGAATGGTTTTAGCCTTAAAACATTTATTTAAGCGAATAAGCACCCAAATTACTAATTTTTTCATTGCCACTCGAAAAAAGCATAACTGTTTTTTTTTTTAATATCTCTGGGAAGTTTCCAGATAGATTGCTCTTATTTGAGGCAATGAAACTTGACACACAATACAACATATCTGTGAAGTTTCAAAAGTGTGCCATAAAATTAAAAAAATTGATATTTTGTAATATTTGACAGTTAACGATTTCTTCATTTTAAAAGTTTAAGATACTACAAAATGTTAACAATAATTGCCAAAACGAACCAGTCCAGAGTAATAATACTAGTGTGCCACCGAACGGAAAAGAATTACATTGATTATAAGATGACGATGATTTGCGAAACAAAATTTTCAATTTTACAATTTTTATTGACACACTCGAAGCTCATTCTAAAATCCTTATATACATGAAGCAATTAACATATTTATATTCGCGAAGAATGCTGTAGAAAAATATTTCACGGTAATATTTAATTAATTTTAAATAATATAACTTTTCAGTTAAGGCACGCGAGTAAACGTGTTAGCTGTCTGTTTATGGTCCTACGAAGCGTATACGTTACATACACAACTATGGGTATATGAGCTCGAGTTGTTATTTTGACTTGTACCTTTCCACAAGACTCGTTGTCAATTACAATTATTGACATAACGATTAGAATGTCCTCAACACCTTCACGAGGTGCTTCTGATACTACCTGGTCTGTAAGGGACCAGTATGTCAGATTTGGTTGGTGGATTTATAATGCGTACCGTAGGTCTTGAAGCCGGCCCTGTTTGCGTTCGCGTAAATTTTTAAAACTTACTTACTACTCGAAGGCACAGGACGATCGATGTTTATGCTACATTCCACTTTTATGAAAAACATTAGAATTTTGAAATTCCATTGGTAGATGCGGTCGCACCTAGTGTATGGCGTCGTAGTGTGATTTTTCTGCCGTAGCAGCGCTCGGTGGTGCCGTTGCTGGATAAAGAGGGTCGTACATTGGACAGAGGTCCATTGTGCACAAATAAGGCTCCAGAGAGGACGGGATGTATGAATTCCACATTCGCGACGGGGCTTTAAGAAAACTTATAGCTAAGCCGATATGCACTACAGTAGTGTAATGATGAAAAGAAAGGCGAACATTTTAAAAATACTCCCAGTATCAGTCAAATGAAAATACATCTAATCAGCTGTTCTAATAACACTGCTCGTTGATAGGTATAGTTCCGGACTTATTCGGGCCAATTTCCGGACTTTTTCGAAATCATTTCGGGACCAGCTCGGATCCAGTTCTCTTTAACTTTCCGTCGCAATGGTAACTTGTACTCGAGAGTATTATTTAGCATTTTCAGTGTGTTAGCTACCTGCACGTTCTGTCTTGCCCATTCTATTATGTTAATCATTATCGCTTCGTTAGCTCAATCATTTGCCTGATATTATGAAAGCCATGTCATTATCGTAGGCAACCACGAAGAGCATTAAACCACCGCACAGTACGAATATATGTAGGCGTACAATCTGAGTGAACTACACAACTACACATAAATCATATTGCCTTCGGCTAAAAACTGCCTTTGACTTACATAAATATTTACTTATTGATATATTTTTAATAGCCATTCCCAAATTGAGCTGAACGTGGTCCTTACGATAAATTCGTTTGAGTTTTTCCCACACAAATTCGTCTGCCCTAAAAAGTATGTATGTACATATCTTTATATGTAGATATGCAAAAAAATAATCATTTCCGCAATCAAGCGCTCGTAACTATCACCTGAAAAATTTGCCTTTGGGAACAAATATTTTGCATAACTGTATTTGTTTTTTTTCTTCTTCTTTTCATCAGCGAGCATATTGAAAAAGATTGCAGAATCGAAAATCACACACAAACGCAAACACATACATATGTACATACAAACATTAGCGCAAGAAGAGAGAATTCCAAAAATGCATCAATGCAATGCAAACAACCTGATTGTTGACTTTCGAAACCTCCCAGAATTGTGGCGTTCATCTGCTGCCCACCTGTTTATCGCCCGCCCGTCGGACCGTCAGCCCGTCAGCATGCCTAGGTTGCAACGAAAATAAGATCCAAACTCATTACTTTCACATGTGCAACAACAGCAGCAGCGGCAGCATAAACTCGCCAATTTATCTGATAAATCGAGAAAAAAAATTAAATACACTTTTCTTTTTTTTACGTCTTTTGATTTTGCAGGAGGCGTCTGCGACTGCAGAGATTTATTCTTTACGATGCGTTCATGCTTGTGCAGAATGACGTCGCGATGTGTTTCTTTTCGAGCGCGTCGGTTGGTTATCGTCGGCGAGACAAAGACACTTTCTCTACTGAGCCCGCAGGCAAACGTGTTTGTTGCATAGCTCCTTCCGGGCAGCCGGTATACAGGCATCTACTGTGTACTTTAGGGCGGGTCGTTCAATTTGTATGGGAGATTTTTTCGGCTATGCGCGTATAGCACAGAACGATTCTATGTGTAATTCTAAGCGAATTTGCCGAAGAAACCATGAGTCTAATTCAGAGTTTGCCAAATGGCCAAAAAGAGGTTTCTTAGTATTTTGCTGTAGTGTTGTGAAGAAGTGCTTAAATTTTACATAAAAAAAATGCTATACAATTTTCTCATTTTCTCTCCAAATTGATTTTAGACCCCTAGTACCTTCGGAAAATTTGCTTAGAATTACACGTTAAATCTTCCTATGCCATACGCGCATAGTAAAAAAAAAATAAATTGACCCGCCCTAATATGTATCTACTACGCCTCATGGTTGAATTAATGTGCATCTACAGCGGTAGGGACAGCAGCAACAACAAGTGACATTAACTTGTAGTTGATCGTAATAGCTGATGGAGGGGTTAAAGGAAGGCGAAAAACTGGCTACGCAAAGAAATTTATGTTGCCAAAACTTGCGCGGTACATGCACATTCTAACAGCAGTAATATTTGTATGTATATACACATTTATGTACATAAATATGTACGAGTTTGAAGAGCTTACGCAGTCTGGCAGTCGGAAATCGATCCTGATCAAGCAATAGTCAAATCGCGGCTCTTCCAGAGGGATCGGAAAAATTGTTGCCCGAATTAACTCACAAAATCAGTGATCCCGTAAAATTTATTAGCGATACCCGGCGTGCTTCGCTGCGCCTTAAAAATTTTATTGCGTTGTTATACTCCCTCTCACATCCAAAACACTTTTAAGTCCTATTATTTTGAAGGTAGGTATGGAAGCAAAGTATCGACTTTCTGCATGAAATTCTATTTAAAATCCAAGTAATAAATAAGAACCTTGAGTCTGTATATCGCCCCCATTCTTCAGAAGTGCATTAATTTAATACTAGAGGACCCAGTTCATTAACTTCGACGATTTTCTGAGGGACTAATCTTGCGACCGCGTGGGCAAATGTTTCATCTTTTAGGCGTGCGTGCCCAAAAAATCCCGAGAGGTGTCTGGGTCGAAATAACCAGTCGAAACCAAATGTAATCGATAGGTTACACAGAAATACATTTACAATTAATTTTAATCAAGTTTTTACTGATGCCTACATGTCGAAAATGGGTTGTATTTTTTGCTCGTTCACTGTACTCAGTGCAAATTAAATTATGTGTTCACTTTGCAGAGTATTCAATGAAAGAAATTTGGTGTTCACTCGATCGAAGAGTTCAGCTAAGCTGGGGCTCATTCAACACCGATTGTACTCTAGATATTTTTGTGCCGTTTGGGCATTGTTGAAAATCAGAATCCCATAATAAATATGTAGTTCCTTTTTTGAATTCATGGCAATAATTTATATGCAATTTTTAGTACATACATACATACATACATACATATGTAGGTAGTAACTAACTCCGCTGCTTCCGCATAAGTTTCAAATTTACTGTCGACAAAAGAAAGTTATGAGCTGACCGTACATAATGCAAATAAGTAAATATGTAAGTATACATATATATGTACATAGGTACTTACCCGCACTTGCTTGCATTCCAAACTACTACATACATATATGCAATTCCACGAAAGGGAAAAGTCTTAACATAGCCAAAGAGAATATTTGAACATCAGTTTGAGGGTCACACCGGATCAATTCGCGTAAAGTCCTCTTAATACATTAATCAAAATCACCAATCAGCGGTCAGCGCCAGGCAGCGTCAGTGGCGTGAGACGCCAACTACACGCCAAAGAAAACAATACAAAATACTTAAGACCTCCTAACCCATATTTCGAGCGGGCAGCAGCACCTGTAAAAGGTAAAAATCAAAAGCAAACCAAACCAAACCAAGCCAAATCGAACCAATCCAACCAGTGTCGCACCAAACGCCGCGGCGCATGCGTAAACGCACATACGCAATGAGGGAAAGAAGGAAAAGCTTGACGCTGTCACTGCCACTGCCACATTTAAGGCAATTGCTGTCGTTGCCGTTGCTGCTGGTGCTGGTGCCGGTACTGCTGCTGCAATGACATGATGACAGGTTTTGGCTTGCAACCGAGACAACTTTTACGTTGCCTTTAATGTACATATACATATGTATGTACATAAGTATGTAAGCGCGCACTAGTTCACATTCATCCTTGTTGTCATTGTTGCTGCGACTGTTGTTATTGTTTTTATTACAGTTCATTGATATGGCGCAAGTGTTGCGTGGATAAGGAGCAAGGGAAGTTGCTGGCCTTTGTTGACGGTAGTTGTGGCACTTGGAAATGTTGGCATTGGCAAATGTATTGCCGCTGTGATTTCGCCATGAACTTGCAGCTAATGGGCGCACACGCAGTTTAAATAAATTTAGTCACGTATATGTACACATATTTAAATACTCGCCTGTCTATGTCTGCAAACACAAAAAAATATAAAAAAAACACTCATGCACTTCTTGTGGTCATACGCAAGTAGCGTATGTGAAGCTCTTGATAGGCTTGTATTGTTTTATGGCCAGCTTCTTTATAACAATTATACCGACTTAAAATGGGACTTGCCGCCTTGCGGTAACCAACTTGTTTGGAGCCTTGGATCAGTAACAAAAAATAATGAAAACCTTAGTGGAGTCACGGAAAAGGTTCCTTGGCGCGGGATTGATGTCTCCGAAAACATTAATGCTGACATCAACAGCGGGGCTGAAAAGAAAACCCTGTGGTCAAAATAGTATCTCTCCTCCTCTCTCTCCTCTTGAAACTAACTGTTCACGATCTTTTGTAGGTCAACAAGTAATATTTCTGAAATTCTATAAAAAAAATAGCTAAATATTAATTTTAAACCTTAACCTTACCTCTAATCTTAATCTTAACTTCAACGTTAACCCTAACCTTACCTTTAACCTCAGCCTTAAACTTAACCTCGAAAAACAGAAAATTGGGCTTTATCGTTTTTATATATTGACTTCATTGTCGGATTCAGCTGACAATTTTACATTGGAAATCATACACAAATATTGCAGGAGGTTTAGTTCGGGTTAAAGTTCCATACTGACGAGGTACATAGGCTTTTGATGCTTGCTCCTCGTAAATAAAAGGGTATATATTAGTGCTGCACAGATCGGAGGAACCGGAACCGGAGAACTGGGGCCTTTTGAGAACCAACCGATTCGGGTATCACGAAACCGAAACTCGATTCCAAAAGACCCGAAAAACGGTTCCAACAGAACTTTAAAATGGTGTCGGTAAACCAAAAAAATAAGTCCAAGCAGTCCGAAACTCGGAGTTCTAAGTTGACATATCAAATTTAATGCGGTTCAAGGCACTAAACCATATAGCTCCCATATATCCGAACTGGCCGACTTACATCAACTTCGTTGTTTCTGTTGATATCGACTTGAAATTCAGTTTGTGCACGTATTATAAAGTTCTAACTTGAATTAAGCAATTTTTTTCTTTGAACTTAATGCTGTGCTAGTTTTCGTCCTCATCTTTGACGCTTTCAAATCGCTGTCAGCTGCGATTTAAATGCGTTAAAAGAGCTGCGCCGGGTTAGTGAAAATCGTACGACAATTTTTTTACATTTCTCGAAAATACTTTGGTTTATTTAAATGGTATTAATCTTTAATAAAAATGTAGTTCAATCTACAACCAAATTCATAAAACTTAAAGTTTCTGATTGCAACAATAAAAAAAAATCGTAAAATTTTCATAAAAAATTCATAGTTTGTATTCAGAGTTTTTAGAGTTATTTTGGCTTTGCAATTTGGGTATTAAATTATAGTATAATAAAGTGCAAGTTTGAAGGCGCTAGAAAATATCGTTGAGCTTAGAGAATTAGTTTGGTTGACAGTGTTGCGCATTTTTTTCCATATAACGAATGAAAAAAAAACTATTTTTACGTGCCCTCGACAAAAAAATTGAACGAGCTATAAATTTAAATACCCAAAAAAATTCTTAAAATTTTGAATAATAAGTGTAAAATTTTGAAATTTTGAATTAAACACATTAAGCTTTATGTTTTAGTGTGAACTTTATTTTTATTAAAAAGTAATAAAATTTAAATAAAACAAAATTATTTCAAAAAACTGAAAAAATTTACTATACGATTTTCACTGACACTCACCGTAGCTAAAGCCATTCAAAGTGTTCGAAAGATGAGAAATGTTTTAGGCACTATTTTGGCTTAAAAGGAGAGCCAGCAGAATTTCACTTTTCAATGACAGAAGTCAAATAACTGAATAATTAAACAAACAAAACCTTTGTAAGCATGTAAAACAATACTTATGTTAGTAAGTATATATGTAAGTATTTGAATTATAGAAAAAAGTAGTCAAGGTAATTTGAACAAGGCGATTCCATTAGCTTTCGGTACAAATGAAGACGAAAAAATTCTGCAAACAGTAGCTGTCCGGGTATTTATGGCATGCGCATGCATACATACGTACATACAAATGTATATAAATTAAAAAGTGTGTAAAAAATCACCTGTGTGGTATTTTTCATTTATGTACAACATTAATTTCCAATTTTTCAAAGGCCTTGTCGGCATTCGAATTGCCATCGTTACTTTGAGGCTCTTTTCCGCGGGCTTGCGATGTCGTTTTGTTTTTTTTTTTGTCAAAAGAATAGTTGTGCGAACTCATCGTTTGACAGCTACTAGTTAAGTACATACATCTCAACAAACGTATCCCAGCAGTGAAAGCTACTAGTTGTGAACCAAAATGCTATCAGTTTGCTTTGCAGATCAACAACTTAGTTCGACTACTCCATTTCTTTGTTCCATACTAGCAAATTAGCATTTTTTTAATATGACGATGTTCAGCTCTAATCAGTAGAATTACTAAGTAGTAGTGTCATACCATCTAACGGAGAAGTTTGTCTATGCATCCGTTATTTTTCCTGTGCTGCAAAAAAAAACACGCAGTGGTCGACAGTCTACAGTGCAAATCCAATAATCTGGGCCTGAAGTTTTTTTTAAGAACTTGAAATTACCACAACGTACAAACAACACACAAATTTGATATCGGTGGGAGACTACCACGTTGTTAGTTTTTCAAAGATATTGAAGCATACAAAATTCTAACGTTTTATCACGTTCTCCTCTGCATTGATAACCATATACCCCTAATATACACTTACTTACACTCTGCTAAAATATGAAGTATTTTTGTCAAAAAAAGATGGTCGTCAAGTGCAACACTATAAAACTGCAAGCCCAACATTTTTCTAAAAAAAAAACTAATAATTTTGGTGAAATTTTTTTCTATTTTTTCTAATTTCTCTTGCAATTTTTTTCGTTGAATTGTTTTCAATTAGTTTTTATTTTGTAATATTTATTAACTGGAACAAGATCGATTTTCTTTAAAACTGACTCCGTCTGCGCTTTGTACTAACAAATTTAATAGGAATATATGTATATACATAGATTAAAAAATCGGGCTCAACTCAAATTCAAAAATGAAGGCTCTAGTGAATTATGAACATTAAATTGCAGTTTTGAACCACTGTGCATCGCCCGTTGCGAGAAACAAGTTTGTTTTGGGAACATTGGCCTTTTGATAGCATGGCTTTCAGATTCATATACGGATATCTGTAGAAGTTATAAAGAAAAGTAAGCGGTCGAATCTACTAAATACTATCGATGCCTCGCGAAAACGTTTGCCTCGAAGAAAGCGTTTTAGATTTATAGGAAACGCCTTCTTTGAGAACCGGAACAGCTCAGGCACCGTGTCACTACAGGGGCTGCCTGGAGGCATGAACTAGAGGGCTTACTAAGAAGTACATATATCCAGCACTGCTCAAAAATTTATATGGTCCATTTTTGAAAATGGACCTTTAGACTAACGTCCATGTTTTCAGCATAACTTATAGCATGTTCACATTATCGTAATTTACGGCAAATTTGTAATTTCTAAGCAAATCATGCTGAAATCAAGTAATTTCGCCTTGTAAAATCTGTCAAAAATTTAAATAGAAACGAGATAATTTATCACAGATCAAAACCCAAATAAAGAAAAGAGACTTGTCATATATTATAGCCCCCACTGTTGAGGAAATTAGAAAAAAAAATGATGCCTAAAGGTAAGCATTTTTTTTGTTTAATAAAATATCTATAGAAATTATGAAAGTAACTCTGAACGCACTTGATTTATGTGAAGTAATTTGAACGAAACAAAGTCATTAATGCTGTAGTGTGAACACAGTTTAAGTATCTTGTGTTTATTAATTTATATTGTTTTCTTGTACGAGTATTCAGTTTCTGAACTGCTATAATTTTATATTTATGTTACTTTTACTTTAAGATTTGAATTGCTACACCCATTTTTGGAAGGCTTAAATTTTCTGCCGATATCCACAGTAAAATCTGCATTTGGGCAATTTTAATCCTATAACTGCCACGCCCATTTCTAAGGGTTTGTCGCTTTAAATAAAAACGTTTCAGATGCCGAAGTGGAAGTCTTCAAGCATTTTTATTTAAGCTGTGCTAATTCGAAGGCAGATGTCACTACTTTCATAATCGAAATTGACGAACTGGTAGGCATCCGCATCAGTTTATATCAGTCAATAAAGTAGTCGGTTTCTAAACAGTTGATCTACTAGAATGCTTACTGCCTAGTTTGGCTTTTCCTTGCAGGGTATATATTAGATAATGTACATACATACATCTCCATATGTTGAATACTTGCTAGCAAATGTCCAAATGCTGTAAAAACATATTTGAATTTGCAATTTACACTCCAAGACGCAGCGTCTCGATCTCGACTTTCTTCTTTTAACCGGCAACATAAAGTATGTAAGTAAATACACTTGTACAAACCAATAACAAATACTTAAAGCAATATATTGGCAATAGCACAGGCAGTCGACAGCTATTAACAGCAACAACAACAACGGCGACATGCGTCAAGTCACACAAAAACATCATTCTTTACTGTATTGTGTTGCTGCACATCTCTCCCTCCCCCACAACACTCCAACTTTGTACATACATATTTACGTACTACTAAATGCTGGTAATGTTTGTGCGGCATGAAGTAGCTGCGCATGCGCGCAATTCGCTTATGGGCGCACAATTCGACTGGCATTTGCTAGCGAGATGAAGAAGTTGTTGGTTGGCAAAGGCAACAACAACAACACACTTTGTATGCGAAATGAAGTGTTTGTCTCTTGTTTCGCTCAAGTTATTGTTTGGACTGCGCGCGCGTTTATATGCGTAACTACACCCACTTTCTCATGGGGAAAAGTGTTGGACAGCAACAACAACAACAAATAATACCAAACTATGAGACATGTAAATAATGGAAAAAAATATATATGTAAATATTTTGAACATTGGCCAGCAAAGTGGGTAAGAATAAGAAAATAGTAGATGATAACAAGTAAAAATCTGTGCACGTTCACTTAACTCCATTTGGTATGGGAGAAACTGTGCTGCTTGCTGCTGCTGGTGGTTTAGAGCCCATCTTGAATATTTGCCTATCTCCACATCTAAAATGCCAATGGGCCCATTGACACTTGGGCGTAAACGCTTTTTGGTGAATAGGTAATTTGGACAGGCAATCAATTTGTGTTTGAATTGTATCTACGAAATTCACTTTCTATGTACATATTCATATTTATTAATTGAATGAGACGGATGAGATGTGATATGTAATTCGTGATAGTCAATAGATTAATCTGCACAAGTTAGGTTAACTTATAGTATGTTAATTTAGATAAGGTAAAGTGACATAAGCTAAGCGTTTGATTGGGAAAATCCTCTGAGTGAACTTTCTGCGAAGGTGCCGCCTGGGTAATGGAAATTTATTTCGCTCATAATTAATGATGTGACCAACCGTACTTCTTTTTTCGCTCTTGTACTTCGTACTTCGACGTACAGTCAAATATACTTGATATCCTGTTCAAACAATTAAAGTCGCCGGGGATCGATGGAATCAGACCTGCACAGCTGCAAAGGGCTCTGAAGGTGTCGTGCAATCGGTTGGATCCGGGTACAACATCCCCATGGCTTGGAGGGTAGTCAGTGTTGCGTTTTAGGCCCATCAGTCTCTTCGTTTTTGTTAAAAACGCTTTTGCTAAAAACGATAGAGTGGCTGATAGACCTATACATAAGAAACGCGATTCCTCGTGACTGTCTTTCAAGAGCTCAATGTGATTCCTGTTAGGTTTTTTACATTGGCTCTAGTTCGCGAATAATTGCGAATTGTGCAGAATTTTCGGTTGCTAAATATTTTGAATAAATAACTAAAAATACAATAAAAAGAATACGGGCCTATAAGCTGAGTAGAGAATAATATTTTCCAATTTCAAAGTATTTCGAACGAGCTTCAGTAAATCTCGAGCCACAGCTCCGACGAAGGCACTGGATGCTCGAGCACGTTTTTCCGAATTCATTTTCTGTAGCACCTCACTCAATTGCTTGATTCAAACGTGTTTGAGTCATTCAATCAACTCGCGAATAATCACCGTGCTACCCAGCCCCACCACCTAATATCACAAGCCCTACCATCGATTTCTAAAATTTCCCAAACAAACAAAGTGCTCATTTTATTGACAACAACAATCTGTCAATGCAAATTTGAGTGATTGCTACTTTGTTGGGCATACGTACATAAATGCAACATTGTTCATAAATGTCACGCAAGTGGAGATATTTATGTGCCCACACATTTAGGACCAACATTGACGGTACCAAAAAAAAAAAAAGAATTATTAAAAATAAACCAACAAAAGTAAATAACATGACAAATAGAAATCGAATGAGGGTGAAAAAATAATGTTTTGACGCATTTTTGCCAGTGGAGCGGTTCAGCCGCACCTGCTGCGGTGCGACAACTCCAGCTTTCCGCCGCGCTCATCCACTCACAGCGTCTCAACACCCAAGCCATAATTAAATTTCATATAACATAGACAGAAACGTTTCCAATTTCACTAGCAATTCGAAGGCGTGTGCCTGCGTACTTTCTTCCAAGTGCGTGTCAAATGCCTTTTAGCGAATATGTCAATTGCCGCGACGAACCGCCTTCAAAAGCGCGACACATCATTGCAGATGAAGATGCTAAATCGCACAGTATGTGACAAGCGCGCGCCCCAAAGGTGGCTGCACCTGTCAAACAAAGTCGTAAGTATTGCCGGAATTGAATGGTGGCTGTAAAGTATACATCCATGTGTGAGTGAGTGGAAAAGTGCGCGTCTAGAAGTGAAAAAAGTATACACTAAAAGTTAAGCGCAGCGGCGCGATTGGTTTGACGCGCGGATAGAATGCGCTGGGCTCGTGGTGTGGTATGTGCAACATACACATTCATTCAAACCGCGCGTTGTTGCGCGCGCCGTAGCATATAAATTGTGAAGATAATAACAATAACAAGCCACAAATCAATATTTAGTATATGGCGCTAAAACATTGTAGAGATGTGACATACATATGTACATATGTATGTTAGTGTATAGTACTTTGTTGCAACTGCAAAATGTCAGTAGTTGCAGCACCAATGACGACGACGACCCGCGCGACACAATAGTCATAACGTTACAGAGTTTACAGAGTAGCGAGTAGCAACAATCTTTGGCTAAAATTCAACCAAGCGCTCGCTGATGTTATGACAGCACTTGCTAACGGATACTTATGTATACATACATGGCCGCGCGTCATCTTAAACGCCTTTGCTTCACAGATGTGCACATACATACATATGTACATATTTATTCACGTACATTTCTAAATAACCTCAATTCGGCGGAGCACACCCCCACGGACGGCGCACAATAAATGAACGCGCATAGAAACGCAAATAAAGTTTTTCGATTTTCGATTTTCAATTTCATTTTCGTTTTCTATTTGAGTTTTGATTGATGCTTTTGTTGTTAGCGGTGTATAAATTAGAAATTGAAAAGTGACAGCCGCAGCAGCAGCAGCAGCAGCAGTAGCACCCAGCGCTCAGTGCAGAAGTCATAAAATTGTAAGAAACATCACTCATTCGTTGCGGTATTTTAAGTATAATTTGTAGACGTGGAATTAAAATGCGTCAATAGAGATCGCAGCGCGTAGACATTGATCGCTTGTGAATGTATCGCAAGTGCGGCGTGGTAAAGTACTATGCACTAAAGTAAATATGTCTGTACGAGTATATGCAATTAGTACACATATATGTACATACATATGTACATATGTTGGTTTGAATTAAAAATAACTACGAGTCATCGAAGCGTAAATATATGTATATGTAAGTATGTATGAAGCACGCTTAAAAGTCGGAAGAAAATTAATTAAGTGGAAAAAAGTTAATGCCGGAGAAACTTGCACAGAAAATCAATGTGAACAGAAAGCTTTTTATTTCCGAATCTACTCTTTAGTACCTTCTATGTATCAACATACATATGTACATAAGTGAAAAAGTATGTATTACGAGAAAATTTCTTTATTTGCTGTCTGATAATTAGAGGCATATGAATGACACGGGTTGTACGCTCCAATATTACAAGTTGTGGACAGGAAGATAGTTCTGGGCGCAAAAGTTCTTGGACCAGACCAGATAGTTCGCGCATCTCATAACTTGTATTTGGGAGGTTCCCAGGCCATTCCTCGAAGATCTTGCTTCCTAGCTTACGGACATAAAGCTACCGAAGTTATCCCTCTATGATTGACGCAGAGTCCCAAGTAGGTATAGTGTACCGAGGGATCGAACATGGCCGACGGAAGTACTGGAGCAGGCGTACTTGGATCAAGATTCCCCAAGATACCCAACCATATTCCAGGCGGAAGTCTTTGCAATCGAAGTCTATGTTCGCGAATGTCTTCGTAAAAAGACAAATGTGGAGCAGAATAAATATTATGTCGTATAATCAGGCAGCGTTAAAAGCCTTGTAGTATTTTAAAATGGAATCAAGGCTTATGGACAGCTTTAAAACAATTATGAACCATCTGGGAGCCCACAATAACGAACCGCTGTGGTGAGTTCCGGGACATGAAGGGCTTTAAGACAACGAAAGGGCTCACTATCAGGCAAAGCGTGGAGCTCAAATGGCCTTGCATGGTGCCGAGCCTTTCCGCGGTACATCTAAAGGATACACTGGAGAACTACGAACTACTTAGGAGCTGCGAATCTCTGATTGCTGCCTACTGGCGAAAGTCAAAGGAGAATGAGACAATCAAAGATATTCATAGCTCCCTCCAGGGGAAACTCCGAAACTGAACTCTTACTGGCTATCTGAGAGGACGCTGAAAGTTAAGGAACCATTTGAATAAAATGGAGCCTATTGTTGAGGCGGGCCGCAGATGTTGTAGGCCGCTGGAGTAAACCCCAGCGCATATTCTATGTGACACCTTAGAGAACGAATTTCTTAACTTCATACATAGTCTATGGTTGGAGTGATTACAATAAAGATTGCTTAACTTCTTAAATAGCCTAAGGTTGGAGTGATTACAATTAGGGTTTAGCACAATAGATCCTAGGTCGCAAGTATTCCCATCAAAATCTCTTACAAAATCCCATACATCCTCTAGGGTGCAATCAAACATTCGCTTCAGAGCCAGCTAATGTGCGAAGTCGAAATACCCCGTTAAACCTCTGTCACACGGTAGGTGAGGCTCATAAAACCATCCGACTGCAAGTTTACGTCTGTCTTGAAGTAAGCTGTAAATGGTTGTACGTAGAAGCCTTCCATTCGCTTCTATAGAAGAATTTGAACATGCCTCGGATAACACCTTGACTTTTGAGAATGAGCAAACCTAGCAGACCTCTCAAAGACTGTGAGTTGAGGACATGCACCTGGAGCTCTCGACGATCCGTCTATAGGGCAGTTGCTTCATCGTAAGAGCAAAGTTAGCTTAGCGCAGTCACCCAGGAGATTCGATGGACGGAGCATGTGAAGAAGATCTTGTGCTGTAAAGAAACTGCGTCGCTGAGTTATGCTGTTCATCTCGGTAAATAAGCAACTCGCCACTATCCGCTGCTACTCTCAATAGCGTATTAGAAAAGGGGAGATATTTGGTTGATTTGATTTCTCGGTCGATAACACCCATATCTTAGACGCGGCCCCATGTATCCTCAATGGTTGTGAATAATTTATTTTCTCAGTGGCTGTAAATAAACTTTTGCTTCTTTACTCTCACTATAGTGGCATTTAGATTGAGGGTTGTTCTTTGCCTTCAGACGTTTTGTAGTGTACTCATTGGAAGAGACATTTTTTGATTTAGGTTCAAAGATGCCGGCTCCATGTCCTCGACCCGCATCTTCAACAACACACGCAGTACATCTGGGAGTGTTTGCTCAGATTGGAGTAATTTCAGCTTGCTTTGCTGCAGCTTTATATAGAAATCTCACACAAAGCAGGCGATTCTACTAACGCGAACTACTCTGTACTCTTAATGAACCTCGATTTTGTTGTAAAGGATGCCAAAGTCATAGGGGCCGCCCAGTTAAACCCGAACAGCAGCATACGGAGCGTAGTATTGCGGGTGAGTTGTGTTTCTTCACCTGTTGGTCTTCGTCCTTGGCAATGAATATAGTCAACGTTCCATTGGATAGCCATCAAGGGTCTTGACTTTTCCTTAGATATCGGTAGTGTATACAAAACAACGAATACGCAGAGGAAAACGGAGAAGAAGACCAAACCGAAGATAAGGACGAGCATGAATACGAGGAAGATTTCGCAGACATCTAAGACGAATTCGAAAACGAATACGAAGATTAACTTGAAGGCGGATGCGACCTCGAACACGAAGACATATACGAAGATGAATATGACGACACACCCGAAGGCAATGCGGAAACCAAAACGAATACGAAGATGCACACGATGATTAAATTAATACGTGTACGAAAACGAGCCCGAAGGCGATCACGAAGGCTTGGACGAAGGCTAATACAAATAAGGAGTGGCACAGGCGCGCTAATATTTTTCGTATTTTTTATTAAATATTTGTTAAACTCAATTCGATAAAAACTAAACTCAATTCGATAATAACAACTTTGTTTGCACCACCCTAATGAACATTTGTATGTATGTACAAATACATTCCCAAATTGAAAATAATTCATGTTCCAGAGGTATTCACAAAAAAAAAAAAAAAATTAAAACCTTCAAATGTCCCTTCATGTGAAGAAAGTGAAATAATTGGTGTAAAAGCCAGAAATACCAGCTACGGTCGACAAGTTCTCAAACATCAATTAATACGAATTAGGTTACCTTTCACCCTTTCACCAGTTGTAGTTGCAAATGTCAACGACATATTTTTCGAATTCTTTCACAAATTAACTTGTTTCACATTTAACGATACTTGCCACATACCATATTAAAAGAAAAACAAAAAAAAATAAGTATGCAGCGCTACCAATACACCAGCTGAACTCATAATTATTGCACATGAATTATGCGAGAGGGCAGCAACACAAAAAAAAGTATGTTCAAGAAAAAATTAAGTGAAAGAAAAATTAGCGAAAAAACGTGAAATAAAACACTGGGAAGAACTGCTGCTGATGAATGCGACTGAATTTGTGTTAAATTGATTAAATAACTACACGCGATGCAACAGATACATATACGTACGCTAGCAGCAAAAATGCAACAGAATGGGAAGCAAATAAGTAAGTTAAGAAGAAGAAGAAGATGAATGAGTAGCAGCAAAGTTGCTTGGTGGTGGCGGATGGAGTTGGAGCCTTAAGGCAGTATATATGTATGTAGCAGGAGCCAAAAGTGCTGCAGATGAGAATACATATTTGTATACATACGAGTGTATTTGTGTGTGTGTGCTTTAGGGTGGTTCAAACATGCATGTGAAAAAAGTAAATTCCGAATGTTAATGCTCTCACTCGCTAGGAATGTTCTATATCGAAAAAAATATACTCCTGTTTTTTTATTCGGAAAAAAAATATTTAGAGGTCGCTCAAAGCGCTCAAAGTTTTTCGTGTATTTTACATTGAAAAAATAAATAAATTTCGACGTAATGGTATAGTATTCTTCAAAATCAAGGTATTTCGATCGCAAAACTCTAGTTCTCTTCAGACGAGTTTCAGTAATAATACCCAGTTGCTTAGTTTAAGGGTTTTCGGGGGACTTATGAAAACTAGTTAAAGCTGAAAAGGGTAAAATAAACAATTTGCTATTATTATTGGAATTCTCCTGAAGAAAAATATTGATTTTCAAGAATTCTATACCATTTCTACGAATTTTCCCCCCATACAAAATATATGGAAAACGCATTGAGCGACCTCTAAATATTTTTTGATTAAAAAATAAATTATAAAATAAAAAAAAAGACAGCGGTATATTTTTCATTATAGAACAGCCCTAAGGGATGAGAGCATTGAAATGCCGACTTTACTTTTATTTGAGAACCCTAGTGTACATTAGAGTGGTCCAAAAACAATTTTTCCTAGATAGGGTTTGGGGCACCTTCCAAAATTTTTCCTCTTGCCGGAAGGGGTGCAGGTACCAAACCTTACGTTTCTCATGATGCTGTGTGTGTACAAATATTAATCAAACAATTGGTTAAGTAAGAACATTTCAAATTTAAATTATCTGTTAAAATATTACAAGCTGCAGTTGTCATGGCAACAGTAGCTGTTTATAAAAATCACTAATATTTTTGCAAGTTTCACAGCGATCCAGTAGCGCATTTCAAGGTCATTGAGAGCGCCCTCTATTGGTGGCAGTAGAAAACTGAAAGTTGGTACAGATATTACAAATATCAAAAGGGAAAAATTAAGGGGGTGCCCCGTTTTCTAGGATGAATTTGTTTTGCCCCCCATAAAAAAATTGGACCACCCTAGTGTACATATATGTATATATAATTACTATAGTACCATTTATATATCCATACATACATATGTATGTATATTTTTACATATTTCTGTGTACTTCTGAATGGCAAGTGTTTACTATTGTTGTCGTTGTTGCAATTGCAAATATTTGATTGCTTTTTTGTAGATAAACACACATACATGTATGTACATATGTATTTTTGTATGCACAAGTATATATTTATATGTGTACTCGTGCAACATTGCTGAACGCTTCACTGCATTTCTGACGTTTTTCTTGTACTTGTAGTGCTTTATTTGCTAGTTGTTGTTGCTGTTGCACTTGCGATTGTTTGTATGAGTCCTACAAATCATTTCTTTGGCCTTTCATTCGCCTCTTCCACCAAATATGGGAAGTTGGCTAGTTGTTTGCAGTTGTTGTTTATCAATGTAGTTTTATTTTCCATGTACGTGCGTTTGCGTTTGCGTGTGTGTGTGTGTTTGCAGCATTTCTCATCGCTTTTACACTATATTAATTCCAGCAATGCACTTACGTGTTCATATCTACCTACATAAGTATCTATATTTACTCCCGTGTATAATTTGGCCAAAGAAAAGCGAAGTTGCCGGCCGGTGTCTTCATCGTCTTAACCCATTTTCTCTGCATTTAATTCCGTTTATGTTTGTTTGAAAAAAAAAAAATCTGTTCGCTTTTCTCTTCGCTTAAAGCTCTTAGTAATGATTTTAATTTTTGTCATTTTACGTATTTTTAAATTAGCTCCCGCTGTCACTCTCTTTTTGCGAGTTTCCTTGACTCGTGGGCGCATATAGACGGAGTTAGAATACGGCAAACGGATTTATCTGTTATGATTATGTTTTGGAACAAAAACTTCACATTTTGTGCAGTTAAAATTTGTGGAGTTCAAATCTTTGAATAATAGGGCGGGTCAATTTGTTTAGGAGGTTTTTTCAATTACAAGGGTAGGCCGTAGGAGCATTCTACGTGAAATTTCAAGAGAATTTGTTGAAGAAATCTTGTGTTTAAAATCAAATTAGCGCTTGTCAAATTTGCAAGGATTGCTTTGTTTCTTTAGTAACGGTTAACATACCCTGTGGGGAAAATCTCTAGTTTTGAACTGGTGAGCTTCTAGTACATTTAGAACCACTACTAGTTCGCGATAAATCTCTTTTGAATGCAAACAACTGGCGAATTTAACACGGCGATGTCCTAGCAAGTGTCAATTGCCCCCCGCTGCATTACCTTTTCTATAGTTCAGAACCAGTCCTAAATTCGATCTAGGGATCTAGTTCGCTTTGCACCCCATTTTCTATAGTTTCGACCAGTTCGAACCAGTTGTAAACGAAAAAAGTAACAAGATGTTTTTTTTTTTGGGTTACCATGGTAGCAATTTTTATTTATTTGCAAAGAAAAATGTTTTTTCAATCTGAAATCAAATTTGTTTAAATGAATGTAAATTAAATTTTGCATTTGAAAACACGTTTACATACCTTTGGCTGTAGCTGAATTTGCAGAGGTGCTGACTGTTATTGGTTATATTCCAGAAGGTCCCAAAATGTTAAGATGTTAACACAAACTTAGTTTTGTATTACCAAGCTATGAAAAAGCACCTGCGCCGTGCAGACTGAAAGCGTATTTGAACGAAAAACCCGCCAAGCAAAAATCTATTTAAAGTAAACAAGCCCCCCGCTGCATCCGTTTTTCAGTAGTTTCGAACTAGTTCGAAATTCGCCAGATGAGATCTAGTTCGTTCTGCATCCCTTTTTCTATAGTTTTGAACCATTTCTAAATTCGTCATTTTAGATATAGATTTCTAAAATTGTTTTTTTTTTGAAGTACCACATATCGCTGCTTTTAAACTGGCGGCGATCTAGTTAAATACTATCGGACTGGTTCATTTTTGGCGATAAAGATCTAGTACGGAACTAAAAAATTTGGTTCACCAGTTCGGGGTTTCCCTACAGGGATACTTTGCTGTAGTGTCGTAAAGAAGTGTTTACATTTTTTATAAAAAAATGCTAAGTGGGGTTTTTCGGTTTTAGGAACCCTTTTCTGGACTTTCCGTTTTCTTAGCACATCTGCTGTCAGTTGGTCGCACAATGCGTGTAATCTTGGCGTTGTCGTTTTATTATTTCCACAGGCGATATTTGAGCAAAAATTACCTGGGACCAAGTTCTGCATGAGAACAAAACGTAATGTCAAGAACGTTCCCACAAAAGAAGTAAACGGGAACAAAAGCATTTAGAGCAGTTTTAACGGGAACGAAATGAGAACAAAAGGTTCGGAAGAAAATGAGAACAAAACTCTCGGGAATGTTCTCAAGAAAAGCAGAATGAGAACGAAACTTTCGGGGACGTTTTCAATAAGAACGAAAGTATCTCGAACGTTTTCATGGAGTAACAAATAAGAACACAAGTCTGCGAAACATGCTGCTAGAGAACAAAATGAGAACAAAAGTTTTGAGAACTTAACCTTAAGAATGAGGAGAGCATCTGCGTGCTGGGATGAAAACTCGTTTCAGTGAAAACCGTGATTGTTAATTATGAGCTAGAGGAAAGCTGGATCATTTTAACATCCAGATCGTTTATCATTAGGGGCACTCTCCATTTATGGGACAATTTTCCATTTTCAGTGCAAGAAACGCATTTTCGCATTTTGCTCTCTTATAAATGTTCCCGAAAGTATTGTTCGCATTTTGTTCATTTTGGAAACGTTCCGCAGTTTTATTGTTCTTATATATTTCCCGCTGAGAACGTTCTCGATAGTTTTGTTCCCGCGTTCGTTCTTTTGAAAACATTCCCGAAGATTTTGTTCTCACTTCGGTTTGGGTATTTCATTGTTCTTGGAACACTTTCATTCTTGTTGATATTTAATTTATTTTTTAATACAAAATTTGAATTTAAAAACGAAATTAATTATTTTCCCCGCTGTGGTGCTTCCTATTTTGTTCGATACTAACTTTGGCATAAATTCGATGCCTGGTAATTTTTAAAAACACATTCCAAAAATGACATTAAGGAAATGATTTTTGCCAATGTCACCACAGCAATAAATCAGCGAGTCGTCAATTTGTTGCCATTGGTGATTGTTGCCTATTTCTCATGTTTTGCACATATACATAGAAATTGTTTAAACATACATATTCATGGGCGTAGCCAGGTAGGGGCAGGGGGGTGCTGGAGCCCCCCACCCCCCCCAACCTTTAAAATTTTCTTTTATATATAATAAAATAGTACCCTGAAATGCCATCTTATTTAGGTAAAACACCACCCCATAAATTTAGCTCTATAGGGTCGTGATGTACATATTGGTGGACATACCTATATATGTATGTATTGGCTTCTCTATGCACTACCCAGTTCCGGATGATTAACATAAAAAACTATACTCAAGCGACCACCCGCTCGAGTGTATGATAAAATTTTTTACTGATCCATACATACATACATATGTATGTAGGTATGTGTGTATTGCTCTCATTTTCTTGATAAACAAATTATTTTCCGTTTTTTTTTTAAATAGTTTTTTATATTGAAATTAAAATAAATTTATTGCATGAGTTTCGTACATACATAAAAAAAATTCACAGCTTTATAACGTTAAAAAATACTGGTATTTGCACTTCAGCATATGTATGTATGTATGTTTGTATGGTATGTGTATATGCCTACATACTACATACATACATACATACATACATAGACGGGTATATGCGGCTCTGCTTCCCACTTTTCCATTTTCTAACCAAATATTTGGGTCACTCTCATAATTTATAAGTTTATTTTTCATTACATTGACACTCCATCAACGACATCGGTGGCTCAGCCATCGTTTGTCATGCTTGCAACGCGGTGACAAGTAACTACAACAGCGCTTCATGGAAAACAAAAACATACCAAAATAAATATGTTAGTACGAGTATGTAACTAAACAACAACAACAGCCAATATGTAGTGGCAAAAGTACGGTATCATGGCAGCATATGATTTAGTAGTGTATATAACCTTAAACAAATAGTGTGGCATCATCTCTAACAGCATCAAAAGCGGCATCATGATCATCATAATCATCAGCGTCATTAACACCAACACATCGCTATATATACATATAAACACGTCAACACAGCTGCAGTTAATGTTTTAAGAAAGAGGTACAGTACTTAGTACCTGAGTGCAACCATCGGTTAATTTCCCCACTAGGCCGCCTTACCGCCGACTTATTGTCCTATGTATCGTAGAACAAAAACTATAAGGAAATATGACAACAACTATCAGCTGGGGCAATAACAAAGTGAAAACGCCACGACAACCAAACACCTGTAAACCTACAACTACAAATATGTCAAAGATTTTAGAATAAACTTTTCGGGTTTGTTGTTATTTATTTTAGCTATGTGTTTGCACTAAAAGGTAGAGAAGAAGTATTAAGTCAATTAAATTATTTAATTCAATAAAATTGCTTAAGACAAGATTTAGAAGTTTTGTGAAGACTTTAAACTTCTTTCTTAGTGCTCTTCTTCTAGTTTGGCACTACAACCGTTTGTCAGTTTGGATCGAAACCAAACAAACTTCGTCGATCACCTTTCGCCTTGGCGAAATAGCGCCAGTAACGCATTCTAAGTGCAGGCGGCTTCTTTAGAAGGTTGTCTTGGGCTCTCTTGCTTTTGTTGCCCACCCTCGAGTGCCAAGCTCAAGGATCTTTCCACACCAGCGCGTAGTCATCCATGCGTCTGGCTATGTATATCTTCTTAGGGTGTTGATGTCCAAACGAACAGGCCTATATATCTTGCGAAGAATCGTGCTTCCGAATGCCCGCAAAGCCTTCTAATTTTTGTTCCCTGTTGTACACGTTTTCTGCCATATTTAAAACCTTGTTTGGCCATGAGTGGCACACAGCGGTCCTTCGGAATATGAACGGATGGAGCTAAAAGTAGATCTCAACTTATTCTATAGTACAAATTTTAGTTTTACGGGAATCCCAAATTTAGACATGATGCCGTAGACGCAACTTCTTTTCGTGCTGACAAAATCGGCTATAAAATCGACGAAAAGCTGCTGTGCATCGATTTGCTTATCGGGGGACTTCGATGACGTGAGCCAATGTGTAAATCTAGCCAATGGTGATAAGGCCCAGTTAGTGGGCTCATGAAGGATTTATGTCTTCACATTGTATACTGGATTGGACCTTAAAAACAATATTAAAAAGGCTTATGTTGCCGCAACCAGCAGGATCTTCCTTCTTGTGTATTGGACAAAGTACTCTGAGGTTCCAACCTTCTAACATCTATTCATCAGACCAAATTGCGTTTAACAGCTAGTACTCGTCCAAACAGCTTTTCGTTGCCAACTTTGTAAAGCTCAGGCTATATTTCGTCGGCTCCAATGGCTTTGTTGTTCTAAAGCCTTATTATTATTACTGTTCTCACTTCGAATTGGTCTAACAAAGGGAGGGAAGCTGCATCCCTATAAATTTATATTCGTTATTCTTAGTTAAACCCGCAACCTCTGCCGCTATTCAAAAGCATTTAGAAGTGATTCCTCCTGTTATGTTCAAGTGTACTCGAAACTTTTATTGCGAGATCGGCATCTTTGTCTTTGGAGGAATGCTGGCCTTTGAATTGTTTGACTGTTACCTTATTTCCTGATATCTTTCAGGTGCGTTTCTGACTATCCTTTTTTCTTCTGGACAAAGAAAGGTTCTCCCTTTTCTCGGCAATGCTCCATTTTCCCTTGAATCACCATAGGCTATAAGCTTTATACTTCCACTGGCAAATCGTATTGCACAGTTTTCATGTTCCTTTTAATCTGTTTTAAATCTACTTGATTTACGAATAAATCTAAGCAGTGCCAAACAGCTCAGCTGTTCGTTTCAACACATCGCTGCCAAAAACCTAACACCTAATCCTCAAAAAATGAAGGGAAATTGGGTTTTCATGTATGCCTATCAACCTCAGGGGCTTATGCCACGGGAGCTAATAAGTCAATAGACCCACAAGCTATCTGTAGACCCATCTGTTCATTGCACGCAAATACCTAGCTCGACGCTTCGAGTTTTGCCTAACTGCAGCCTCTCGAAACCTTTTAGTCATTGCTAAGTAAAATATTCACCCGATGTCGGTGGCTTCGATGAATCAATAGGAATACCTGGTCTGATCCTTCCCTAACCAAATGGTTCCGAGTGACCTGGCACCCCCAGAAAAACAATTTCGTTATGTTTCCCAACGTAATTTAGTTGAGACTTGCATTGCCGAACCAGTCTGGAAGTAGTTAGAGGGTTGGCCAATGCCTTGAGTGCAATTTGGTAACGTAAACTCCTGCATCACTATTTATTTTTCAACACGCAGTCTTCCCCTATGAGTGTGCCGTAGACGTAATTAAAATGTAATCGTAATCAAAAATTACCCAGCTCTGCCGAAAGGAGAAACCAGGTAAGCCTAGGCTGAAGTAGATCCTATTCCGAATATTAACACTGCAGTGCGCTTCAAAAAAATAACCCTCATCACTCCAACTCCGGCTACGCAGTACTGAGTATTCTTGCGTCCCAACTATTTTTGCATTGGAGGACTTCGTCCACAGCAGCAATATTTTGAGAATAGTTCATTGGACTTGCGTATCCCTCAAACAGATTGGACATACAACAATAACAACATGCGACAACGGTTTGGAACGATGCAATAGCACTACGCGGCTACCCCTCCTGCCCCACCAGCTGTGTGCTTCCGCGCCATCAGTAGCAGCAGCAAGCGCAATGGCAGAAGACGCGCGCCAACTGCGCTGAGATTCACGTTATGGAGCGGTGAAAGTAACGAGATACACGTAGTACTCATGTTGGCTGCCTCATTGCCCTGCCTGCGTACAGAGCGCTGCACGTCGCGTCGCACCGCGTCGCATCGTTGCGCATGCGCATGCGTCTGCAACCAAATACCAATGCTGATGGTGATGTTAATGACGAGCGTGTCTGCGCTTAAGCGCAAGCGCATGCAGACAACTCGCGAATAGCAGCTCAGCAGCTATAGTATGGGAGCAAGTTTTTATACATTTAATTCACGACGCGCGTCTACTTGTCTTCGATGTTGCTAATTTTTCTTGAAAGTGTGTGAGCGCTCGCATGTTTACAGCCGCCGCGGTCGTTTTATGATGCGTGATGCGTTCGTAAGGAAATCGCGGCCCGCTCGTTCGCTCGAGTTTCGGCTGTATTCATAAATATTGCAAAATGACATATTTTTTGAAATTGAAAGGACACGTTGAGAATTTTTAATTTGAATCTCTAATGACAGTTTCGTGCCGATGGGCTTTGGCATGCATGCGATGGTCATGGATGATCATGCTTGGTACTGTGGTACCACGTAGAGGTAAGCATGTAGGCTTACATGTCTGTCACCATGGCGGAAAGAAGTGAAATTTTTTAACACTGATAACTTCGGTTATTGGTCGTTGACCGCTAACTGCTGGCTGCTGGCTGCTGGCCCACTCTTTGGCTATTTTTATCGCACTTATTCATATATGCACACACTAACAAACATACAAATGAAAATAAATCTTTGAATTTTTTATGAGTGCTGGTGTAGGGAATTCATGATGAGCATAACATCCAAATTTACAAGCCAAGTAATGACTTTTTCTTTGTCCTTTCCCTTTCTCTAACACTTAAATATGTTGTTTTGATATATGTAAATATTTTAGTGTATGTTCAATAAATTTGCGGAAATAGTGAATTGAGTTCGATATAAAAAAAAAGATTTGGTTTTTTCTAACCCTCTTCTAGACTATTGCGCACTTTTCTTTTGTCCTCATTATTGTACTCTAAGTAGTCGAGTGTTCGCCACTGACTAGCCACTTAACTGGTTGACGTTAATTTCCACAAATTAATTTCACAATTCCAATGTCGGTGTCGATAGCACAGTGGTTTATTTTGAGTTGATGAAAGTTAGAATTTTAAACATTTTAGTTTGGGACTCAGGAGAATACTATCGTTGCCTTGAGGCACAAACACACTCAGCAGTTAACATTTATAATTGCTTTAAGGGCCATTTAGAGCGATTAATTTCATTTTACCGGATCCACTGCCACAAAACTGCTCCTGTATCTTCTCCAAAATCTGATTAAAGAAATCAAATGAAAGGGAATCTTGCAGTCTGAAACCTAGTTAGATTACAACCTTTTTTGCAAACTTTGCAAAAGTTTTGGTATTTTCCCGCCGCGTAATTGCTTTTCGTAACTCGTCCTGGTCAGCGATATGGTTTCCGTAATCGTCGATTAGGAACTAGATGTTCATCTTCTTCACTACTTTCAGTGCTGTTACCATTCTATAGGGTGAAGAAGTGTTCTCTCCATAATTTATGTATGTTCTGGCCATCGGTCGCCGTTGTTGTTGTTCTTATAAGAGTCCGTCCTGGCCTTGTAACCTTCCGTAAGTCGCTTTCCGTCGTTTTTTCTGTCGGCCAGCAATTCAAGTTCTTCGCCCTACCGTATTTCAATTTCGGCAAATATATCTCGCTCTCCTCTTCAGCTCCCTATATCCGATCAACACAGCTCGCGTTGCGCATCATCACAGCGTGACCCTTGTACGCAGCATATTTTTTCTCTGCAGCTTTATGACATTCCTCATCATACCTGTTGTTCTTCCGGCTTCTCTGAAATCCCACTACTTCTTCCGCGGTACGTAATGAGCTGGAAATGTGGTTTCACTGTAAACCATTTAGCGGTCTGCTGCAGAGTGCTATCTGAGAACAGCTGTGCGAGTCGAGTGGCCACATGATCGATTTGGTTTCTCGTTTTTCGATTTGGAGGCAGCTACATAGCTTGATGGATCTTTTTATGTTGAAGCCTATTTAGTACTGCATACTATTAAGTTCCGAGCCCCATCGAAGTCGATAAGCCTCAAATCGCCAAAAATAGGTCTTTGGTCGCTTCGTCTTTCTCTTCTGCCGCGCTTGGGTACAAGTAAATAGATGTTAAAGAATCTCGCTTTGAGGCGGATTGTGGCAAGAAACTCATTCAGCGGGGTCTCGCTCCCAAAACTAGTACTAGTTAGCTGTAGTAGATGTCGCAGGTATTACGAGTTTTCGACGTTGCCCATCCAGGGCATCATTCCACAAAATGTGTAGGCTGTCACAACAACAACATTAAGGGTCCAGACATTCTATGTGTATGTCCTGAAATCGTAGTGCTTTGCTCATTTGCCGTGGTCGTCATCAAAAGAAAGCAGTCTCATCCGAGGCTTAATTTTTTCTTCAATTGGGAGTTTTTTTTCGTGCCCCAAGCCCGGAAAAACCCCATTGCTGGGGAGGCACTTCCTCAGATTGGCTCGCTTCTAAACGGTTATTTGACTCCCATCCAGTGTGTAACACTGGAAGTCGTGAGTTGCTTGAACCGGAGGAAAAAGTTTTTGGCCACTCCTCTTCAGAGATATATATTTACATAAATTTTGCCAATATTATCGTAATATTAAAACACTGCCGGCCACTCAAGCCGGCAATGGTGGCTGCCTTGTATTAGCGCAAATTCCAATTAAGGAAACAAATGAGCATGTCTGCTGGCAAAGTATATGTATAATACATAAGTGTGTGTGTATGTATTTTATGTAAAGACTACAAAGGCCTCTGCGATGTGCGCAACATCCTATCCGTAAGCATACACAGACTTGCACTTATGTACATTAGGATGGGACCTTAAATGTAGGAAGAAACCTTTTACATCAGGTTTCCTAAGCCTTAATCCCTATGTCGATGCTACTATCTATAGTCCAAGATATCACTAAATGTTTGTCCCGTTTGGAGTCGGTTAAGACGTTTTTATGGGATCATCTGAACTTTGACCCCCTTAACCCCCTTAACCGCCTTAACCGCCTTAACCGACTGCAACCGGGGCCAAAATTTATATGTGATATCTGCGACTAAAGTAGTATCGATTTTGGGTATTAGATGAAAAAAGTTTAATTTTGATTGTTTGAGTCTCCTTAGACGAATCTGAACTTTGCTCCCTGTGCGACACGCCTTAACCGTCTCCAATCGGGACTAAAATTAATATGTAATATCTGTACCCGTGGTATTACCGATTGAGGGGGTGAGACTGGAAACAATTTTTCATTCGATTTTAAGGACCGCCCTAATGTACATGCATAAGTATTTTATAAATAGTGTATCTTAATCACAGTAACTTACATATCAGTCTAGTAGATGGCATCGTTATCATCAACGTTTGTGTTACTTAACTTGTGGATAAAAAATCACCAACATTGGTGTAGAGCACAGCTCGTCAACACAGGAAGGCAATTGTATCAGCAGTAAGTATCAGCGCCGATGTACATATGTATGTAGCATTGCCTCAATAGAGCCAGCAGCAAAGGCAATATTGTCGCCGACGACGCGAAATTACTCCAATTTCGAACTGGCTCGGCCATTTTTAGCAAACAGGAACAAACTTTAAAAGCTCAAAGCAAAATGACTTGAATGGCGATGAAATCGATGCAACCTAGTCTAGGCTATTAAACAGCGTTTGTACGAGTGTGTATGTATGTATGTATGTATGTATGTAAGTAAGTCAGTAAGGCTAGGCTAGTTGCTAGTGGTCCAGTCGCAACTTTAGTCCGGTCTCTCAAATATGTACACTCATGTATGTACGTAGATGTACTTGCGTATGTACATACATATATTCAGTTTTGTCTGCCTCCATTTCTGTCCTCCCATTGACCAACGGGCAAGTTGGACAAACCGATCCGACCGTCTGCCAGTGGCCAGCTATCAGACTGAGTAAGTGGTTTTTGTTGTGATTTTGTTGTATTGTGAAAAAGTCGTCAACTATTTTCCTGCACGGTATTGTATGTAAGAGACCTAACAAGCAGAGTAGGAAAGCAAAAACAACTAAATGGTTATTGGCTTCAGTCACCGCCACCAGCTACATACGTCAGTACACACAGACACCGAGGCTGCTTAGTGGTGTGAGGGTGCGGAAGCAGAGGAGTCGCGGAGACAAAAAAAAAAATCTACTAAATGTGGAAAAGCGTTTTGCAAATATTTTATGGAAAAGTAGGACACGCAATAAAAAACACAGCAAATTGCATGAATGAAATCTGATCGATATTAATTTGTATGCTTTTATTGTGTTTTACAAATACTCGTACAAAACATAAATATGGCGAGCAATCATTGATTGCTGTTTTATTGTTTAACTGCTGGATTTATGTTTTTATAAGCCTTTATTGCTTAATAACTATTGGCGTACACTTATTGTGTTCGTGATTTGTTTATTTTATACGAGTACATATTTATTTGTAAATTTAATGATGATAAAGTATATGGTAAATGAAGTGGCAATAACACCTTAGCGTTAACCTCTTTAAGGAGATTAAATAGCCGTAGGAGATTAAAGACCCTCAGTGCGTGTTTTAGAAGAGTTTCAACAAAGTAAATTAGCCTGTTTAAAACTTAACAGCGAGATTGGTTTTTAATTTGATAAGGATGCATTTATTTTTTCGCTACCCAAAAGCGCCGACAAGTGTCGGTGGAGTGCATATATCACTAAACTTTCAAATGCAATTTCGGTTGATACCTCTCCTGCGATGCCTTTTTTCAGGAGCTTAGGAGGTGACCGGGGCAGCCACCAGTAATGGTGGAATAATCTAGAAACCTGCGCAGAATCGCGCTCAGTCCGGCCACGGCTCGTTGAACGAATATTTAGTCCAGAGTTTGCTAAGACTCTCAGCGCTAAATGTTAAGTTTCTCACAGTATTGCGTACGCGACACTCTACCATCGGTCACATGTCCCCCATGTTCGGAGCTCCGTATAACGATTTCTGCAGAAGCTGCAGAGATAAAGAAGTAATGGTGCCCTGCTACTTCTTCGAGAGCCGAGAGAGCTTAAGGAGAACTCCATGTAGGAATAGGTATGGGGAAACGCTCTTTTCAGAGCTGCTTTGCTTGGTCTGATACAAACATGCCCGGGTATTGGAATTTTAGTATTTTTTGCTCGATCCATAAGAAGGGTGCTCATACAGTTGCGTCAATTACCGCCTTCGCAATATCGTCTACTACAAAATCTTAATGTCCATGGTGTGCGAAAAAATTGAAATCTCGCAGCAATAAATTGATAGTGTTGATCGTTAGTTCGCTAAATAGGCTTGAGGTCGATCCGACTTGGAGTAAGTATGAGCTGTTAAATATTGGACAGCGAATAACGCTGGTAAGATAGATGTTGACTACTAACTATAAGTTACCTCGTCTGGTGGAATACGCCAGGAGTGACTATGCTAGCTAAAGAGCAAGAGCGACTGCAGCGGCCCGTGTTTTTTTGAAGGCTAGCGATACATCGGATCACTTCCACTCTGGTACACATTCAATCCACCAAGGGATGGAAGGAAGTAGTTTTTATGGTTAGAAAGACCAGTGAAATTCTGCAACGACTGAACGAATGAACAGCAAATTTTATGCTTAAGACCATTGTTAGAGTTTCCAGATTTACTATATGTATGTAGGTGGCTGCCATTAAAAAAGCAGTAAATTGCCTGCTCGATTGTGTGAAGTCGTTAATGGCAGTATACTCACTTACGTAGCGATAAAACATACGTTGGCAACTACTTCGTTTTTTGGTTGCATCGCAACATTTACAAACTATATTTAATTTCCATACAAGCTAATTGGGAAGCGAAACACATTTGTATTCCATAATAAAAAATGGAAAGACCGAAGTACGGGATATTCCTCTTCAACGTTATACCTTCATAAACGATCTCACGATACTGACCTACTAGTGGTGCTTAAACGCAAGCCAGATATTGAAACCAAGGCAAAAACTATGGGCAATGGTCCCCAAATGATTGCACAGATCTCTT
>NW_023458556.1:20138241-20139325 GCF_013731165.1 Rhagoletis pomonella
GGCAAAAACTATGGGCAATGGTCCCCAAATGATTGCACAGATCTCTTTTCCCCGCCGGTTTTAAACAGCTCAGCCGGTATACCATCGGCTCCAGAATCCCACTGCTAAATAATTTATATTTGATAGATAAGAAGTTGCTTGTTTAAGTTCGATTGGTAACGCGGATTGTGGCAATTCGCCCACCGATGGGGGTGAACCTTGAGGCAAGGTGTCGTAGTCTCGGCCCTATCACAAATCCTACGCCTACGTCGCTTGCTGCATACTTCTTGCGGCTATGCCCAGTCCATAGCATTTCCTGCGTTGCGATGATGTTAGCTCTCTTTGTCCCAGAGTGCGCGAACGGGAATGCAATAGTCGGAATTTAGTATAGCCATGCAACGATAATTGCATACGCAAACAGAAAACCGACTATTGCACTCTGCAGTGAATTACGAATTATTCGGCCATAAAATTACATTGCATACATAAGTAAATTCCAACAATAAAACTAAGTATCTGTTTTAGTTACTAACTAATATATAGTTTCACGATTTATAGTCTTTTCCTTTCTTTTTTAAAGTGAAGCCGTTTATGTGTGTGGTTGAGCTTGGTAGTTGAGATCCAATATCCGAAGGAAAGTCCAGCTTTAGGATTATAATTAATAATTAATAATTATAATTATATTGAACTTAAAAATAAAGAGCTTGAAATTTTTATTTTAAAAATCATTTAAAATGTCTGGACTTGTAATCACTTTTACTATTTTTGAATGCTCAAAGAGTGTCAATGATTCATTTTCGTTGCATGCTTATGTAAATAATTTGAAAATTAGGCAAGGATTAAATAAAAACTCACCTGACTATACATACGTATATATGTACATATAAAGCCATATACTTACTTAACAGTTAATGACAGTAAGACACTTGAAAGCAAAAAAAAAAATTGTGTAGCATTTAATGTAGCAGCGCTAATTAAGGTATTTGGAAAACCTAAGAGAAAGTAAAACTAAGTACAAAATTTCTACACTTCGTTACCATAATTGACCAATCCCCTACCCAAAAAATTTTTTATTTTACGGCAGAAGCCAACGACATTATAAAAA
>NW_023458556.1:20139425-20140515 GCF_013731165.1 Rhagoletis pomonella
TTTTTATAATGTCGTTGGCTTCTGCCGTAAAATAAAAAATTTTTTGGTTAGGGGATTGGTCAATTATGGTAACGAAGTGTAGAAATTTTGTACTTAGTTTTACTTTCTCTTAGGTTTTCCAAATACCCTAATTAGCGCTGCTACATTAAATGCTACACAATTTTATTTTTGGCTTTCAAGTGTCTTACTGCCATTAAATGGTTTCATAAGTAAGTATATGGCTTTATATGTACATATATACGTGTGTATAGTCAGGTGAGTTTTTATTTAGTCCTTGCCTAATTTTCAAATTATTTACATAAGCATGCAACGAAAATGAATCATTGACACTCTTTGAGCATTCAAAAATAGTAAAAGTGATTACAAGTCCAGACATTTTAAACGATTTTTAAAATACAAATTTCAAGCTCTTTATTTTTAAGGTCAATATAATTATAATTATTAATTATTAATTATAATCCTAAAGCTGGACTTTCCTTCGGATATTGGATCTCAACTACCAAGCTCAACCACACACATAAATGGCTTCACTTTAAAAAAGAAAGGAAAATACTATAAATCGTGAAACTATTTATTAGTTAGTAACTAAAACAAATACTTAGTTTTATTGTTGGAATTTACTTATGTATGCAATGTAATTTAATGGCCGAATAATTCGTAATTCACTGCAGAGTGCAATAGTCGGTTTTCTGTTTGCATATGCAATTATCGTTGCATGGCTATACTAAATTCCGACTCTTGCATTCCCGTTCGCGCACTCTGGGACAAAGAGAGCTAACATCATCGCAACGCAGGAAATGCTATGGACTGGGCATAGCCGCAAGAAGTATGCAGCAAGCGACGTAGGCGTAGGATTTGTGGTAGGGCCGCCGAGACTACGACACCTTGCCTCAAGGTTCACCGCCATCGGTGGGCGAATTGCCACCATCCGCGTTACCAATCGAACTTAAACAAGCAACTCCTTATCTATCAAATATAAATTATTTAGCAGTGGGATTCTGGAGCCGATGGTATACCGGCTGAGCTGTTTAAAACCGGCGGCGAAGAGATCTGTGCAATCATTTGGGGACCATTGCCCATAGTTTTTGCC
>NW_023458556.1:20140615-20145567 GCF_013731165.1 Rhagoletis pomonella
CCAAAAAATTTTTTATTTTACGGCAGAAGCCAACGACATTATAAAAAGAATATCAAAAAACAGATACAAAGTGGCATGTAGCTCCCCTATGTTTGGGTTAGGGCCTTCGTGAATTCAGGTAACGATATATACTTCGGAAAAATCTAAGAAAGTACCTTATAGTTACGGTGGCCAGATTTCTGTGGCCAAAAATCGGGACATTTCTAAAGCATCGAATCCGAACATACAATTTGGTTTTCAGAATAAAAAGATATAACATAATTTAGTAAGTTTTATTTAAAACAAAACAAAGAGAAAAAAACTTGAAAAATGATCTCGAAAGTGTATACCCACGAGATATACGATGGCGAGAATATAAATCGGGAAATATATTTTAGCAAGTTCTGGCTACTTTTCTTTGTTTAAAAAATGTTTATTATTTTTTATGAAAATATATGTAGCCTAGTTTCTGAGTTAATCAAAATTTCAAAATGTAGAACATTTATAAAAATTCGACGATTTTCCTCCATATCAAGTATGTTCAACATTTTTTTTGTATGGAGAAAATGAGCAACACCTTCCACAAAACAAATTTACCAAAAATAAAAGCTCAAAATTTTGATAAAACTTTGTGGAAGATAACGATTCTGAGTAGCTCTTCAATAGTTCTAGAGCTCCTGAGAAGGAAAAAGACAGTTCTGCAAAATTACGCCGAAAATAACCTTTTTTCCAATATTAAAAACAGTAAAATTTTTGAAAAAAAAAAATAAAAACTAAAACTGTTCCGAGTAGCTTTTCAAAGGTTCTAGAGAAGGAAAAAGAGAGTTCTGTGAAATTAAGCCGAAATACAATTATTTTTCGAAAGAGTCAAAAAATCTAAAAAAAAAAAATTAAAACTGTTCTGAGTAGCTCTCCAATAGTCCTAGAGCTCCTGAGAAGGAGAAAGGCAGTTCTGCAAAATTCCGCGGAAAAAAAAATTATTCCAACAACAAAATTTTTATTTTTTCAAAGAAATAACTTTTTTGACTTAAAAAAATGTTTTTTTTCAGCGTAATTTTGAAGAATTTTCGTTTTCTTTCTCAGGAAATCTAGAACTTTTGAAAAGCTACTAAGAACAGTTTTAGCTTTTATTTTTTTTTCAAAAATTTTACCTTTTTGAATATTGGAATAAAGGTTTTTTTCGGCGTAATTTTGGGAACTCTCTTTTTCCTTTTCAGGAACTGTTGAAAAGCTACTCAGAACAGTTTTAATTTTTATTTTTTTCAAAAATTTGTATTGAGATTGAGGCTGTATTTAATGAAAAGCTATTGTGGAAAAGCAACAATAATTTATGAAAACGGTAGAAGTGATAGCTATTTTATTTTTTTCAAACATCCAAATTTTTCGACTCCTTTGATATTTTTTTTCGGCGTAATTTTGCAGAACATTTTTTTCCTTTTCAGGAACTATTGAAAAGGTACTCAGAACGATTTCTTATGTGCCTTTTTGCCACATACCGTATGCTGCGTGAATCTGGCATACATCATTTTTGAAGCATTTTTTTTTTTTGTCAAAATATCCCGAACTTTTTTCCTTTTAAGGAACTCTAGAACTATTGGAAAGCTACTCAGAATAATTTTTTTTGTCTTTTTGCATCATATCGTATGCCAATTCGCCAGACATAACAGCGCGCTGTTTTTTTCTTTGGAATCAGCATAGTATACATCTCGCAATTGTACTGGAACCATCGCTGCATCGCTGATTATTATTAAGTTCTTAAACGAGAGGGAAATAAGTTGGGTCTTCAAAAGATATTTATGTACATATTTATTTATTTGTTGTTTCTATGTTTGTGGCTGTTGACAGCTGAACGGATTTCAATGAAATTGATCGGTTATAACTTAGATCAACATATAGAATACTTTTTTCAGAGGGTTACCACTATTCTAAAATATTAAAATCAATTATTTAGTAAGTCAAATAAAATATTGCATTGGTATGGGTGTCAAACGAAAGAGGTTCCAAAACCAAAAAAAACATTTCTTAAGGGGGCTGTCATCAGTTAAACATTAGAAATCGAGATACTAAAAAGCTAAATATAATATCAAAACAGTGTAGGAGTCAGATGAAAGCGGTTCAGAATGATTTATATCGAAAATATACTTTATGAGGGTTGCCACCTGTTCATAAAGGTTAAAGCAGTTTAATTAATAAGTCAAACGAAATATTTTAATATGGGTATGAGGGTATGGGTAGGCTTTAAGGAAACTGCATCTTTTTCGAAAATATTTCTGACAAGGGTTGCCAGCAGCTTAGAAAAATCAATTTAATTGACAAGTTAAATGAAATTCTATGGTTAAAAATGTGAAAGTTTGTGAGGTAGTTTATGAACCGGATTAATATGAAGCATATTTTTTGAGAGGGTTCCGACCTCCTTACAAAGCAAAATTAAAAAAAAAAGTAGCAGCTCGCGATCTCACGGCGACTCAGTTGAAGCTCAAGCAGGCTATGAGAAGAATTAAAACGTGGATAATAGACTACAGCCTCACATTAGCTTACTGGAAAGCGAAGATGGTTCTGCTGACTAGGAGTAGGATAGAGAGAATCGTCCCAATATTCATAGAACAAGAAGAAATCTCCACCTCCCGATGCGTCAAATGAGGAGACTGAGAGCAGAGGAGCCCAAAACGCTCACAATTCACAATGGCCGCAATTTACAGTGACCATCACCGCAAAAACAAACCGGATCTCCGCGTTATACACACATACATATATGTATATCCACGAGAAAGATGGAAGGTTAAATTTAGAATTTTATTATTTGTAGTGAAAAAAAATAAATTCGCTTCTCGAGATATTAATACTAAGTCCACAGTTTACTGCCCCAGAATTCAGCTCGCTCAGCGCTCTCTACCAGATCTCACTGATCACGTTCGTGCACGCCCGGATTTCATAAGTACGCATCTTTGTAGTGCACTGCCAGGTAACCAATTAGAGTTCAGAGACCCATAGGTAAAATAGTAAGTAGTCGTAGCGATACTCCTCCAGAGGGAGCTATAAATTCATTTTGAAATTCTCTACATTCCTGGGAGCTATCCTTCTGATCCTTTGGATTGATGTTTCGCCCCATAGCTTAGGAGAGTATCAGCTCAAGGCATGGAACGTTCAAAAACGAAGCCTTGATATCCATTCCAAATGTGTACAATATTAAATGGCTTCAAGGCACTCAAGTAGCATCCAAAGTCTCCACTCGTCATGCTGGTTACATTCAGCAACCACAAGGTCTTCCAACAACACGGATTTCCAATGCGTACAGCTACTGGAGGTTAGTCTGTGATGATTCTCAGTGCCACGGTGGGACAGTTGCGCATGGCTTCAGGGATGGCCGCACAGATCAATCTGTGCAGCTTTGCTAGACGCGGCGTAGTCGTAATTGTTTGTGTCACCGTATTGAATGATCAGAAAGTCAGAATTAGGGACATTTCCCACGACGATTAACTATGGAACATAATATGAATGAGACGATAGTAGAATTCAGTGAGTTTATTGACAAACACCTAGCAATCTATTGTAGAGGTATCCTTATATTTAAGGCTGCCAGACAGAAGGCAGTAAATATTGGGTTGGTACAAAGAACTGAAGAAGATTTCACTTTCTCGCTAAGTCCTGTAGTCCAGCTAACGAAATCGCAATCAATAAAAGTGAAAAGCAAGAAAAGGAGGAAAACTCTGGATACAAAACTCTTCAAGATGTACTTAATACTCGTATACATACATATACTATACTTGTGTATGAACTTCCAAACAAAGCTGAGTGTTTATTGAGTGCCAAGTTCACAAAACCAACCACTTTGGTGCTAAATTTAAGCAGCAACTACAACGTCAATTGCACTTTAAGAGAGTAACAAGTCAAATAGGAATAACAACAAAAAGCAAAACCACTAACATCTTTCTTGTATTATGTGTGTAATGCGACAAAAGTAAAGTAAGCTACAGTAGGCAGCAAATGCGGCTAAAGCCGACCGACCATCTTCAAAACCATAAGCCGGGTACCCAGACGAGCAGACAGACCGACAGGCAGACAGACAAACTGCCGGTTGTTGGCGATGTGACAGCGGCCTCAGCAGCAATTACAACAAAAATTGCTGACAATTTGCCAGGCGCAGCAGCGATGGCACTAAGCTGGGTGCAAAAAGAGCAACCAACAACAACAACAGTGATGGCAACATTATTGGCAGCAGCCTGAACAGCAGCAGCAATGCGATCGTCAATGAACGAAAAAATTTCGCCGCCACCGCTGCGGCTGGTGTTGCTGCTGCTGCTGCTCTTACCGCGATGCGCAAGCGCACATGCGAAGTGTTTCGCTATGTGAAAGCAGGTGCATTTACCATTCTGCGGTTACCCACGGCCACGATCAGACGCGCTCAAAAACAACGTCGCGAAGAGTATTTCGAATTTTTTCGACACTTCATAAAAAAACGAGTATTTTCGAAAACGAAAAAAACGAAAACGCTGCATTGATTTTGAAAGGATATTGTTTAAAAATATTTAGTTGCTTTCAATAATTTAAGCTACAATCAACGCACCTGAACAACTTATGCACAGCTTGGCTTGTCTGATGGACATATTGCATATTGTATAATTCGAGAAACTGAGAATTAAGAAAAGTTAAAGGATATTTGAGTAGTAACTGCTGCTGCAAGCAAAAAGTGATTTGAAAAGGTGTTAAATTTTTGTGATATGAAAATAAAAATAGACGAATTAGATTTTTAAGGACATAAACTGGTATTTGAAAAATGAAAGTTGAATAAAATAAATAAAATGAAAAAATAAAGAAAATAAAATGAAAAGAAACATACAAAAAAATAAAATAAAATAAAATAAAATAAAATAAAATAAAATAAAATAAAATAAAATAAAATAAAATAAAATAAAATAAAATAAAATAAAATAAAATAAAATAAAATAAAATAAAATAAAATAAAATAAAATAAA
>NW_023458556.1:20148567-20148733 GCF_013731165.1 Rhagoletis pomonella
CACTCATCATGCCTGTTGGTGTATGGCGCGGAGGCATGGACAATGAAAGCATCTGATGAAGCGCCTCTTGGAGTTTTCGAGAGAAAGATTCTGCGAAAGACTTGCGGATCTTTACGCGTTGACGATGGCGAGTACCGCAGACGATGGAACGATGAGCTGTATTAGC
>NW_023458556.1:20148833-20209679 GCF_013731165.1 Rhagoletis pomonella
AAAATAAAATAAAATAAAATAAAATAAAATAAAATAAAATAAAATAAAATAAAATAAAATAAAATAAAATAAAATAAAATAAAATAAAATAAAATAAAACAAAATAAAGGTTGGCTTAAATATAATACTGAAACCGAAACTGAAAACTGAAACCGACAGCAAAAAATTTAATAATAAAATTTATATCAAAATAAATATAAAAAATACGTAAAACTGAACTTTATAAAACTTAGTTTTAGTTTGGGAACCTGAATGAAAATAATCAGTGGAATGACATAGGCAGATAAAGGGATTTTTTAAATCAAAATAAAATTAGATTTTCCAACAATAGTTTTTTATTGAAAATTTCAGAACTGATGGGAAAAGTTACTAGAAATAAAATATATTAAAATAAAATAAAAAATATAACGAAATGAACAAAGAAAAAGTATAATAAAAAATAAAGATATAAGAAGATTTAAATAAAAATAATGTAATAAAAATAATAATTAAATGAAATTAATAAAACATCAAAACAAAATAAAATTAAATAAAATAAAATTAAATAAATAATTTGCAGAAAAAAAAACAAAATAATAAAATTTATATCAAAGTAAATATAATAAATACGTAAAATTAAACTTAAAAAAACCTAGTTTTGGTTTGGGAACCTGAATCAGTATCAGAAATAATCAGTAGAATGAAATACATAGATAGAAAAAGGGGGTTTTTAAATCAAAATAAAATTAGATCTTGCAACAATAGTTTATATTTGAAATTTCAGAACTGATGGAAAAAGTAACTAGAAATAAAATATATTAAAATAAACTAAAAAATTTAACAAAATGAGCAAAGAAAAATTAAATAAATAAAAAATCAAAACAAAGTAGAATAAAATAAAATAAAAAATTTGCAGGAAACAAAAAATAAATATGCAAATGAAAAAAAGGAAATAACAAAGTATAACTATATAAAAACTATTTTCAGTCTAGGAACCTGAATGAAACAATTCAGTAGAATGATCTTGAATAAAATAAGATAAAGTATTTCTTTTAAATTCAAATAAAATTGCAACTTCTAACTGCCGTTTTAACCAATAATTTAAGTGTAAAATTATTTCACACTTAAATTGCTTTCGTGAAACTGGCTAAAACAATGATTTTATAATCTTTCCTTTTTGGTTGTTGTTGTTTCCGACAGGGTGGGTGTATGATGTATTATGGAACGAATTTCCGTCATCCCTTGTCAAATTTGGTTTGGAGACAAACCGGTTTCGGCGTTGTGCCATCTTCAGTGTCATTTTTCGTTCTGCATAATTTTTGTTGGTTGCTCGTATTTATATTCCTTGTTAACTACCTCTTTCTTTTGTTAGGTACGTCTTTTTAGTTTTGCAGTGTTTGCGGTACTCAATAGGTAGATGAATTGTTTTGGCTCGTTTTTGACGGCAGGTAGAAGTCCGTGATTTTTACCCCCTTTGTTTTTGCAGTCGGTGTATTCCCTTCCATATCTGTCCTTAATATTTTCTTGTTGTCATTCTTCTTCTTGTACAGTAGTTTTAGAGGTTCAAACATAATCATACATATGTAGATTCATTTAAATAAAACAAATAATATAAAATAAGCTCCATATAATAAAAGTTGTAATGAACAATGAAATAACTTTTAAATATACATAAAATAAATAACTTAATAAAAAAGAATTAAATTTGAAAACTTTAATAAAATAAAATATGTATCTAGTTCAAGTAAACCAAATTAAAGAAAGTAAAAAATAAATTAAATTAGTATGTTAAAGAAGGAAACGATAAAACAAAATATTATATAAATTGCATTTAAACATATAAGTTATAAACAAGGCAAACAAATGCCCAAATAAATCTATAAATTTGTGTCTAATAAACTTTATAAAACAAATTAATGCCACCTCTTTAATATTATTAATAATTATTTTTGAAATCAATGAAATTCAACTTCATTTTTGTCATATGCCCATTGGACTCATTTCGTTCTTTCATCTTCTGTAGCAAACGTTGCTGCTCCCTACAGCTACAACTACAACTACGCATCTCAGCATCTTTATCTAAACAACACCACCTCTTACTTCCTGCATTCATCTGAAACTACATACTACTAAATATTTCTACTATAATTACAACTACAAATATTGGTAGTTGCAACTCTGCAAAAAATAAATAAAACAAACATCAAAATACATACATACATTTAAACCATCTCTCGGACGAAGAAGAATCAACACCTCGAAATCTGCATTTTCATTCTACTTATCATCTTCTGTCTTTTTTCACATTTGTTTCACACTCTTTTTTGCACTTGTTGCGCATTCACGACATAGACGACCACAATCGACCGCGTGTTATTGTTGCATGTGGCAAGTATTTGACTAAAAGTAAATAACTAGTAACTAGTAAGTGAGTGTATGTGCGTGTGTGTGTGAATTTGTGAGCTGTATATGTGTGACCCACTTGCAGCCGCCAAGTAGCAAAGTAAATTGAATAAAAACAAGATAAAAATTAAAAAAAAAAAAACTGCAATCTTACTTGAAAAACAACAAAAAACAACAAAAAATATAGAAACAATATAACTAAAAGAAAGATAAACTATGTAAATGCATATATATGTGCAATCATAAAAACGACGACAATAACAACAGCAAGCAGCTTGGCTAACCACTTGAAGAGTACATAGAAGACAAGCATCGAAACAAATTAAGAAACAAAAAAACAAAAGCGACAAAAAACATAACAACACCGTAGCGCCTGTTTGCGATTTTCACTTAAGGAATTCCCAGCAGCCGCAGCAACATATATAACAGCAAAACAACAACAAGTGAGCAGTAGGAAATAGCTCATCTCACGCCGACCACTTTCATACCGCTTACGACGACGACGACGACGCCGTTGACGTCGACACAAGTCAAGAGCCACTGCGTGATAGCTGCTAAAGGAACAGCTGAGTGGTGCGCGATCAAAGTGTGCAGACTATCCAACTCTAATATACATACAAGCATCCATTATTCATACACTGTGCTTGTTTTTGTTGTTGGTGGTGGTATTTTACGCGAACCCTTCGACGTTTACTAAATTTATGTGTCACGCATAACCACAAAAGTACGCCATCGGCGCTCACAATACCAATCAAATTGAAGCGTGTGAATAAATTTGGCGAGCAGCCGCGCATAATCGGTAATCGGAAATTTTTACAGTCTCTGGGCTAACGCATGTGAACGAGTAGCGTGCAAGACATTTTAATTGCTGCCCGTCTGCCGTTTGCTTGGTTAACATTGCTTGTCTGTGGCTTAGCCGCTTGTTGCCGCCAACACCTTGGACGTCAGCGAGCCTGAAATTCTTTAATTTTGTGAAGCTTGGGTGCATGCGCGTGTAGGCGTTTTTTCCATTAACCACTGACTGAATAGCAGCAACCACAAGACGAATAAAACAAAGCAACGATAATCGCATTCACTTTGGTTGGATTGCAGGTGAGTGAGTTATGAACATACACCTTAGGAGTTGTAGTTGTAGCTGTAGGACAGCATGCAAAATGAAATGTAGGCATACGTACATACATACATATTTACTTACTAAGTAATTTGGCTTCAGAAAATTTTGTACTTTTATAAGCACATAAAGTGTTTCGAATGAAAAAACCAAAGATAAATTTATTTAAAAATGTCGATGATCCATCACAGTGGTGTTACCGTTGTGCGACCCGTTTTGAGAACATGGTCAAATTATACCAGGATAAGTAAGTAATAGTTAGTTAGTTAGTTCATTGGTGTAACAGAACAAGAGACACCGCCACCTGAAAGATCTTTTGTATCTTTTAAAGATAGAGTTCCTAACCGTCAGTGTGGCCAAGATACCTTCAGCTTCCCTTATGAATCCTAAATTGTCTTCAAGGTAGAGTCGGCATTCCGACTCTGTGATCACACATTTTCGGTGCAAATGGAATCGCTATCGGTTGTGACCAGTCAGCTACCCAGAAGGTAGCCCGATGTCATTTATATTTCCTAAATCAATATCCTTTCTGTTGAAATGATAGCCGAGGAGTTTGGCCTGTCTATGGCCCCCACCGCTTCCCTATACCCACTGCGTTCAAAGTGTACCCACTCAGTAATTATGCCTCTCCAAGATGATTAACTCAGACCACAGCGTGGTTCAGGTCCCGAAAAGGCAGTTAGTGATCCTTCTCGCTCCAAATCGTCGGCGACCACATTGCCTTCGATTACACAATGGTCGAGTAGCCAGCACAGGATTATCGTGTTTTTGGCCGCCAAAATTTGTTGTGGGTCAAAGAAATCTCTGAACAGTTTGGAATTCATAGTCCTGTTTGAAAGACCCGCATGGCTGCTAGGCTATCTGAAAAGATAACTAGCAAGGCTGCTTTTCAAACCCTTTTCAAGGTTTTGTGCTAGGTCCAAAAATACCTGCACCTCCTCTGTCTCATTGAACCATGTGTGTACCATTGTAGGTAACCCATTTGCCCAGGCTTTGCGAACTTGGAACTTTCTGCCAAAGCAGATATCTTTAATGATGGAACCAGAGATTCCGCATATTTCCAACCCTGGTATTCTCCCAAGAATAGCTGCATAACGCTTTTTTGTCAAGAAGCCGTCGTTGGATAGTCCAAGTTGCAGCTCGCTTGTTGCTGCAGTTTCCTAGATAAAAATATGGGTAAGAGTACATCTTAGAAACGACTCTAGAGCCGACACGTTGTTATTGGTACAGTGACGTGCAGACATGGCAGTCATTGCTGTTTTCTAAGCCATAGTATGGCAGTTGTTTGCAGTGTCTTCTGCTACCACGCTACGGATGCATAAGGCATGTTCTTCTTTTAAAAAAGTCTTATGCAGGTCCACATGGCCCGTGTGGCTTTAGCATCCGTTCTCTCAAGATGGGGGTTGAAATGAAGTGTTTTATCTAGCTTAATGGCCAGATATTTCACCAGATATTTGACCTCAAGGGAGTATTTAAACACTGTTTAATGGTAGGGTGGAAAAGTGTTCCCTCCATAATTTGAGTACATTCTGGACATCGGTCACTAGGTCACCATTGTTGGCTCTAACAGGAGTTCGCTCTGGCCGCCTAACTCTCTGGTAAAATTCTCGGGAGTTTTACCTGTCGGCCAGCATTTCAAGCTCTTTGCATTCACGTTTTTCGACCTCTCTCTTCTTATTGCGGCAAATACGACTCACTTCTCTTTCCGGTTCCCTATAGCTGTCCCACATATCGTCCGATCGCAGCGTGGCCCCGTAGGCGGCATATTTGTTCTCTGCAGCTTCTTTACACTCCACATCGTACCAGTTGTTCCTTCGGGCTAGCTGAAATTCGACTAATTTTTCGGCGGCGATACTTAACGAGCGGTATATGTGGTCCCATGCTTTTTGAGAGCAGGTGTGAGAGTCGAGTAGCGAATGCATTGGTCATCTGTTGTGACTGCAGATTTTTGATGTTAAGATTTCCTTGCATTTTCGGGCGCACATTTTTTGCTGCACAGGGGTGGGCACGTATCTTGGCTGAAACATTATGGCTTCCGTCTATCATAACATGATCGATTTGGTTTCTCGTTTTTCGATCTAGAGACAGCCACGTAGCTTGATGGATCTTTTTATGGTTGAACCTAGTACTGCATAAAACCATGTTCCTAAGATCCCTTCCTTTCCCACCCTGGAATTGAAGTCACCAAGCACGATTTTGATATCAAGGCAGGAGTAGCGCTCGGATGTGCGCTCCAAGCGCTCACAAAAGATATTCTTGGACGCCTTGTCTTTCTCTTCAGTCGGGCCATGGGCGGAGATGAGAGAGATATTGAAGAACCTCGCCTTGATGTGGATTGGTGCTAAACGCAGACCCACCGGGATAAATGACAGTACTCGGCGACGGAGACTCTCTCCCTCCACAAATGCATCACCGAATTTGCGCTCCTTTACATGGCAGCTGTAGTAGTAGACATCGAAAGGCACCAGACATTGTTTGCCTTGCCCCGTACAAAGCATTTATTGGATGGTGGTCATGGCAGGACATCACCCAGCCGGGCAGAGGCACCTTCCCCATTAAGGTTCCGGATATTCCAGGTACATGCACGCAAATTGTAGTCCATGGTCATCATCAAAATATATAGCCAGCTGCTTGCTCCAAGACAGACACCCGCTTGCAGCCGCACCTACTGGTGAACAGACGCTGCAGACTTTAGTAAGCCCCTAAACTGAATATTTTGGAGTTACCGCACCGAAGCTCCCTCTCTTTCTGCCGCGACCCAAGGCTCCACTTGGATTGGTTACCGCGTCTCGCACATGAGTTGCTCACGTTGCACGTAGTACGTGAACGAGGACGCAAGAGTCGGGATTGAGTATAACCGTGTAACTGTAGCTGCATATCCAGAACAACGTCTATACACCATTGCTCTGCTGTGTATAGAAATTATGTGTTTTTAATTTGCACCCAGCAAAAAATCAAAATCACCCAGCAAAAAAAAAAATCAAATCTTGGCAAACCTAATTTTCATACCAACATCAACATCAGAGCCCATTATGAATACACGTGCGTAAAACACACAAATTGTAAGCGCCCTAGGAGCTTGGCAAATCAAATTAAATTCGACACGCAGCATTTATTTGCATACTTATTCATATATAAGTACGAAGATGCGGAAATAACAAAGCAAGCATTTCAATTTCAAAACTCCCAAAAGCTATTTTAAGCTTGCTTTTTTAATAAAAGTGTAAGTACAACCCTCACTTTCCACAGCTCGAAGCAAACACCACACTCATTAAGCAATTATTCACATTCTGCGCCCACTTTACACACTTGACTCGAACACCTCAACAGCAATTATTCACACACATAGATAGATGTATATACATACATACATTCGCACGCGACTTTTGAGTTGAAAACAAAAACATACATACATACTTTCAATATCATAGCTATGATAAATAGTATAGTAATTTCATGAAAGCGATCGATGCTGCGCATGCGCCTTTGTAACAGAAAAGCAACAACACATAACACATAAAGTGAAGAAGTACGCACACACAATGGTTAAGCATCGAAAGCGAAAACGTGATTGCGAATAATAGAAAAGTAAGATCGTTTTCAACTAAGTATCTAACTGCTGTAAGCCAATCTCAGTATCAAAATATTTCTATGTGTGAGCGCGTATGAGTGCAATAAAATTCAGAAAACAAGCTGATGTTTATTGTCTGCCCGGGCCAACTTGTTGACTGACTTACTGACCACCTTCGGGCACGAGAATTCTTGCTACGGTTACTCGGTTTGTGTGTGTGTGTGTGTGTGCTATTGTGAGAAAAGCTGTGGGGTAATTGACGAGTTTATGTGAATATGATTTCTACATTATTTATGCAGGCAAGCGTTCATACACACACGGCATGCGCACAGCATAATAGTGCACCAACAATACAAATGTGTAATGGTAAGCAAGCAGAGCGCTCTTGTGGGAGCTGCAGTACATTTGTATATCTGGACTTTTGTAGATAGAAATCATGCGCTAACAGGTGTGTAAAATGGTGAAATAAGAAATTTCGTTGTATTTGTTCATAATTAACAATGCGTTTCGAGCATGCGCAGTCAAAAAAAAAAAACAAGATATAGGAATAACAAATATGCAATGACTGACTGCTTTGCATGAAGTGGTGTTTGAAAGCGAACATGAATTGTACTTCTATTGACACTGCCACATACACACGTACATACATACGTGTCAGCGTCAGCCAGCATTCACAGCATTGTCGGCAAGTGAAAAGTGTTAATAGGCTTTTAATGTATGCAATCGCTAATAAATATCTGTATACATACATACATATGTAGAGTTGGAAAAGCGTGTGCAAACATAAATACACATTTAAGTGTGTCAAAGCTATTTATAAACACATGAATGCGGAATGAAAAGAAAACCATAGAATATTAAATTGATTTCGCAGAAAGAAAAGAAAAGTATTTGCCAGAGATTATTACTTTTAGTTTTTGCATTATCTGCATTAAAAATTTAACAACTCAATTGCGAGGCAATAAAATAATAGCTGAGATGGCAAGGAAATATTTTTGTCATAAAATTGTGCGCCATCCAAGCGACAAACAACCGTCCGAAACAAAAGACTTAAGCAACGAACTTGCGCCGAGTTTGAAAGGACAGATACATACTCGATGGTTATTGTTTGTGTGCTTTTACATAAAATGCTAAAAGCAAAAAAAAAACGAAAGAAGAATCGTTTAGAATACCAATAAATTAAAAAAAATCTAATGGTGATTTCGTTTCTACCAAAAAAATGTTGCCCTTCCACACTCAACCCTGCAAAAGGGCATGTTTTTGCCTGCTTTTCCTTGTCTAGCTGACGCCTTTCGCAATATTTTCGTTTTAAGAAACCATCTAATTTTCAGGGCAACAATCTCGCCTGACAAAGCTTCAAATGTTAGACAAGGTGCCTTTTTTGCCTTACAAGAGTGTGACATTTTAAGAAACGAACACAAAATTTTCCCTCCCTTTACCTTTGTTTTAAAATTGAACACGAAAAGAGAAAAGGGCAATCAACGAAAACGCCATAAAAAATAAACATAGGTAAAACCACAAAATTATTGGGCCATTTTATTTTTGTTTTCGAACGAATCGAAAATTTAAAGTTTTCTTATTGAAAATATCCAAACAAAGAATTACATACATATATGCTCTCGGTATGGGTAAAACTTTCGTTAGCCCAGCAGAAAATTTGTAACGGCTTCTGTAACTCAGCAGAAAATCTCTAATTGCTTCTAGTTTAGAACGATTTTGAGTATAGTTCAGGCACATTTCGAGACTAGTTCAGGACCATTTCGAGACTAGTTCAGGACTATTACAGGATCATTTGGGGACAACTTGTATGTCTTTTAGGAACTAATAGGGGACCATTTCGGGAGCGTTTTGACACTTGTTCGAGATATTTTCGGGACAGGCTAACGACTTTTTCATAACCCATTCAGGTCAATTTGGGCGCTAGTTCAGGAAAGTTAGGAACTAGAAGCGAAATGATCCGGACAAAATGAAATTTAATTGCTACATATTTAATTTCAAACCCAACCTTTTTATGTATGTAACTGGATCGTCTAATAAGCCAGAGATGGGCACGGGACTAAATATTTAATCCCGATCCCGCCCTTACCGAAATCCAATTTTAATTTTCCAACCCGCCCGACGTTTTCCATAATTGTATTGCAGCTCCCGAAATCTATCATAAACAAAAATTCACAATAAAAAAATAATGAAAGATCTGGCATTTTTCGAATATTATGTTTTGCTTTGCTGCTTGTTTTCGTATGAAAATACATAAAAAATTGCATAGAAGGATAAATATTTACTCTCATAGCCCAGCGGCAATAAGGGCGTTTGGGTTTTCATGATACGAAATTGCTCAGAATATTTCCAAATCAAGCTGATTTGGGACCTAGGACAGTGTGAAATCACTAGAAAATGCAGGGTCGATGAACTGCCTAGGCAGAGTACCGTCGATGCTATCCCTTCGGACAGGGAGGACATGGGAGTTCCTTGGCCTACAGACGGCTCAGCGAGCGTTCGAAAAAAAACCGACATGCAATCTTGCAAAGTCCTGCCTGCCGGTTGCCAGCGGAGTTTCTGTAGCTGGCTAAGCACCAGTTCTCGATTCTTGCAGTAGTACTAACCGGAGACTGTTCTTTAGGAACTAACATCTTAGCGACTAACATCTCAGCACTTTCTCAACACTCCGGGAAACTTGCCGCAGTGGGCATCAGCTGCCTGTTAAACCGGTTTTTGAGCACCCACTGTTTACCTGTAGTTACCGAAAAGGAAAATTTAATTAATGTCGAAGTGAGCGAGGTGCTCCGGGACTGTCTCCATAACCTAACTTAACTTACTTGTAAAATAATTACCAATAAATGTAATGAAAGAGACTTGCGGTTAAATGATAGCAGTTTCACTTCTTTTACGAGGTGCTAATGGAAAGAAGACATAAACTAATCAAGACTATCAATTTACACATTGCACAAGCAGACGCACTCAAATTATTCATTCAACATTTATGTACTTGGTTAAAAAAAAGAAAAGAAAACCAAAAAGTAAATGACAACATGATAACAGACATGGGCAAGCAAAAAGAAATGAAAAAATGAAACTAAGGATCAGCCTTGCACTTAAGCGCATTTTGGTTATCATAATTAAATGATTCAACACGCGTAAAGATGTTTTCATACACAAATTGGATGTTGATGATTTTGATATTTTTTTAGTTTTATTTTTGTTGCTACTTCGTCGCATTTGTAATTGTTTCGTGAGCCGAAGAAATTTCGAAAACTTGTTGCACTTGCCGGCTGTCAGTTGCCACGCTTGAGTCTCAATTAAGTGTATAGTATATACATTAGGGTGGTCCAAAAAAAAAAAATACATACGAAAATCACATTTTTGGAAATTTCCCGGTGCCACCCCCCTCCTCAAGAAATCTGCAGAATATCAAAAATAAAAAGACCAGTATTTTTCATTTCGAAATCGTTTAATATTTATTTGAAGTTTTACATATATTTTACATGGGGAAATGGACTTTTCCGTAGAACTGCCATAAAATCGTTAGAAATAAGTGTTCTTTGATCGAATACCAAAATTTCCCTTTAGAATTCTTAAAAAAAATTAAACTTATTTTACTATAAATTTTGACTAACTATTTATTTATAACGTGCCTGATGTGGGTACGAACACATATAAAAGCAAATTTTTTATATTTACAAGAGATAAGATTATCGGTTATCCATTATTTCATAACCGATAATCTTAGTAACATTTTAAAGTTAAATAAGCATTATAGTTTAATTTTTTTAAGAAATAATATATTTACCCCATATAAAATATACGGAAGGAAACCTTCAAAGTCCCAGCGCACAGTGGTTCAAAACTGACATTTACTGTTAATTAATTTACTGGAGCCTTCATTTTCACTCTTGTTTGATTTGATTTTTATAATGAAGACTTATAAAATTTGCAAGTAGTTCCCTATTTTTGAATTTTTATTTGAATATATTAAATTTTTTAGTGCAAAGTGCAGAAAAAGTAGCAATTTAATAAATGTTACATAATTAACACTGCTTAAAAGCAATAACAGGCTTCCCGCAAAATGGAAAGAAATTTCATAAACAAATTTCAATTGTTATAAAAAAAATTTTAGCAAAAAAAATTATTTTTTTAGTTTTTAGAAAAATATGGGTATGCAGTTTAATTAATCATTAAAATTTGGTGTAATAAAGTGCAAGTTGCAAGCGTTTAAGAGTTTTTGTTGATTTTTAATTTAAAACTAAAATTCAATGGTATATAAAACTGTATACCGAAAATTTTTCTAAAGCACAAAACAATTTTTTTTAATTGCGAAATTTTTTTTTATAAAATTTAAAAGTTTTCTTGTGAAATATTTTTTAATTTTTGGAGAATTGAAAACAATTGTTTCAACTAGTTTTTATTATGTAGCATTTAGTAACTGGAACAGGAGAATTCCGTTCCGCAAATTTTCTGAGAAAATAACTTTTTTTATTTTTCTTAGTGTTATCGCGTATTGCTAGCGTGAACTTAGAGTTTTCATTTCTTTCTGATTTACTAAGTCCTTAGGGGTATTTTTATTTAATACTGTTGCTTTTTAAGTAAAAATTTAGTTTGAAATTAGAAATTTTATTTTCATGAACATTTTTCAAACTTACTTTTTTATTTTTCTTAGTATTATCGCATATTACTAGCGTTAACTTCGCAATTCCTTAAGACTTTCTGATTTAGGGGTAGTTTTAACTACTACAGTTAATATTTTAAGTAAAAGTTAAATTTTAGTTTGATGAATTTACCGCGATATTAAAAAGAAAATAATTATTGAAAGGGGACAAAATTGAGTTTCGCAGGCATGCGATAATGACCGATTTCAAAAAAAAAATACGAGTCTCCTCTTTTTCGTCATTTTTCCGTTCTGAAAAAAAGACAGTGAGTCACCCTAATGTACGAAGCACCAAAAATATATATATAAACATAATTAGTTGCATGACTATCACTGCATAGCGGTGCATTTAAGTAAATATATATAATTCATTTTAACTACTGACCGCCTCTCAATGTCACGCTTCAACGCATGTACATACATACATACATGCCAAGCACTGCCATTGGAAGCAGCAGCAGTGAAATGCACATTTAGCTCTAATCATCTAACCATAACGAATTCCTATCAACTTATTAAGTTCAACGCAGCCAAAGAGTACTAAGTGCTTGGCTTAAATATATACATACATATATGTACATATGTACGCAACTTCCCACCAATACACGTACTTATGTAAATTGTGCTGCAGCAGACCCATTGGTCTCCGCATTAATTTCTCTTTTTCTAGCGGTATTTTTATGATTTTCATTTATTTACTTACTTTTCATTTACTTAACAAAGAAAATATATAAGTGTACATATGCATATACCTACATACATACATACATGACTACTTGTACTTGTAAGTTAAGAATGCCACCACCTTGCCACCCTGTTGGGGTTAAGTGTCAGTTGCGCTTGCGCAAAAGGTGTTTTGTAGAATTAGTTCAACGCCAGCTCATTTTTTGTTTGTTAATTACCCGCAATTACTTGCCTGCTCTTTTCTTCATCATTGCTCTTATGCCAGTATAAATATTTGTTTTAACTTTTCATTTTCTTTCACCTTTTGATCTTCAAAATTAATACCCAAAAAAAGGGAACCTGCATTCATTATCGTATTTACATTTGTATTTGACAATTAAGTGCCTCACTTAATGAATTTCACAATGAACTCATACGCTGTTAATTAATTCTTATTCTTTAAGAAGTTTATGCCTTTAATTATGCTTTAGAGGTGAAAGATGCGCAGTGTTAATTGGTTGAAATAGAGAATAATAAAAATCTTTCGGGGAAAATGAAACTGAAAGCCTTTATTTGTACAGACATTTCTAAAATGGCATTGTTAAAGTGACTGACTCAACTAAGGCCTCACTCTTGATGCTTTTATAACTTTTGAATTGAAGCGATATTTGCATACAGGTTGCCAGTAAGAATTAGTGGAGAAGCAATGAATGATTAATTTGTATAACTTTGGGAAAATCGATAATTATTTTTTATCAGAGATTTTACCTAGCGTCTTCATATTTTGAAATGCAAAGCAAAGAGTTTTAGTAAAGTATAGATTTTAATATTGTTTCCGATTTAAAGAGAAAAATAGTAATTTGTCTGATATCAAAAAAAAAAATAAATAAATAAAAAATTGTGTGTGGATCCCACGGGTATTTTTCTGCATAATGATGAGCAATTATCTAAATCTTAAACTCAATATCGATCTCAATCTTAGTCTGAATCCCAATCGTAATCTTAATCTTGAACTTAAATTTAACTTTAATCCTAAGCTTAATTTTAAGCGTAATCTAAAGCTTTTATCTAAAGCTTAATTTTAATAAATAAAACATAATTTTGAAATAAATAAACCATAAAACTTAATCTGCGGGTGAACATAATACCTGGTTATATGTCATTGACTAGGCCGATCTTCTTTTTCGATTTTTATGGAATTTTCTGTGGTTAAGTTTACCTAATGATTTAACTCTACCTAAAATAAATAAGTTAACGGCCCTTAGAGCTGCATACTGATTTACAACTTTTGATAGAGGAAAATTTCGTTTCCATTTCTTGTGCGTCATTTTATATGAATTTTTCGTTTTTCTTGAGTGCTGCAAACAGCCTCTAAACAGTTGAGAATTTCTTCAAAATCCTGGGTTCAAATAAACACTGGAACTAATTAGTCGATGTTGTAGACGTTTTTTATTATTCTATTCGGCCTTTAGTGAGTAATCTACCGACCTTTGTACAAGGCGGAAAATGAGTTAGGGCCTTTCGATATTAAGCTAAGGATATGTAGGTTTATTTATGTACATGCATATTTCTTTTTTTGTTTGCAATTTAATAAACTTTTTTATTTTCATTTATGATTTACAGTTTTCACGCTACAAATACTACAACAAAAGGAATATCGAAAACACAAACATCGACTTGCAGCTTACCCATATCGGCGGCAAAAAAACGACAATTACAACTACAACAACTCGAACAACCGTCACACACATTAAACGAACAGTAGTAGCACAACAACACTATGCGAAAGATGCGGATCAAAAAGATTTGGTTGACTGTTACGTTTTTCCTTTCACTGCAGGTGAGTGTCAAATCAAAACAAAAGAAATCAATACATTCATAGCTCAGCCAGGCATACAGTCAGTCAAACAGATTGACATTCAATCAATCTAACTGTCAATCGAGCTTATCGAGCTAAAAGCCGATCAGTCATTGATGCCATGTACATATGTACATACATATACATATATGTCATTTGTGGGAATAATATTAGCGAATATAATACTTTGAAAACATTTTATTTCTAAGTTATTGCTTTGATTGTCAAATTGTTAAATTTTTTTTGCGCATTTGTCATTTTTACAACGCCTTTACGTTGCAAGACAATGCATCAGTGTTGGTCAGTGGGCATGTAATCATGAATTGAAAGTGAGTGTGAGAAAATGGTGTTGTGATGGGAAAAGTTTATACCGCAAACACTAGTGGAAAGGCTGTCTTTTTTTGTTAGTTTTTGATGTGCATGAAAATGCATTAAACATATCTGTATGTGTTTTCTTTTTGCCTTTTTTTTTGACTTAGTTGAAGAATAAAATGTTTGAATTGAAATACATATCGATGGCTGAGTGGAAGATCGACCTACATACATATATATATTGGCAGCCAGTTTGAAAACGCCCTATTTCAGAATTTGGTTGGAAAACATCCTATCTCAGAAGTTGGTTCAAAAATGTCCTATCTCAAACGAAAATACATTGAAAATGTGCCGAGATAGGGCGTTTCTGAACTGAATTCTAAAATAAGGCGTTCCTCAATCAAATTCGGAAATAGGGCGTTTTCAAACTGACTACCGAGATACGGTTGATCTTCCACTCAGCCGTCGATATACTCCACACTTGTTGTAAAATTTCATAAACGGCTGATATATGCAAACGTGTGAAAGTTCCTCAGGCGTACTTACGCATCTTAGCCTAGCAAAAGCAACACCAGTTTAATTATGTCACCTCATTTTCTTCTAAACAATTACCACAGAAAGAGTTGAAACTAAGTTGTGTCCTTGCCGCATTAATTTCCATCTGACAGTGACTGGTTAGGTTCCCAACTCTGACCCCTACTCATATTCATTCCTTGCCAGAAATAATTATCGGCTCTGCACTCCCTGAGTTGACATGTTGCCCGCTTATGAAATGCAACATCAGTAAGCTCACCTTAATGATCGTCGATTAAGTAGACGCGGCCACCTCCGCTTGGCACACACTACTGTTATCGGGAGGTCTCCACACACCCTATTCCAACAATTCATTCTTTGAGGGAATGTAGGCGAAGAACAATACGTTGAGGTCGAATGTGAGAATGCGGCAGCCAGTCCCTGCAAGATTGAGCTCGAAGTTTATGAAAATTATTGACGACTATAAACAACAATAGAGACAGTGCACCTACCCACTTTTCGTCAGAGGTAAGAGAGCTAAAGAAATTCTAACTGAACTTCGGGGAAAGTTTCTAATGAAACTACAGTTCTCAATCTCTTTGACAACACATGGTCAATTAAGAAAGGGATATAAGACAGGAACAGGGGAAGCGGCTCTTAGATACATACAACAGCCCTTGCTTTCCTGTTTACACGGGTTGACGAGATGGCTAGTGCAGCCGGATCTATGGGGCCTCCGAGTGAAATTCTTGGCCAGACCTGGCCGACTAACCACACCTAACCTACCTGGTCTCATGTAGCTGTGTACATAGAGTGGACAGCTTACCTGGAGTTGGTGACATGATTCCAGTATTTCATTCTGCAATAAACGGTTGTAGTGCCAAATAAGAAGAAGAAGGAGAACAGAACAATGTTAAAAAGTATATTAAGCGCAGGAAAAGACTATCTGTGGAAGGTATTTCCAAGCCAGAACCTGTTTTGGCACTGTCAAGAAAATCTAAGTTGTGGAAATCCGGCCAGGCTTTAGACGGAATCAGGGCTTTGCCCGAGAGATTGCCGGCCGGGCACTACTGGTGCCCTCTGTTGACAACCTTTTAAAATGAAACCCTTAACCGCTTTTGTCTAACAGAATATTGAACCATTAACTGGACAGAAATTTTCCAAAAAAGTTTGATCCTGAACCGAAAACCAAATCACTTTTTAGGAAGGTTTTATGTTCGTTTCGCTTAATTTTTAATAGAAAAATTCTGCGCTTTTTACACGCTTTTATCAGTTTCACCTGTGTGTAATCACATCTGGCAATCAATTTTTAATCAACTTTCCGACGAGCTTAAGACTTGTAACCGTTAGGTGGCGCTGTGTCAAAAGCAAAGAAATAATTCGACAAAAAAGTTAGCCGCTAGGTGGTGCGGTGGTCGATTTTTCGTTTTTTTTCACGATATTAACTATTGCTTGCAGCTATTCCCCGTTATTCAGGCTATTTACTGAACTGAAAATTGGCGCAACGAAAGTAGACAAACAATTTTTGTTGCCGAAAATTCGTGTCGAAGAGCAAGAGTGAAGAATGCAGCAGAAAAAGTGATGCCAATAAAAATTGATGAGAAATGCTGACGGTTTCAGGCGAACCACCACAACAATAACAACAACAACAACAACAACGACAATGCAGCAGCTAAGTACGACTACAGTGATTTGCATATGCAAATGATGGAAAAAGTGACACACAGAAATACGTACGTACGTACGAGTATATGTACATATTCAGTCAGCGCCAGCAACAATCTAACCACAGACAAGCCGACGTCAGTTGGTGCTGTTAGCTGTTAGCTTGGCTCGATTTCTTCCTGCTGGCTGGGTTGGTTGCCTGGCTGAAGCCAGTGTCAGCGGCAACGGCAACGTGAGTGCGAAAACTAGCAAGATTTTTGTTGCTTTTATTGTGCACCTAGCTGGCCGGTATGCATTAATGATGCTGCTGTTGTCATTGATGATAGCCTCAAACGAAAAACCAGCCAGCCACAGTAAAAACGCGGCGCGCTGCTGACCTCCAATGCGCAGCGCCGAAAAAGATAAAATTTGTGAATAAATGGAATGAATAAATAAAAAACGCGCAAAATTTGCAAAACGAGGTAAAATATGTATTTAATGTGAATGAGTAAGTAAATTCCAGGCAGGTTAGCAAAGCAGCGCAACAGACAGCCGCGAAACGCCGCAAGGCAGGCAAATCAAGAGTTGGTGCTGCGCGGCAATGGCCGCGGTTGCAGTGGCTATTGAGTCTACAAAGATACGAACGAACGGCTTTGTGCTGACAACATCCAGAATCGGGAGAAAGTGCACAAAATTGCGCCAAGAACGTGATACAATATTGCAGTGCGGCGAGGAGCTTTTCGTCTGCTGAAAACTTGGCGGCGCGTCTGATTATAAGCTGCCTAGCAGCCTGCGAGACTTTACGAGTATGTACGTATGTGTGTGTATAGGCACTTGGGACCCGCAACGTCATCAACAATGCATGTGAAACGAGAAAAGGCGCAAATAATAATGACACTGCCCAGAGAATTCCGCATAGCGGCGAGGGTGTCCCGCGCTATGGCGCTACTTGAGAGTTGAGTGGCGAGGTCAAAAGCCAGTCAACGCCGGAAAATATGCATTGGCAGCTGTTGCCAATGCAGAGAAGCGCAACGAATCTTCTGCCGCCGCCACCACCATCAGTTGCCGTGGCAATGGAAAGGAAGAGTGTTCATTGATTGTTGGCCGTGGTGTACCTTGGCGCATCCGTGGCGTGATTTTCGCTTTCATCTTGCTGTCTGCTGACTACGCTGCCACGAGGAGGCGCATATGAAAAGTGAAATCTGCCTTAATTGCTATATGAATCGAGGCAAGAGCCTGCAACAATAGCAATATTGTAGCATTATGCGCCTTATTCTGCTGGTGTAAGGGCTTTTTGCTAGCAGCAACTAAAAAAATAAAAAGGAAAATGACAAACAATGCAGATGTCAAAATGTCTGATTTAACGCTTAAATACATCACGAATGCAGCACGTCTCAACTCACCTACTGCTGCTGCTGTCGTTGACGGTTAGGTGCATATGTATGTAGTGCGCCGTTGTAGTTCAAACGAAATGAGTGCATTTCACATTTCAATGCGATGTTACGCTTGATAAGAGCGACACGTTTGTGTGTGTAGACGCTGGCGTATGAGTGACATTAGTGGCAGGGAGAAATGTTTCCCAACATTGTGCATGATTCAATAATTATTTATTTTTATTATTGAATCTTGCTTGTGTGCGTCAATGGGTGCTCAATCGAGTCGAATGTTTTTTTTAGTTTTCGTGTTCAGAACGAAGTCAAATTGACGAAAAATTTCGTTTAAGACACATTCGGTTTATCGAAAGTGCAGCACTCGTTTTAAGTGTTTAAGTCAGTCTGCTGATTCCAAATTGCAAAAATGTAGATTTTATTGCGGATTCCGGTAGAATACCCATCGAGTCAAAAGGTTTGTTTGGCAAGGTTTTTGGCTAAGGCGACATACTTCCAGAAATAGGCGTCGCAGTTTAAGGACTAAAGATAATAAAACGCAGATTTTAATTTGGATTTCAACAGAATATCCCTTCGTTAAAAACATTTGTTCCGGAACTCTTTTAAACCGAGTAATCTTTCAGAAATGGGAGTTGCAGTTTTGGAACCAAAGCTGATAAAATTTGATTTAATTGTGGATTTCATACTGATCCGCACTTCAAGTAGGCGTCTTGAGAGAAACTGAATCGCTCCCGAAGAATCTTTATGAAGTGAAACTTCTTAATCGAACTACGAGATGTTTGCGTTAGATAATTAAGGTCATATTTAAGGCGGTTAACTAGACTCTAGGTAAGCAGAGGTCGAAAATATCCCTCTCCACTTTGAAAGTGTCCCAAAATAAGCGTAACTATTTAAGAGAAGAAATAACCCACAAAACAGAAGAGCTGGTTTATTTTTTGTAGATGTGTGCTCCTCTCAGTGGGAAAGGGTTATTTGCATATCTTTTTCCGTTGCTGTTGGACACGGACACTTATCGCTTGAGGAGGAAAAATAAGTGTTAGAGCGTGGTTACCCACTAACGTGTACGCAGGGTACCGTAGAAGTGCGTAGAAACATATCCAATTTGCTGTTGATAGAGAGAGAGAGTGAGAGAGAGATATATAAGCAGCGTCAACGTCACGGTCATGCGGTGGCAAAATATCGATAATAAAATCGATACCCAAATCGATAAAAATATTGATAACAAAATCGATACCCAAATCGATAACAAACTCGATAAAAATAACGATAACAAAGTCGATAACATTATCGATAACAAAATCGATTAGACTATCGATTATTACGGTCATACGGTGGCCAAATTTCGATAGTAAAGTCGATACCCAAATCGATAAAAATATCGATAACAAAATCGATAACAAGCTCGATAAAAATAACGATTATTATATCGGTAAGTCCCGAGAATACCGAAAATCCCAAAATAGTTCCCAGGTTGAGTCTCATTTTCTTTATAATTACCTTTATTTTAATCTTTATTGCTTTATCTTCATCTTTATTCATCCTCATCTTTTTCTTAATATTTATCTTTATGTTTATCATTTTCTACATCTACATATTCCCCTCCACCTTTGCCCTTATATCAGTAAAATTTTTAAATTTACCTTGATCTTAATTTTTGCATTTATCTTTACACATCCTTGTTTTTGTTTTAATTTTTACCTTTGCCTTTATCCTTTTCTTTATCAATAAAATAAAATAACTTATTTTCGGTGTATCATATTATGAATGTGCACGCTCTCTTCTTTGTCATAAATGTTCGCACATGTATGTGTACGTATGTATATGTCGTGTAAAGAAATGCGTAACGCTTTGCTTCCACTTATGTACGCCCACTTATATTTTTCAGTCTAACAATAACCCACAAATTAAGACACTTAAAAATAAAAGTCCCTACCAAAGTGTCTTTGCCTAAGGGAAATTTTAGCAGTTGATAAATAACCCACAACGGAAAACACAAAAAGGTCGCACAGAGTGTTATGCCACGGTGAGAAACGCTCTTTGCTTGAGAGATGAGTGTTTGTGTCAGTGGTAAACACCCATACAAGACACTTGGTGACGATTATTTTCGATCTTTGTAGGTAAGGCTAGCACCGAGTTTGCTAAGGATTGGTAAAGCGGCTACTGATATACATACAGCATTTCATCATAAGTGGGCGGGGCTACGTCCATTTTCCAAAAATTGTTTAATTTTATTATTTTTTAACATAATTCTATTTCACATACAAATTTCAAACAATTTGGATCAAATATTTACTGAAATATCGCAGTTATTTTTTTTTCGAAAATACCGTTATATGTGAAGTGGGAGTGATTACAGTTAGATTTCGCCCATTTTCAATACCAACCTACCTTGACAACCTACATACTAGATTTCTTTCAGATATTTCAGTTTAGGAAATTAATGCTTACCGAATTGTGTTCATCTGCAGCGCAATCAGCGATATCCTCTGACTTGCATCAATCACCAATCGAGTGAATGCACCATTTAACCTTTGATAAATGAAAAGAGGAAGACAAATTAGAGTCAACAGAAATCATAATTTTTCTGTTCGTAGAGATACATCGAAATAAATATTCGTCTGTAAGTCCGCTTCGTTTTTGGCAAAGTAAACATGCACTATAATTACAGACAAGTCAAAAGAAGTAATCGCAAAATAAAAAATTGGCCTAGTTTCGAGAAACGAAAGCCAAGTGAAAAAAAGTAAAGCAGCGGATGAAAAAAAAGCGTTTGCACATTTTTAATTGAATAAGCTACAATTACATTTCCAGTTCGGTTGAGCACCTTGGCATTAAAACAACCCAACTACCTGCTTAAATATCGCCGCATACAAATACAACTTAGCGGACTTTTATCACCTGCAACGACTTAACAAAAATTTTAATTAACTGCAGTTCAATGATGGTTTCGGCGAAATCACGCGGCAGATCAAAATGATCGAAAAAATCAAAGATAAAAAAAAATGTACGAAAAAATTAAATGCTGGCGCGCAAAGATGCCGCAAAATTTACAAGCCCACGAAACTGAACCATGAGAACTGCAGCGCAAAAGAAAATGTAATCGAGTTTAAACGAAAACGAAATGCCACACGCGTTCACCCGCGGCGAAATTACGCGGCGCGGCGCGACGCTGCCGACAAGGAAACGGCCTATTTGTGCAACCTGTTGGCCGCCACACACAAATTCAGCCGATAAAAGAGATGGACAGTCGGAAAAGATATTTGCAAAGGAAAGTTAGGCAGGCGGAGAGTATGTGGAGGTGTGGTGGTGCGGCTGGCGCGCAATTCACAGTGCCAGTGCGCCATGCAGACTGGGGCTGCTGTTGATTGGATTTTTGAATGACTTTCGATAGGCCGCCATGGAGCAATGCGTCCGTTGTTAAATATTGCGTTTGGGTTCACAGCGTTAATGCTGTTTAAGCGGTGTGCCGAAATGGGACAATGCATTTTTTTTCCTATAAATTACATATGTATGTACATACAACATATAATGCACATGAAGCAGCCACATTTAAGTAGGTGTGCGGCAGTGCGTGTTTTTCGTCGCTGCTGTGGCGCGTAATATTATGCATTTGTGTCGCAGTCGGCGGCCGCAGCAACCACTGTGAACGCGGATGCGTTGCATATACATATGTATGCATTTGAGTATGTACATATGTATGTAGTACAAATGCGCATGCGTAAAAGTCGCGACAAGTTAAGTAAAAAGTAATGAAAAACGCACGAAGAAAGCAAAACAGTAGTAAAAATCGCAAATGAATGATCGGCGCGAAACGGCAAACAGCATTTAACATATAAATTTGGCATTTTAGAATCGCTTTGGGCGAACCTGTTCGCCATGGCCGCTTTTCACCAGCCTCAACAACGCTATGCGCGTGTGCTTTATTTGCTTTTTTGTTTTTGTTTTCTACATTAACATTCAATCGCGTTTGGTGCAGGATTGCAATCAATGAGAATTGAGGAATTCGAAGCGTTGAAGATGTCTGCTAAAGTTGTCGCCGCTGGTGTAGGGAGCTGATGGTGGTGTTGGTGATGGTAATGGTAGCGCTATTGCCATTTACCGTTTCCCAAAATGTGGCTGATGCTGATGCACATACATACATTCATACACAATTTCATTTTCTATCTGCCTTGCGGCTTTGCGCACATTTTCGGTTTTCGCCATCATTGATTATATTGTTGGGGTGAAAGTTGTTTACTTTTGTTAGTTAGTTGGCTGATTTCAGGGAAATGATTGCTATCGCGCGCTACATTCTATGTGCCTACAAATGTACATACATATGTACGTTATTGGTGCGTGACTGCGTATGTGCGAAAAAGAAAATCTCTGATCCAGTTATGGAGGATAATAGCGCGATATATCTTTTATCATTGACATTTATGATACATTTTTAAGATTTCGAAATTCCAAATTTTTGTATGAAGTCGAAGTAAGCATTATTTTTTGTATACATAGGTGCCAGTTGCACCGTGCAACTACCAAGCGTTAAGAAATTATAGCGCCAGTTAACTTTTTACCATAATTTCAAAATTTCAAAATTAATACGAAAATTCTTGTCATTATGAGCTCCCACGTTGCCATCTGCCACTCCACCAACTATTATCTTTGGGTTTTTGGAAACATAACTTTCAAAGGCCGTAGCTCTCCAAGTTGATACTAATATTTGGAATTAAAATATGTCACTTTATATCAACACACTGCACTTACGAATAACCCTGTTATTTTCCTGATATAAATTTATCTGACGCCATTTTCAGATAGACTTAGTTGAATTAGTAAAACTGACAAAAAAATTTACATAAAACAACTCTATAGATATCAGAATAACAAGAGAAACTGAAAAAAATAATGTCAATTTTTTTCGACTTTGGGCTAGGTTTTACGACCATTGTGCGACGGCCTTAAACTGGAGCGGCAGCGGCTGGGTTTATACCCACAAGAACTTTCACTTTGAATGATGCCTTCGATTGCTAGATCCCTGCAATGTATTTTCAGCCGAGTTGATAGCTATTAAAAAAGCCGTGCTGTGGCCACCCAGTAATCTATGAGAAGTAATATTTTCTCCATAATTCCTGGTATTCTAAACGAGCTGGCAAAATACACTGAGATATACCAGAAAGCTGTAAGGCCGATGAATTGACCAAACTAATACGTTCATTTCAGCCACAAACACCTCCCATGAAGCGACTATACCGCTTTCATCTTGAAAATTGGAGCTTAAAACATACTTCATCGAAATGGTGAACAGGAGCTTAGACTACAGAACCAAGGTGTTGGACATCCCCTCAAATTTGGCCCGGATATGACAGAGATAAGCTTCTAATAAATGACTTCTACGGAAGCTGTCAAGACGAAGAGAAAATCGAAATTTTCTCTGTCATTGTCCACATTTCGCTGGACTCAGGCAACGCTATCTTCATAAACACTTTTTGGACTGTCTTTAAGACTTAAGTTCGTATAAAACTCGGCGTTATCTTATGCTAGGGTCATGGTCGACATCGAGTCAAAACTATATCATATATATATCACTCCGCGTTAATAACTGGCAGCGAAGTTTTTTGGCTTCGGCAGAAAGCGCCAATTGGCTGTAGTGCAATATGAGAAGAAAGGGATAGCATCCTCACTTTATGCTGTTTGCAAATGTTCTCAGAGATGATATGGTACCCTGCCTTAGTACATAGATGGTTCCAGTGCTAAGATGATGCTACCGAAAGGAAATTACTCGAGCATATTTTATGCGGACGGCTGAGTTTTTAAAAGTATTTGTTTTTAAGTTTCATCAAATCTTGCAATAAATTTTTAACCAGTTTTCCGATGAGTTGAAGACTTGAAACTCAAAACTTAGTTCAGAACCCGATAACAATGCAGTATGAAACAGGAATTAATTCGCAAAAAAAATCCATATTTATGGTCCGATATGGTTCATATTACTTAAATGGAAAGAAATAATTCCACAAAAACTTCAGCCATTAGATGGTGCCGGGTCGACTTTTAACCACTAATAAAATTAATTTTTTTTTAAATTAATTGTTTTAATTTTAAGAAGTCACATCATCATTCGACTAAGTATATAGGGAAAATATATTCACATCTTTGTTGTTGGTATTTCCGACAGGGTAGGAGTGTGATGTAATGTGGAACGATTTTCCGTCATCCCTTGTCAAATTTGGTTTGGAGACAAACCGGTTTCGGCGTTGTGCCATCTTCAGTGTCATTTTCCGAAAAAATTTGACAAGGGATGACGGAAAATCGTTCCACATTACATCAAAATATATTCACTTTCCAATTTCAAGCTAATATGGGTACGAGGTCACAAGGGTATAAAACGAAACTAGTTAGCGGACAGACCAGGCGGAGAGACGTTGGCCACAACCCTAATCGGGCATCAGCCACAGAACACCTCGGCAGGGCAAGTAGGGCGACAAGAGAAAAGTACTAGCGTCGCCCAACAGGACTGGGACAGGAATTCCAATTTCTAATCGATCTCTAAAATGCATTTTTATAGTACGCTAAAGAGTGAACGTTCATTTCCTTTGTATTTGGAATACGGCCAAAAAGACTCTTTTGTATCTTCTATTCGAAGGCGATGCTATTGCTATGAGACGCGGTAGAATTCTAGGTCTTTATATTCTTAGGTCAAGCAGCAAACTATTTCGATTGTGTCTAGCAACACGGAAAAGCTAACCCGGGCTGTTAGGTGAGTGACTTTTAGAGAACAGGTGAATGGATAGCTAGTATAATTTCGTCACAAGACGGACGTATTTTTCTTGGATATTTCAAGGTCAAGCCTAGAAAGTTAGAAGTTTAACTTGCTACAACCCTAAATTGCACCAGCGTGGGATAAATCTTTCGAGGCAGCTGAAACTCTTCGTCTAGAGTCGATGGTTTTAAACTCGGATAACGACATTCAAGAAAAGGAACGTTGCCACTATACTCAGAGTAAAAGAAAACGGATTTTAATTTCCATTGCCTTATAAGAAGACACAAGCTACAGCAGTTCCGTTTTCATTAATGACAGCCCGCTGGCTCACTTCAACAACGAGCAGTTGGAATGGATGCACCACACGCATTGACGTTCCTCAACGTGCGTATTACACGTATTTGTACAAGTAGCTGTAGAGTTGTCATTGTCAATATTACTTTTCTTGGCCGGTAGTAGAAAGCACAAAAGAAAAAGAGAACACAAAAACAACAACAACATAAATGTCAGCTAAGTATTTTTCAGCTGATTTTTCATGGAAAGCTCTGTGTCAATCCAAATACATTCATACATTCGTTGCGCTTAAAGCACTCGACGTCCACCAACAACAAGAAAACTGAACGTTGTGTATCGCTTGTGTCTTGTTGCGTTGATGACCAAGTGATGCAGTGGTGTCGTGCAAGCTGCACATGCGCAGACAACTAAAAGACTGCCTGTACTTAAGTTGTGCTGTCTTTTTTTTTTTTTTTTTTGCAGTAAACGAGCCACAAACGGCATAATTGTTACCTCCAGTCTCGCAGTCGCGTCGTTCAGAGCAGACGGCAATTTTCTCCAACGGTTGGTAATGAAAACAGTCTCCATCGCCATGGCCAATTGTGTATACATACATGCACTTGCACGCGAATGGGGCAAATGTTGTGGCCGACATATCCATTAAATTGTAGCTCCGGTAATGAGCAATGCTACGCGACGCCTGTGCAACATTGCTGCGTGTGATGCACTACGAGCGAGCAGCTTCCGTGCTTTCCTCTATTCATGCAAACTTATGCAGTACTTACACATGCAGTTTTTCTTAGCTAAAGTGTGGTGGTGATATTGATGTTACTCTACGCACCATAACTTAATAAACTCATATACATACTTAAGTTGAATATTGATGCGAATGATGGATTGCTGCCGCAGCGCCGTTGTCATTAACTAGTTTCACTCGTAGATAAATTGTCACCATTAAAGTAAAAGAAAATCTGCCAACAACTATCACCGGGAAGCCAGGAAAGCAGCAAATGCATGGAAATGAAAAAAAATTATGTTGCAGTACAAACAAAAAAAAATATATAAAGAAAAAAGGTGGAAAAGGCAAGCAAAAAGTGGTCAACAAACCCAGAAATAGAATTGCACGCCAACCAGTTGCTGGCACATTTTACACATTTGACTGTTTTATGGTACGTCGTTGAAAGTTTTTTGCTTTTTTGCCAAGTACCAGCAAGCAATGACACATTTTCTAGCCTTGAACTCAATTTGCGCTTTGGCCAGAATCTAAATACTAACTACATACAAATGTAGCGTCTGTCAGCATGTGCTGGATCGTCTACTACTTACTTGGGAACAGGTGTCATCATCGTCTGTTCGTTGGTGTGTGTGTGTGTGTGTAGTGAAAAAAGTGAAATTGGTTGGCCTTTTTCTTGTGTTCTACAAATCGTGCAACATCACATCCCGTACATTGATGAAAAGGCGTTTACTGCCGTATGCTTAACACTAGATATTAATTGGGGCGTTTAAGAACCGTTGGAAGTTTGCGGTTTTATCGTTTGTTGTTGCTTGGAGTAATGATTAATTGATTGATAGATTGATTGATTGCGATTAAATTTTTCACATACATATTTGATTTCCATTAAACTAGAATGTGTATAACACATATGTATGTAAATATAAACTGACGGCACGCGACAAGTTTAAGTTAGATTAGAGTTTACGTCCACGTAGCAGATAAGTACCATTTTGACATCGTAAACCTAGTGGTTGTTAAAGTTGTGCACATACTACGTTATGGAGGCTCCTCATTAAAGCTGGTCATCTCCAAAAAAAAGGTACTCTACAGTTTCCTGTTTATTTTCGTTTCTGCTATGCCCAGCCTTCAGGCGTGGGCTCCAGTATGCCAATACCTGCCATCATGAGTCGATTTCTGAAGATTGTAGAGAAAGAAGTATTTATATATAGTTCCAATTGGGGTTAGAACCGATCCTCGTTCGAAGCTAATGTGGAATCCTCTCTGGCTAACTCGTCTGCAGCCTCGTTTCCGGGAATGCTGCGATGAACGGAAACTGAACTAAGTCTAGATCTTGCAGACTACTTAATAATAATAATAAAAAAAGTAAGTGGGCCTGGAGAAGTGAAACTTACGTTACATATCTATTTTGTCTCATAATCAATATATGTACATACATACATATATCTGGTTTTGCTTAAGGTTATATTTTTTGTCTTTTTTCTATCTAGATCACTACCTCTACCCCAATTCATTCTAATTACATTTATGTTATTCTGTTTTCCTTTATCTTCATTTTTATCTTTATACTCTATCGATACAAAGTCGATAGCAAACCCAACAAAATATCTATAATAAAACCGATAAAAATATCGATAAAAAAATCGATGGCAAATTCGAAAAAAATTTTCGATAGCAAAATCAATAAAAATATTGATAATAAAATCAATAAGAATATCGATAACAAAATCTATAAATAAGCGATAACAAAAATCTCTTAGAAAATCGATAAAAATATCGATAAAAATATTCGTAAAAAATCGATAGCAAAATCGATAAAAATATCGATAAAAATATTCGCAAAAAAATCGATAGCAAAATCGATAAATAATCGATAAAAATATCGATAATAAAATCTATAACAAAACCAATAATAATACCGATAAGAAAATCGATTTCAAAATCGTTAAAAATATCGATTACAAAATCGATGGTCAAATCGATAAAAATATCGATTATTATACCAATAAGTTCCGAAGATATCGATAGCTAAATTGATAACAATGTCGATAAAAATTTCGATAACAAAATCGATAAAGATATCGATGGAAAAACTGATAAAAATATCGTTTATTTTATCGATAAGTCCCGAGAATCCCGAAAATCTCTAAACTCCCAAAAAAGTTCACAGATTGAGTCTCTGTGTCTCCAGCTATATCCTTTTCTCTATAATTACCTTTATTTTAATCTTTCTTCCTCTATCGTCATCTTTACTGTTATCGGTATCCTCATTCTCATCTTTTTTATTTTATTTATATTTGTTTTTACTTTATGTTTATCATTTTCTTCATCTACGTATGTATTCACCTTCACCTTTGCCCTTATATAAGAAAAGTGTTTAAATTTACCTTGATCCTCATTTTTGACTTTATCTTTACGCATCTTTGTTTTTGTTTTTATTTTTACCTTTGCCTTTATCCTTTCTTTATCTATGTTCATGCTCACCTTTACTTTCATTCTTGTGTTGGTCTTTGTCTATGTAATTGTCCAAACTATGGTTACCATGCGGCGGTACTTGGGCCTCAAGCCAGGACGTTCACAAAGCATTATGAATAATGAATTAGAAGTAGTTTTAGAGCCTCAACATATACACTTAGTGCCGGTTGCTCAAAGTCTGGTTGAAACTAATCCCCGGTTAAATAACGTTATCGCCATTACCGATACCATGTTATATGCATGGAGTCGAAAACGTTGATAACGATGTTAGCCGATGATTATTGTCAACCAGACTTTGAGCAACCGGCCCTAAATCATAGAACAGGTGGCCAAGCGAACTGTACTTAATTTCGCTAAAGAGGGTTTTGGCCGAGGAAAAATTATATCTTACAGCCGAAATTATGTTTCCAGGTCGCGTTAGGTCTATTTCCGAGATGTTATATACCCTGGACACATGGTTGCATTGCAAGCACATTCACTCCTTACTCTCTAAAGGTCTTCTGAAGTTTTTAGTGGCATTTAGTGAGGATCAGACTGTCCGTTTAGATTTGGGCTAATAAGATAAATACATACATGCATATTGAGCATCAAAACTTCTTGGGAGCTATTCACATTCGATTTAAAGTTGTCTAAAGCATTTTTCAAAAACTTTCGTTCCATTTATTTACAGATTGCGCTTGCAGATGATGTTGACGTTGTCAAAGCCATCAGTGGCACAGAAGAGATATCCGAACATGACAATGAAGTTGATCAGGTGGCGTTGGAATCGGAATCGGAACCACAACAGCCGCCAAAAGTGCTTTACCAGCACAACATACAGCAGCAGCAACCGGGACCGGCCCGAAGTAAATTACCGCCAATCTCATAAAAACTATGCAATCTAATTTATTATATGTTTCCCTCTCCTCCACATTAGGCAACCATCAGAGCATTCCCTTGAGTCTTGGACAACCCTTCGGTCCACCACCACCACCCGCTCAACTAGCCTACCAGGGTCCACCGCCGCCATTACCACCACAGCGGCCACCGCCACAGCAAGTGCATGCGCCACAAGTGCTGCCCGATTTGAGTGTTGGCGCCTCGAGCAACAACGAAATTTGGTCTTCACCAGTGCAGGATATGCCAAAGATTATCTCGTTGGATGTGAAGTGCGAAAAGAACGGCATGAAAGTTTTTGTGAAATTCGATAAACCTTTCTACGGCATCGTTTTCTCGAAGGGACACTACAGCAACATGAATTGCGTGCATTTACCCTCTGGATTGGGACGCACATCGGCCACATTCGATATTGGACTGCATGAGTGCGGCACTTCGGGCAACACAGAGAACGGCTTGTATGGCTATGGGCATGAGTCGGGTTCGGGCACCTATTTCGAAAATATCATCGTCATACAGTATGATCCACAAGTGCAGGAGGTGTGGGATCAAGCGCGCAAGTTACGTTGCACTTGGCACGATCAATACGAGAAAAGCGTAACATTCCGCCCGTTCCCCGTCGATATGTTGGATGTGGTGCGCGCAGACTTTGCAGGTGACAATGTGGGTTGTTGGATGCAGATACAGGTTGGCAAGGGACCATGGGCTTCCGAGGTGTCTGGATTGGTGAAGATCGGCCAAACGATGACAATGGTGTTGGCTATCAAGGACGATGACTCTAAGTTCGATATGCTTGTACGTAACTGTGTAGCGCACGATGGCAAGCGTGCACCCATACAATTGGTAGATCAACGCGGTTGCGTTACACGACCAAAGCTTATGTCACGATTTACGAAAATCAAAAATTTCGGAGCCTCCGCTTCGGTGCTCTCGTACGCGCACTTCCAAGCATTCAAGTTCCCCGATTCAATGGAAGTGCATTTCCAGTGCACAATACAAATCTGTCGTTATCAGTGTCCCGATCAATGCTCTGATCCCAATTTGCAAGAAGTTCATCACTTACAAGTTGGTCCGGAGTCGCAATATGGACCACCACCACCGCAATTGCACGTTGACACCTACCATGTGAGCAGCGGCATTGGCAAGCGACGTGACGAGCGACGCGTCCAACGTCGTACGCGTGCCGTCGATCCAGAGCAGGAAGTTGGACTTAATCGTATTATCAAAGTCGTCTCGTCGGGTGACCTCACCTTCGCCATTGACGATCAGATGAACGGCACATCAGCGGCCACACCTCAAACGATGGTGTTTCCAGCGCGCGAAGATGGACTCATCTGCATGACGACACCCGGTTTCGCGATCACACTGATCATACTGCTCGGTATTCTAATAACATCCTGTCTAATATCAGCTGTGCTGTATGTGCGCTTGCGGCCATTCTCCACATTCAGCCATTCGGAGAAGGAACGTGCGGTGGCCTACACAAATCCGCAATTGACTGGTGCATTGCCGGTCATTCAAATACCAGGACCACCGCCAACTGTTGCCCACACTGGTACACTCACCAAAACCCGAACGCACACATGAACATTGAAACGGAGAATATAAACATTATGACGATTACGAATTGGACTCGGTATGCCGAGATTTCTTTTATAGTATGTATGTATGTATGAATATGTAGCTGCAGGTCGCGCGTACTACATTCAGCAACCTCACCGATCCGATGCGAACTGATTGTCCGCTGCATTGGATGGGTACTAACGTTGTCACCATACAACACAATCACAATAGTCTTCTCTTGTTTGCAATCGCTCTCGAGGCGGGTGTTTATTTACATAGTTAAGTTATGAGCGTAGGGTCTAAAGATTACATGCATTGACATGTACGTATGTATGTAGTAGTGTAATTTTAGCTTGTAGCTATTTGTATTTCTTTGCTTTTACAAAGTAATGTATTAATTATTATTCGACAGTTCAAAAGCACAGAACCAGATTACATACTAATTTGTGGTTAAAATTGAGAACTTTTCGACGAGCCTTTCGAGTCTGTTTGGGCCTTCTGTATTGGTGGCAGTTTAGCGCTTACAATTTTAATAAAATTTAAATATATAAATGAAGACTAGTTTTTAAGTTTATACATACAAATGTAGTTTGATCCTTAAATACAAACATATATATGTATACGAAAAAAATTTGAAGATATATGCAGTAAAACCCGGTGCTAAGCCATATTCAAAGTTCAAATGAAGCCAAGCGACTTTTGTACAAAGGCTTTATCGACGAAGAGCTGTCTGCGGCTTGATTTAATGCCGCAAAATAAATTTCCAACAATAGGTATGTCAGTGATATCGAGTTCAGCTTAATATTATGTACGTATGTATTTAAATCAGTTAATATTCAATGAACTTATATTTTCATATAAAATATTATTCAATTCAGCGCGAATTCAGCTTGTTAAAATGAATTCAGCACATATTTATGCTGGTGTTAAATGCGACTTCGGCTCAAGTAACCAATTCAGCTTGTTAAAATGAATTCAACACAGACTTATGCGGTATTAGAAACGATTACGGCTCAAACTTATATCATTCAGTTTTATAAAAATGTATTCGACTCTCTAGGAAGCCTCTTTTTTAAAAGAATTTCTATACAGCTTTATTTAAAATGAAGTAAAAGTGTTCAGTTAAATTAAATTTCTTAAAATGTTTATTCAGCTACTTTAGGAGTATGTTCGCCTTACCTATTTGAATTTAGCTCGATTTTTTTTCTTGTCTATGTGAAATTGGCCAAATTTTTTTCAATACACGTGCCGAGTAAGAGGCAGTAAGCGAATAATTCAATGCAAATTTTTGTATCAAACAGCTTTGTCTAATTCAGCTCCAATTTGCGACCTGGATGTTTGTGCTATTCAGCGCGCTTATAAGAACAGCAATTAGTGTTACTCAGGCTGAGTAACTCAGAACACTTTTGACGACACGCAGCAAATACATGAACAGTTTTCATTTGATCAAAAGCCAAACAAGAATTGCTACATATTTTAACTTAATTCAGCTCGGATTTACGAATTTCAGCGCATTGCAAAATATATATTTTCCACAAAATAAAAATTGTAAGTGGGTTTAGAGCAATTTAGCTCCAAGTTTAAGTAATTCAGTGTTTTTTTAACGATAGTAATCAAACTCGCAGCCAGTTTTTAACCATTTGAGTGTTTTTTTTTTATATTCAGCGCACCTTTTTGTTTTAAATCTGTATTCTTTTCACTAAATAAAGCGATTGAAGTAAATTTTTTCTTGTTTTGGGTTAATTCAGCTCGAAGTTTTAGTAATTCAGCTCATTTTTAACGATAGAAATTAAATGCACAGGCCGTTTCAAATAATTTGAGTGGATTGTTTTTGTATTCAGTACCCTTTTTGTGTTAAAAATATAGACTTTTCACTAAATAAAGCGACAAATTCAAATTTTTCTTGTTTTACGTAAATTCAGCTTGAAGTTTTAGTAATTCCGCACATTTTTAACAATGGAAATGAAATGCTCAGTAATCTGTTTCTAATCATTCGAATGCATAACAGTAGCACATGGTGATATTTTTTTTTGTACTCAGCGCGCCATTTTTTGCTAATTTGAAAAACTAAACATTTTAAGAAATCAAAAAAATTGGTAATTTTTAATTCAGCACTCGTACAACGCCATTTACCTCTTTTATACAACGCTTTACTTTGTCTACTTTTTACTATAAAATTTAAAATGTATTAAACAATTTTGTAGACTTTAGAAAATAGATAAGCAAAAGCACAAAATACAAGTACATACAAACAATTAAAACTAAAAATCACACAAAACACAAATACAAAGCAAAAAAAAAAAGAGTTATATGTAATAATTTGATGCTTGAAGTAGTCACTAAATATTTTAAGTGCGTTCATTAGTTGTAGAAAAGTTAAAATTATATAACTCAGTAAAGTACATAAAGCAAAATGAAACCACAATTAAATCAAATAAAATAGGCTATAAATAAAATAAATATTAAATTATATTTACGAACACATAAATATATTTTAACTACAATAAACTTTCTATTTCTTCGCAGTAATTTCTTTGACTGAAAACCCTATGCAAACGTTATTTATCCACAACGACTAGTTAATTTATTTTTAAATTATTTATTAACTTATTTAATTGAGTAATTTATTTATTTATTTATATTAATGCAAGTCCATTATGATGCAATCTTGAATTTACAATGTTTATCATAAATTCGGTTTTTTATTTTCTTATTTATTTATAATCTCGAGAGAACTTCAATAAATATTTGCCTTATAAAAAATAATTAAGTTTAAAGTATTTTTATTGGTTGGCGCCACAAGAAATCCAAAAGCCTTTGAGAGTTAAAGAAAATAGCTACTAAAATTCTAAAGCACGCCGATACTCCTATGTGGCCTCGAGAGATGCTAAACGGCGGCTCGGAGAGCGCCAGGAAGGGAGGTTCTCATCGACTCATTCCACAGAAATAGGTCTCTTGAAGGCGAAGCTTCAGCCAAACGTGTAAAAGAGTGATTCAGATCCCCCGCCCCTTTGAGTTTTCGACTGATAAAGGCGACCTGCTTAGGCACTTAAGCGCTTTATTTCCAAAAGCCTTGGGGTTCGAGCAAAAATATATTCGTACCCAAGGCGGGCAAAGCCTCACACGTATCCCCGAGGGATTTCGACCAATCATTTTACTCTCGTTTTCTTAAAGACGCTTGAGGTACTGACATATATGCACTTAAGAAACGTTTGTTATGAATTCAGCGAGATTAATGAGTAGTCATTCTCGCAAACGGATACCGCCGATATTGCCTTCCTTGCTGTAGATTGTAATTAAATTGGTTATCGAAGTCGACTCTGTAACGTTTATTTATCGTAATAACATAACTGTTGCGTCAGAACAGGGCAGCGCTTCTGCTGGAGAATTTAGAGGAAAGATTCCTATGCTGCCGACGTAGTACTTATATGTAGTATGAGAACAATGCTTAGGCAAGCTATATTGACTGATGCAGGTAAACTTGAAATTGGTTGAAAACTGGGCTGACATCAGGAATTATTTGAAAACCAATTTCTAAGAAGCTTCCTGGCTGAATCACTCCATTAAAGCTGGAAAACTATCGATAGTCGTGGCCATCGATAGTTTTGATAATCGATAGTCACAACCATCGATAGTATCGATACTATCGAAAATGTCGACACTATCGATAGTATTATCCTGCTTTGCTAAATGTCCTTTCAGACATCAAAAGATAAAGTAGGTACCGCCGGCATTTACTCTTACTGAATAATGTATGTATGAGTGAAAACTATCGATAGTGCTTACAAAACCATCGATGTTCTCGATAGTCAAAAACCATCGATACTATCGATAGTGCCATCGATAGTTTTCCAGCTCTACACTTCATATTGGTTCTGCGTCCGAGTGGCGCCCTCACCTGCCACAACCCATACAGGGTGGACTTGGCGGGGTATGTTATCTGAAATCCTGACCTACGGAAGGATCTAACCCGGGCGAAAAGGTAAGTCGAGATGATTTCAGCTTGGAACTCTGCATCAATTTCAAATTTAGTAACAGAGTTTTCTAAGCATTGTCCGATCGAAATTTCTCCGTTAAGGCATTACATTGTCTCATCGTGACATCTGCTACTCAGCTGTCCAGCCTGGGCGAGCTTAGGGAATCCGTACTTACTAATATTGCCCGAAAAGGTGTTGCTCCCCAGAAAGCGCGCACTGCGTATATACAGGGTGGTTTGAAAGATGGTTTTTTAAGAAGAATATAAAACAATATTGATTGTTGCCGTTTTTACTGTGTATCATCGTAAACAAAAAGAGCAAATTATAATTCTCTCACCTGCCAAATTTCCTAGTGGGAACATGTTATGTATGGTAATCGAAAAAATAATCAGTAAAACAGCTGGTTTCTCATTCGAAAACGCATTGTTTTACCCATGGCGATGTCCTACGAAAAGTAGTAATGTATGGGATTTAGTATGATTTTTTTTTTGACATTATGGATACATTAGAATGTTGTATTAATCAGTAATGGACTATAAAACTTTTAAGATATGCAATACATTATTTATCACGCGTGTAATGCATTACTACTTTCCCACTGGGTTCCGTCGCTGTTTAATTGTTGTATTGTTGTTGTATTGTATTGAATGCCAAGGGATGGTCGTTCGGTTCGAGAGGTAACTGCACTGCTTTGCAGCTAACAGCAAATATGTACATCGATAATGCAGTGCCCGGGTATAATGGTAGAATGTAGTATGGTTTTAGGATCATAACTGCTACCATGATGGTTCAACACTTCATACTTACCAAAAAACGTAGTATGAATTTAGGCTTGGCATGTAATGCAACATGTACAGACCAGTGTTGCCAGAAACTTTTCATTTAGGGCCAGAATCTCCAGAAAAGAGTGTAAGAAAGGGCTAAATAAAAAAATTGGAGCTAAAATAAGAGCTAGTTTCGTGATTCTTCAATTAAACCTTTTTTTGTTTATTTTAGAACGAATTTCCGAAATTTTATTTATTTAGGTACACAGTCACATACAGTTTTCATTCCAAACAAACATTCTGAGCTTGATACTGGAAAAAAGAAAACAAAAAATATGCAGATATATTACGAGTTAATTAATTACACTAGTTTACACGAAAAAAGGACTTCGCAAAAAGATTTTAGGTCGCTTAACATCAAAATAAAGTGTTTTCTTGGGCTTTTGCAGTTATTGCCAAAAAAAATTCTAGAAAAGCGAATACAACTAATCATCTTTGCATACCTTTCGAAAGATACATTTAGGGCCGGTTACTCAATGTCTGGTTAACACTAATCTCCGTTTAAACATCATTATCGACGTGTTCGGCTCCATGCATATAACATGGAGTCGGTAACGTCGATAACGATGTTTTACCGGAGATTAGTGTTAACCAGACATTGAGTAACCGGCCCTTAGCCTCATTGCATTGATATACTTTTTGTGTCATTGGAATATAACTTTTTTAGTTCCAGGCGTATAAATTCGGAAGATAAGGAAATTTTCCAGTTTTTTTTCGAAAATGAATCATTTTTATTCCTTCCTTTTAGTTGATAAACTTTAAAAAAAAAAAATTACTAAAAAAGCTAGGACGAAGGACAATTTTATAACGGAAATATGAAGCATTAGAACAGCCAAATCGGATAGAAAATGTTAAGTTTTCTACAAATTTAATAAAAGCGGCCAATTTCAATTTTTGCTACTGACACTCTTTCATTTGAAAATCCGTTTTTCCAAACAAACAGCAGAAATGTTTAAACTTAATGTTTAAAATTAAGTTAAGAATTTTGGAGCCTCGTAGGGCTGTTTAAAATTTATGTGGGCTAAACAAGAGTTGGGAGCTAAAAGCAAATTTCTGGGGCAATTTAAAATAAAAAGAGCCAAATCTAGCTGCAAACGAACCAAAATGGCAATACTGGTACAAACCATTCGCAATAACAGGACCGTGCCCGCTGCCGTCGATACTGTAAAATTGCATCGGAGGGCGAAAAGAAAAATGCTAGTTGCTTTCCTCGACGTAGAACGTGTTTTCATCAATGCTCACCTAAAATCCTTGTTAAGCTCCTGGTTCAATCTTAACACAAACAATTTTCTGCAAACATAAACCCACTTCTCAAAGCTGCGATCCATCAGCTGCCGAAATTGGGCGAAAAATTTAAAGAAAAATTGCTTTAAATTTAAACCCGTAAATTCAATAAAAAATTTTTTTGGTAGTTTGAAAACTGATTTGGTAGGCGTTTTGGTATCTAATAATATTCTCTAGTGGCACCACTGACGAGTAGGGCCATATACGGTATGGCGTATGATCAACATATATATGTATATCTTGCTCGTATTTCATAAAAAATTATTGCACATTTTATTTTGACCATTCAATACTAGTTTATTTATCCATCGATTTTTCATTGTTAGTAGCTTGATTTTTTTGTAATAGCACAGCTTTTAATACAAATAAAAAAAATACAAGAGATTTGTTATTTTTTTTAATTTTGTCCATGTTAAAGTTAAAATTTTTTCTTCATAAAAATGGAGATATCTTGAAGAAAATGACCTCCTCTGGAAAAACGGTATACAGATCCATAATCTACGACCCAATATTAAGTTTAGAATTTTTTTTGTCATTTCAAAAGTCATGGCTGTTTTTTTTTTTAATCATTTTTATTTTATTTATAACTTAATTTTATTATTTTGTTCATTCTCGTCATAATCATAGTATTCAATTATAACTAAAATAATTTTAAATAAATAATATAAACTGACTTATGTGTTAATTTAAATTTTCATGTGTGTTGAACTTTCATTAGTGTCGATTAAACAAAAGATGAAAACAAACTAAATTTTGACTTTAAATTCACACTCTTCATTTGCCTTTAGATGCTAACCTAAATTAAGATTTTGAAGTTAACAAAAAAAATATTGCATTCAAATTTCTTAAATTGCAAAAGTTTTAGAATTATGTGCTTACAATTATTAATCAGCTTAGAAATATTCATTAAAGAAGATTTATGTTCTTTATAGAATGTGAAGATCTATATAGGAAATAAGCATATATAAATAAATACAATAAATAGTGCTAAAATAAATACATACATATGTGTATAAGCATGTTTTTTTAGAATTATATAAGAATTGGTTTAAGTTTTTTTTTTATTATTTAACAAATAATAGTTTTATACTAAGAAGGAAAGTAAATGCACCTAAGAGCACCGAATTATGTATGCACTTACTATCTGTATTGGAAAAAAGGAAGTGCGAGCAAGTAGAAGCTGAATTAATCGAATATTTGTAGAACGTGTTTAATAAAGAGTGTACTTAAGGAGCGTATGTATGTATGTATGTATCTACTATGTAAATAGTAGTTCAGTGATTTGCTATTGCAGTGCTGCCCGAAAATGTTTCTTAACAACATTAACTTCGTCTATAACCAAGTAGAACAAAAAAAAAAGCAAAAAAAAAGTTAAAAAAAAAAACAAACAATACAAATAGTATTCAATATAGGCGTCTGTCTTTGAGCTTTTCTCCGCTTTTTTCTTCGTGGGTTTTCTTTCAGTCAAAGTTGACGCATTGATCCGGAAACGGCCATCAGCGCATATCTATGTATTTTGTAAATATTTGCGTAGCCCTAATTTTGAATTTTGTATAAGAACTTCTGTAATAAAAGTCTAATTGACCTTATTAAGACTCTTTCCCAATACTTTTCGCTACTCCGACAATTTCGCTACATCGCACTCTCTACTGCACGGTTTCGTGCGCCACCGCTACCGTCCCCGCTGCTGCTGCTGCCGCCCCAACTGTGCCAGCACTAATTTGCTGTCGTTCGTGTTGTTCCTGCAAATGTCGCATACGGAAAAGTCGTAGAGTCATCCAAGAGGCGAATGTACCAGGCGCCGGTATTGGAGTTTGCTTTTCGAGCGCCTCCTTTTGCAGCTGATAACGATAGAGCAATGAACCGGCGATTAGCGCAGATACAATTGTTGCCGAAATGACGACAATGAAGAGTATGCTGAAGCCAGGCACCGGCATGCAAATGCCATAGACAACCTCCTCACTTATTTTGCCCTGAAATACGGTGACCGCTTCCTGTTTCGAGTCTGGCGAGAAGGCAAGATCAGCTTCCGAGATGACATCGTACAGACCGCTAACACCAACATCCGCGCTGCGCACCTTACGATCGGAAATGACGATCGATCGTCGTCGACGACGTGTCGACTTCGTTTCGTCACTACCTTGCTCAGTGTGATTCGACTTATGCTTGAGCAGCTCATCGTTTTCGTCATCGAGGTCAATGTGATCTTCGCGTGGCCGCTTCAGTGCTTCCGCTTGAGGACGGTAAATGGGATGTGCTGCATCATCATTTGATTTGGGTTCTAGCGAACGTGGTCCGGCCATGGGCACACCCATGCGCTTTTGCGCCTCCAATTGACGTGGTCCATGTGGGAATTTGCCGCTCTTCTTCAATTCCATATATTGAGCTTCATCCAAATCGGCTAATTCGTCTTCGCCGAACAGCGAATCAAGATCGGAATCTTCAGGCTCTTCGTGTACCGGACGCGGCGAGAGATTGGCATTGGCATTCTTTTCATGCAAATTAAACTGATCGAGTATGTTGGCAATGCCGCTGTTGATCGATGACAGCTGTTTGCGATTGTGTATGATGTCATCGTAGAAGATATCGTGATCGATTGCGCCATCACCGCCCATACCAACACCAACGCCACCACCGCCACCGCCACCGCCACCACCCAAAGGCATGCCGCCCAGTGCCGGTTGTTGTTCGTCGCCATGTATGCCATGTCCCATCTCTTGACTTAGTTCGTTCTGGTTACCCAAAGCGTCGTTCATAAGCACATCCTTGCGCTCGTTAACGCTGCCGGTGAGCTGACAGTGATCCAGACAGCCATGGCGGCAAATTTCTACCTTGCATTTAATGTGCACACTCAGCGCATCGGGGAATTTGAAGGCATGGAAGAAGGCATAGGTTATGACGGTGGCGCGCTCATCGGGCGCGCGCGCCTTCAGAAAGCGTGAGATCATTTTCGGGCGTAGTACGCAGCCGAATTCATCGGAGAGATTGATAACATGACCGGAACCATCAGAAGCGACACACGACTTGACGCGCATATCGAATTCACCTGGAAGAATGAGTGGAGAAGAGAAAAGGTTTGGTTTAGAAAAAGAGAACATTTTGGAGCACAATAAATTTAAATTAAGAAATGTAAGTTTTTTATTTGGTACGTTTGCAAAAAAAGTACAATGTTTTCAAAGAACAACACTTTTCCGTGTGACTAATGAACGCGAAGAACAGTTGCAAAGTATAAATACAAAAAAAAGGTGTCAAAATTGTTATCTTATCACCGGAAATTGGTGTGCTCTTTCGTATCTATGAATATATGTAAAATTTAAAGACTTGTAATGTGCCACTGATTATTGGTAATTGTCTGCTATAACATGTCTAATCAACTATTTACCCACAGATATTTAAAAGATCAGCGAATGCCTGTTTAGAGTCAGTATCGCTTAGTGCATTGCAACGGGTAGCTGGCGTGGTCTAACATGAAGGTTTCGCTTTTGTTTGTATTAAGCAGCATCTGCTTAGCAGAATGCTACCGATTGGGTTCGTCAGCAGCGAGTAGTGCTAATGAATTGGAATATCCAAAGCTTGACTTCGCTTCCTATGTCGCCATAAGGGACCTTCTTTCACGGCTTCTTACCAACAAAAATAAAAATAATGACAGCAATGTAGGTGTAACTGGCAACACTCCGAACTCCGTGGAAGCAGCAAACACCCCAGCAGAGTTCGAAGTAAATTCTCCCGTTAACACAGATACCGAGTCACAGTTTGTCGTTGCGCAACCGCCAAATGAAAGTAGTGTTGGCTCAGTTCTAGATTTTCCAGTCGAACCTCCATTTGTTGAAAATCTAACTCAAGGCAGCCAAGAGGGGCCACTAATTCCAATTGATTTTGAAGCTGTTAATACTAACAACAATCAAGCATTGTCTCCTCCATTGCCTACGAATCAAAATCGTCCGAGACCACCAAGCGCATCGATAAGCGCGGCTGTTCAGCCTGTGTTGCCCATCCCTAATAGCCAGAGCGTATCGTATCCAGCTGGTGAGTCCAACTCTATACTGGCACAATCACCACAAGCTCCCCAAACACCAAGTTCCATTGAAAGTTTTCCAACACCGCCACAAATTTCCAGCCGACCTCAGGAATTTCCAACGCCACCACAATTGTCAAGCAACGCAGAAAATAATTCCATACCAGCATCGAATTCCAATTCAAATCGCCCATTACCGCCAATAAATTCTCTTCCAAGTCGTCCAAATTCAGCTTTGCCTAGTCTGGCGTATCTTCTGTCAACTTTAAATCAGAATGGCTCCATTCCATCAGCACCTCACGCGCCTTTTTTGGGTTAAGTGAAGCCGGCACCTCCACGTCCGGTCGTTAAATTGTAGGCATTTTACCATAACAGATAACCGTTTCAATGAATTCTTGTAGTCTTTGGAGATTTTTATTAAAAAAAAAAATGGAGAAGACGAAAATTATAAAGTTTGCATTTTGAAATCTTCGAAGGTAATAAAAAAGCCTTTAATTAATTAAATAAATTATACAGTTTCGAGTTTTAAAATAAGGATTTCCTCTCAGCCGGATATGTGTGTGTGTCTTGCCTGGTTGTTTAATTTTCCGAATCTTAAGATCCAAGTTGCTAAAGATCCTCCTTTGTCAATATGAATAGAAACAACGTGAAAGAAAATAGAACGTAGATTACAGAAGTACTTAACGTCCTTTGTATCACCCTTAGAATTCTCATTTCTAATCCTTGCGAAGGTCGGTCAGAAGCACGAAAAGGGTTTTGTTGTTTAGTCATCTTCAAGGAATGATTGGTACTGATAGCTTAGAGGCAGAAATAACTCAAAACTGCGCTTCCAGTCAAAGAAAATCCGAGGTATTCTTATCTTTGCTAGCGAGAACTTTGACGTCCTATTGCCATATATTCCTCAATGTCGCTTCATTTCCATAGTCCGAGTTTCCATAAATTACCAATTAGTTGCTATGTTAAAAGCCCGCATGATTTAATTCTGTGAACGAAAGGACCCCCAGCAGCTGCATGGGTGATTCGAAGAAGGCGCTGGATTTCAGGATTCTCAATTTCCTCATGCGCGCCTAGTCAGCTTTCTCCGTTTCATTGCCGCGCCAGCGACCCGTACTTGACTCGTTCCTTCCCTTGTTGGCCAATGCGTTGTTCGACTAGAACTTTTGGCACGAGTCATTTGAGCATCGTAATGAGATGTCGGTCCGTCTTTAGGAAGAATGGTGGATCTCTCGTATTAATTAATATTTTTTTTTATGCAACGAAACTGATCTCTAATAGACAGTAGCAGTCGTTGTCGGAAGCGGGTTGTTAGACACTGAAGTTGGATTCCGTTGTACTGATTCATTCTAACGTTCTTTTCAGAGGTTGCCTGCGAACAGTTAGCTAAGAGACGGCACTCAGTTGGCTATCAGTATCTTTTTCTTCATATACATATATTATGTATGTTCCCTTCCAAATGGACACTTATTTTCTGCTTCGCTTTAATTATGCCTGCTTGGCATATGCTTGGCCACCTTTAAAATGGAGAAAGGCGACATTGTAGCCGCTTCATGGCCAACACTTAACTGTTAAGATAGCGACTCAGATACTGACCAACACTGCCCATAGAGTTCCACATCTTTGAGATTGCAGTGAACTCGTCAATCAGACTCAAAGCTTAAAACTGCTGAAGAGAGCTGCAGAACGATCATAGTGATATTTATTCTTCGCAAGCTTATGGAATCAGGAACACAATCAGATTATAAAGCATACATTTTCTCAGATAGCCAAGCGGCACTTCTGGCACTTGCCTCACCGGTAAAAAAGTTCAAAATATTCTGAGATTGCAAATATAAGTTAAGTTCGACGGCCGAATAGACATCTCTCTCATCTCCAAAATCACTCATTTAATTAGTCCCAAGGCACACTTTTTTTATATGTACTGAGAAGACACTTTTCTCCGGCGGATATGCCTCTTTGGGACTCTTTTCGGAGCCTTCCTAGGAGCATAAGCGCACCGTACAGGAGTCCTAATTGTGCACTGAAGATGTAATTTTGCTTACCAATATCAAATTTTTTAACTGTCTGTTTTGTCCATTATGATAGTGATATTTAATGATACATTTGAAAATTTAATATGTGGTAGTAAAAACGCTTTCATATGAAAGCTCACTGAATAGCCACCGATTTACACATCATTTATTACTACATACATACGTATTGCTTTCTTTTCGTGCGTGCGCTATTCGCTGCTTGCATTGTTTGTTAGCTTGAAACATGATTATACTTCCGTTCATGCCACACAATTTCTGGCACACCACTTATTAACAGCCACCTGGAGAGTCTCTATACTTATATGCAACACAGAAAAGAGAAGAAAAAAACCACATGAAAGCGCCGTGAAATCCACTCATTAATTGTAGACAACTCGGCGCCACAGGCACTGGCTGTGATATGTATGTACATATGTTTGTGTGCTTATGTAAGTAAGCTTCCTACTGCATATATATATGTACATCATAATGAGGATGCGAATAATGTATGTACATACTCGTATGATTGAGGCACAATGGTGATGGAGCGCTAGGTGTCGGTGGCCACATACCTTCACTGTGCCATATGCACTTTTGTAAGTATGTATGTGCGCTTATACGCACACAGAAGAATATTTGCGGGAAGCCTTTCTCGTATTACCTACTACTTTATTGCTCATTTATCGTCCCTGTTATTAACTGTTTGCCTGATCGTACATTTAATGGTAACTTACCGCGATAATCGTTGATGGCAACCACAAGTGTAAGTGTAGAACCTAGTGGCACAATGCCGCTAACTGGCGGTGCCCATGGGCCTTTGCCATGCTGTATCTCCATCCAGCAGTCAACATTATCACCTTGAAGAGAGATAGAGATAGAGAGAAATGATGATGCGTGAGAAAGGTGTGTGTAAAGTTAAGTGTAACTTTTATTATTTACAATTTGATATATTTGTGGTCATAAGCAATAACCGCCTAAGTCGAAAAACCTGAATTCGAAAAAAAACGTTTTAAACATTTGGATTGTAACGTTAAACTTATGGGGAAACCAAAATATGTTCGTCTATTACTTTTTAAATAGCCTAGCTGGCGAGATGGAGATTTCTCGTACGCATGGAATAATAGTTGCAGAATACGATAACATATATATATAACTTAATTCTTTCTTAAGTCAACCTAGGCGTTTATTGCTTATGTCCACAGATATTATTTACATAATTATGGCTGCATTTTATTGTAGTTTGTACGAACTTTGTACATATGTACATACATTAGACTGTCCCAAAAAACCATTTTATTGGTTTTGTCTTAAAAACTATCTGAAGAACGTTTTAAGCAATTCGCACCACGGCAACCCGTGCCCTCAAGTTATCGGAATAATCTTTACTTCTATATAAGGAGGTATTACTATACCCCCTACAGCATTAGGGCATAATATTAAGTAAATCTGCGTTTCTGGTTTTTTACCAGGTAGTCAGGATATTTTCCAAAGGATCACACATTATAATACATTTCCTAAAGTTTACACAAAATATGGATATATGGGTATCAATCAAACGGAAAATTCAAAAAAAAAGATTAAGTATAACTTTTGTTTTCAATTATCCTTTTGGAATATGTCAAAAATGTTCTTTAAAAATATAATCCTTAAAGATTTTAGTTTAGTTTGCATTATGAAGAATCTTAATTTAATTTAAATCCTATAAATATATATAAGGATATTGAAGTATAAAAATTGCAAAGGATATTTTCCCTTAAACAATTGTTTCGATTTCCTTGGGAGAAATCCTGTCATCCTATTAAAAATTTAAAGACGCAGACATATTGGAAATGCATTCAAATATGGGAAACATATCGAATATTTCGCATTTCCAAAGCTTTCATGGATTATTAATTCAAGTTACTAACTAAAACTTCAACTAAAAGTCGGCACGGGTTATCATTATCCTACAGCCATAAAACTTCATACATATGCTATTTAGACTAAAAAGCACAAATACAGAGGGTATGCATATCAAAATTTGCAAACACATTTTTTTCCATATATTTACCGTTGGCACAGTCTAATGTACATAATAATATTTATTTTATTTTTTAAAAACATTTAATTTAACTCACCACGAAAATCCAGTTGTATGACATCCAAATCGGCAATAACCATTGGTGGCTTCGATGCGGTCTTTTCGTAGTCATTGAACCATTCGCAGCGCAAGCGTTTTGCTTCATCCCAGACTTCCAGCAAATCTTTGTCGTATTGCACAACCACCTACGAATAGATAAAAATAAAATATTTCATTGTTATCAACTAATTCACAGTACTATTTATGTATTTGTTATCATAGCAAGAACTTGGTGCGTTTACTTTGCCGAATTGTATTGGCCCTAGGCTGATTACAGAGTGAGCGACTTTTTACATACATACATAAATGCTAGGCGCGATTCACGCATCGGCTATTTTCAGCTCTTATCAAATAGCTTAATGGGCCATACTTTCAATACATTTCCCATTGGAATTAACTGTTTCCTGTACACTTATTCAGATATCTTGGTTCCTTAAAGAATTTACTGAAGTCTACCCTTGTGGCTGCTTATAAACTTGCAATTCAAAGTACTATATCTTTCACCAGCGCAGTTACCCACAAACGTAAAAACGGAGAACGCGTCAACTGACACGATCTTTCTTATGGGATCTGCGTGTTACCGAAAACTCACCATCGTCCACGTCACGTTCATTGCTTCTCTCTCTATCAACAGCAAATTTGATATGTTTCTACGCACTTCTATGGTACGCTACATAAACGTTCATGGGTAACTGTGCTGTTAGGCATTATAGGTGTGTGACCTGTGTGTTGCACAGGAAATGCTGGATAGTTTCTTCAGGGTCTATTGGCAAACTGCCTAGGGCTTGTGTGCCTTGATTGAAACTCATACTCAATGTTCGCTTTGCGCGGATGCCTTCGCCGGTTTCCACTTTTTTTTATGTCTATAGGAAGTTTGTTTGAAATTTCGATTTTTCGAATATCTTTACCTCCCAATAAAAGTTTTGAGTTTTTCGATGTTTTCAAGACTTTTTCCACTTTAAGGGCTACCAACACCTAGATTAGGTTAAGTTAGGTTATGCTGGCTGACCATGAGAGGTCTCACACATAAACGAGTCCATAGCATTGCCATATACGTTTACGACCTATAAATCAATTATTTCACGCATTGTTTAAGAACACTGCTATTCCTTTAGCGAATTTCAATAGACACTTTGGTCCTTTGTCGATTGCTGCTTGTAGGCTCTGGAGCTGTACCTTGCCGAGTAAAGCAAGTCTTTGCCTGCTGAAGGCTGAACACTCGCAAATTAAGTATATGCTCCACGTTTTCCTCGCGATAGTGTCCTACGTGACATTTCCTACATTTTTTGTTCTCTAGTAGATCTAACTTAAATGCATGTGCTCTTAGCGAACAATGCGCTGATAACAATAGTATCACACATAATTTTCGGAAGTCTGCAATCCTGAGTTATTTTCCAAACCCTATCCACTTGGCGGCACATGTGCAGATATTTTGATTTCCTCAAGAGGAATTGGTATATTCGTCATTAGTGAGGCGCCTAAGAGGATGCTCGTCAGTTCTCCCATTACCTTCCACACCCTTGTGCCCTGGGAGCCAATATAGGTGGACGGTTTTAGCCACAGTTAGCCTTCTTATAGCCTCCTTACAGTCCGCGACGGTGATCGAATTTCTTTCATATGAAAGTAGGGCCTTAACGGTCGCCTGGCGGCTTAATTTGATGTAGTAGGGAACCCCTAAATAGTTTTAAATTAATATCCTAGTTTATTTGGGGATGAATAGTATATCATATTTGATTCCAAAAAATGGCTTAAACGTTTTCTACGTGTTTGGTTGCGCTTCTCCTCCAATTCGTGTGCTCCTTCTAGATGTTGTGACAAAAATGGCGAGATCTATACTTTTACTCCACCTCCGAAGAAGCTTTTTTATGGCAGGGGTACACTGGCAGGTATGCTATGGTCCGTCGAGGGGCGACCGCTATTTAAAAAAAAAACTGTATTGATGTTGCTGGGGCCTGAAATCGAACCATGCGCCTCTCCAGTAACATTTGGTTTTTTCGCAGACTTTAGTCGACTGGCTCTTTTATAGTGAATCTTTTATCATTATGATGGGTGACATGACTCTATATACTTATCGCTGTGTGAGATTTTCCAGACCTTACTCCAATGTATCGCAAATTATGACCGTGTTTGCGAAGACTTTGTATTGATTCGCATTGCATGTAAATACATCCTAAGTGCTAATTGGGGTGCAAAAGGCACTCATCACACAACCCTTTGACTGTTTTATTTTTCACAACAATTCAACTCACCGTATTTTCATAAAACTGTCCATGCAAATCGGGTTTCGTGCCGCAGCGTGAGTACGATATCCGAAAAGAAAAGAACGTTTTGCCCGTCGATGGCGGCACATAAACGCAGCGCGGATCACTGTGTTGCCCTATGGTAAGAATAAAAAAATGTATGTCAGTTATTCGATACAATATGTACATATATATACTCATGCCAATACTTTTAACCATTTCTTTTTACCTTTTGAACTGACGATGCCCTCGAATGGATGTGAAAATGTCAAATGTACATCCATGTGATCCTTACCGCACATCACTTCTAAAGACACTATGTTTGGCATTCCCTCTGGCCGTTCCATGGGCCACAATTCATTACCAGCTAAGACTAAACTAAACTGCAAAGAGAGAAAGACCACAAGGTAGATGGCATAAGAAGAATATTAAATAAACAAAAAAAAAAAATCACTTAAAAGAGGTTGATAAGGGGGTAACATGATTTAAATGTGTGTTAATGCTGGAAAAAAAATGTGTAAAATTTTAATTAATATTATTCACACGACTGCTGGTGCGGAAAGTGCGCGCCACAAAGCCCGCAAAGATGCCCCGGGAATACTCAACCCACTGGCATTCAGGCATTGTGGCACTTCGGCATGCAGACATTCAGGCATTTAGGCGCGCCCGCATTGTCTTGTGTGTCAGCTTAAGTTGAGCGCTGCAGTTGGCGGCCGGCCGGGTAGTGCAGTGAGCCAAAAGCTGCCTGCCAGCCGCGCGCAGGCCGTCAGATTGCCACCGCGCGCATAAATGAGTGTTAAGTGAGTAGCATGCCAGCGAATGAGTGAGCCGGTGAGTGCAGCGATTCTTGGTGAATGTGGCAACTGTGTCTTGACCCAATTTCGCATGCTACCTACCGCTTGCAATGCGCTCGCGCTGCAACATTTTTTCCGCAACATTTTTGCTGCCTGATTATAAATTAAAAGAATATTAAGCGCGTGTAAAAGTGTACTGCAGCAAAAAAAAAAAAAAACAAAAACAAAAATGAGGAAAACACTTGGCCTGACAGGAAAATAGGAAAATGGTTTGGAAAAATATTCTTTTCAATGTATGTATGTATGTAGGTTTGCATTTACGTTTGCGCGTAGTAAATATATAAGTTTGCATGCAGTCCGCGTTAGCAGCTTCTTGACTTACTTTTACACTTCTTGTGTTTTTGTTTTTGCTTCGTTTTTTTTTTGTTTTGCCAACCAGCAACTCACTACTTTCTACTACTGACTTACTCTTGAGTGTGCTATTGCTTCGGGCTTACGTTATGCTGGAGTATGTGTTTGTTTAATTCATTTCTAATTGCAAATGCAATTTTCATGTCAGATAGTCAAAAAGATTGCAGATAATCTCTGCAATGCAATGCTGGCTTTGTACTTTGTTGTGCCGCACGCTGATTATAAATTAACTTTTTTGCGCTCTTCTCTTTTTGCTTCCTTTACTTATTTAAAGTGGCATGAAAAAGGATGCTTTCAATTGTAAAACCACTGTACATACTATGTAGCTAATAAGCATACCTACTTTTACTTTTGCAATTAAAAATATGAGTTGGGCTGGAGTCTAAAGAAAATATGACCCAGAAACTAGTTTTTAAATATTTATCTTTGTACGAGTAGCATGTATGTATTATTTGTATTCAAAGCGTAGAGCCTTGGCCGTGACGAATGCATATGTACATACAGAGTCTCATTCCCCAGCAATAGGTTTAGGCACTGATGTTACCACGCTGCAGGCTAGGAAAATGTAGGTATCCAGCAAACAAAGCCACTAACTTTAGAGAAAAAAAAATTGATTTTATATTAGAATTCTAATATATGTAGTTTTCTTATGCTTCTCAAATCAAAAATCTTGGTATAGTGATATTTAAGAACAATTAGAAAAGCAGTAGAAACGCGCTAAACTAAAATCTGAGTTATACTGTATCGCAGCCCGACAAACACAGTATACGGCTGCTCGTGACAGAGTCAAGCGTTCAACCGCCTACTGCATGACAGCAGTTTCAGCTTGAAAGACGCCGGATAGGCGGTATGATTTTTCCAGCTCCAACTGGAAAACCAAATGCCCTTTTCTCTAGTTTTCAATCATCAGTGTAGAAGTAGAGTGATCCATTTACTTCAGTAGCTCTCCCTGAGAAAAAATCTAAATCAGGAATATAAATGGTATACCCTTTTGTAAAGCTTAGATTTGGTACACAGTAATCCGTGCACGTCAAGTCGACATTTTTAGAACTGTGAAAACAACCACAGGAAGTTTCTCAGCATACGCAATGACCTTAGTACAACCCCCTTCCAATGCATTGTAAAACAAAGCCTCGGAGGAACCGCCTTTTTTTGAGGATTACGTTTAAAGGATTATAATTTGTGAGCTTGCCCCTGGAGTTTCTCTACCCTTAATGAGGAAGGTGCCCCTTCCCGGCTAGTTTAATGTTCACGTAACACGTGGGCTTCTATTACATTGTTATTATGAGCAGAATTCAGTGTTGGATTTGTGAAAGGCGAGAGACTTCGTCGCCAAGTACTGTTGTTAACTCCGGCGAACCCAGCATTTCGCCACAATACATATCAAAGCGATATTTTTCAACATCTCACATATTTGCTTCGACGCCAGATGGAAGAGAAAGACGATACGATCAAAGACTTTTAGGACCTTTTAGATCATAGTATTGAGCGCTGCCTCTTCACGACATAAAAACGACGACTTGACGACTTTCAGCCTACAAGACGAAACTTCTTCTAACGGATTTAGGATGATCAGTGCCGTAAGATAGTTGCATTGCAGCACAAAATTTCAGCATAAGGGTATCCACCAAGGATCACTTCTTGTTTGCAGCCACAATACGCGCTAGCCTTTTTTGCAGCAAATAACATGCGCCCTAATAATTAAGCAAAACTTGGCGTGGAAAACCTGAAATCGCAACAGATAGCCAACGTCATCTTTCGAGAGAAAGATTCCAAGTAACATTCATTTATATATCCCCTTACGAATTAGCCATGGAAAATACGGGTGAAGATGGAACTTGACATATTTAGTTCAGCCAATGAAATTATGTAGAATGGCTGGGCTGGCTGGACAATTTTGTGGGAGTTGATGCAAATGCTTCATGCCTGAAAGTGTATTCGTTCAAAGTCAATTCAGTAGATATGGAAATATGTCCCGGCATTTGCCAAAGTCCGTTTCTTTTTTCTCTTCTCTTCTCCTTTGTTCTCTGATTGGCGCCTCTCTGGTTAATCTGTCAGCTATAACCTTAGGACATGGTACTACAGCTCTCGTTATTATTGTTATTAACGCGGTAGGGTTTCGTCAACTCTTTTGGCATTCATAAATTATATAAAAAAAATCCAATATTTATTGAAAGAAAATTATAAATTGAAAAGCCTAAAATGTTAGTCGACTTTTTGTCTTGAAAAAGTAGAATGGAAACGGTTAGTCGTTTAAGTGAAGTCGACTATTGTTTGAGACTACTTATGGGCCATTCTATTATGACTGGAGGGACATTTTACTCCAGATTATGATAAATTGTGAATTATAACTATGTGTTCGGAACTTTTACAACAGCGAAAGATGTTTTTTAACATAGAACGATAACTATTGTATAAAATTGCTTTAACAAAAATACCAAACGATTCCTTTGTTTAATGTAACGATTATTTGAAAGAATGTGACTGGTAAGACACTAAAAATCACTCCATTTTACCTTTGTGCACTCAACAATGAATTTTAGCCAGAATGCTTAATTTTCAAGGAAGATATTTTAGTGATGTAAAATATGAAATATACACTTTTGTTTTCAATAAAAATTATGCTTATATAATCTTCACAGAAATACTAAAAAATATATAAATTTGTGACTGGTGTAAAGTAATTATGCACGAATTAAAAGATTACATAGTTTAAAATTACATCTTCTTTTTATTATTATTATTTTTTAATATTTTGCAACAGACTAATGAATTGTAGTCATTTAAAGAGAGATTACTACTGAAATAGAGATTATTACATGGAATGACCCTTTTGCTAATCGACTAACCGATTTGTAAACTATTCAATTAACAAGAACCCTACTTGGTACCTATAAGGGTCTCAATACCTCAAGAGGCAGATATGATATAATGCTGAAAGATGGATGAAGGGGCTATGAGCCGGCTGACTTTTAAATTAACGTAAGGATTCTTTAATTACGATAATTTCTTCGTAGGCTTAACATTGTGCACAGGCCACTGGGCTTGGCCTACCCTCTGAAATGTGTTCGGATAACTACCTATTCCAAAAGACACCTTTATTATTAGACTTGAGATCCCCGTTCCTACTCCTTATGATGATTTCAAAAAAACCAATATAGCCTGTTAGTGGCTCTCCATAGTGGAGCCACCCCATGTTGGCTTGTTGTATACTTCTATTTTAAAACTCTTTTTAAAAGCTGTGGTGCTGTCTATGCCTTCTCTAAGAAATAATGCTTATCGGATTACGGAGCCTACTTTCTTTATTTTCTTAGACAAAATGACCTTTTCCTTGCCAAAGCCTACTCCAGTAAAATTAGGTAGAGTTTGTTTGGCTACCCTAATTTATGGTAAGCTGAAGTGGCTCCAGCTCAATAGAAAATGTCAGCTCTGCCGTTCGACATCTGCGCATTGCTCCAGTTATTCAAATACGTGTCAGGCGTTGGTGTATTGTGAGTGATTGCCCCATTGTGGTTATATTAGTTAACATCGTGTAAATCAATCATCTATCGGACTGCATACGCAGGACTCGCCTTGTATATACTTGCACACCCTTAAAGCTTTCGTGATCGTTTCAACGTGTTTCTTCCAGATACTCCACATTTATGTGGTTGTAGGTCTTCTCAAACTTCTCTCAGCACTGGAAGCAACTACATATAACTATGCCACCTGCGTTTCATTGGCAACAGCTTCCACTATCGGAAAAAAGTTCGTTCACTTTCAAGCTACGCAGAAGAGTTATTCGAAATGTCAGAACTGACTATGTAGTGCTGGCGCGGAAGCTTTATTTTTTCAAGCTTTAAAAGAAATAACATTAATTTTTCGCTGAACGACAAAAAAGGTTAGAGCTACTTAATGGTTCAAATTTGTTGCTGAGTTCTTAGCCTCTTAACGAAGCTGGTGGTTTGATGTTCGGTTTTTTTCTATGCGAAGAAAAGGGCGTATTTGTGGCTTTTGCAAATGGCTAAACATTGGAGCTAAGCGAAGTGAGTTCATAATGGCTTGAATACGGGATATGTAGATTAAGGTCAGAACCACAACGATTTCTCAGTAATCTATGGAATTATTAACTCCTGTGAAATGCTCAATAGAGATATATAAATATTTTAGATTATCAAAAAAAAATAAAAATAAAAAATAAAGAAATAAAACACAATTGCATAGATTTACAACGTTATCCTCCTGCTCGCTACAATGAAGCTCTTTCCTGCCTCATTCACTCGCATATTTGCGCACACGCAGCGGCAATAAATCCACATATGGCAAATGGCATGCAGCCACAGCTGCTGCAACATGCATTTGTGCAACCAAAAAAGCAAAGCAAAGCAAATAAAACACCAGGCAACAACATCAGTAGAAACAACAAAATCAACAGTAAATGCATAGTTGACGCAAAGTTGTTGGGCGAGAGAGCGCGAACGAGCAACTAAATAATGAAATTGCCAAATTAACATACTCGACACACTTGCCTTGGCCACTTTGCCTGTTGGCCAATTTCATGTCAACTTAAATGTTGGCAGCAGGAAATACTGGATATGTAAACACACGCACTCGTACACATACTATCATGTATATAGCTATGACTCCGTTGCGCAGATGGAAGGAAGGCTCATAGTAGGCACATCCAAGCAGCAAATGTGTTGGCAATGAATGGTGGATCGTGCCGGCCAATGCACCAACAAGTCAGTCAGCCAGTCAGTCAGTCACCAAGCTAGCCAGCCAGCAAGCCAGTCAGTTAGGCTGCAGCCATTTCAAAGCCACTGCCACTGCCACTGCTCCACACTTCATTGCTGTCATACATACAACTCATGGAGCACCGCATTGGCAATAACAATAATAACAACACACAACGAATAGAGCAGACAGACTTTATTGTCGCCGGTAGTAGCAGCAATCAGTGCCAGCTAGCGGTGGCTGAATTAAGCCAATCATTTGCTGGATTTTCAACTGCGTTAGCTTAATTGAACCTGAAGAGTGGCTGGAGTTTGCATGCAAATGCCTAGTTGGTCGGTCGGTCGGTTGGCTGGATGGCTAGCTGGCTGGCTGGTTGCATCTCGGCTGGTTGTAAAGATATTTACTTCAGCTCTTCTTTGGGGACTTTCGCATTGGAAGTGGATTTGTGTTTGTGTGTGTGTGTGTGAGTGAGTGTTTAGTAGTAAAAGCAGCAATATTTTGTTATTATGTTATGTCGCTGCAATATTTTGCCTACTTTGGTGCAATGCTCCCATACATACATACATACATATATGTAGAAATTATTTAGTTTATTTAGATATACTGTTAGTGCTACATTCTAGTAGATACAATATATTAATGCTAAAACGCGCCTAGGTATAGGTAACCATATGCGTTTGTATTGGTGTTGTCATGTCGCGATTGTATTTTGTGGAATCCCACCAAACTTATTACCATAAAATTGTTGCGAGAAGACTAAGTGGTGCCAGCATGTCTACCAATTAGTTGAACTACACTCTTTGCCTCTATATTCCTTTCTTGCTTCTGAGGCAATAGTATATGCTCTTACATATTTTCACACACACACACCTCTTGGAAGCTTATTTAATAACGTTGATTTTTATAATTGCTCAATAGCGGCTCGGAAAAAATTAAAATTGCAGAGACTCGTTGCGAATTTCTGAGATCTAAACTTCTGGATTTCTGGATTTTATTCATATCTTTTATTAAGTTATTCTTCTTCTTCATATTGTCATTTGGAGCTAGACACTTTTGTCCATTTGAGCTTAGACCCAACCATTTCGCCAATTACCTTCCCACCTTTGCCAGTGCCGTTAAAAAGCTCGTACACTTTTTCTTCGGCACCTGTCGCTCATGTGAACCGGGCCATAGGAAGCTCTATCTACAGTTCTCAAGGTTTTCTCATCTTGGTCGACTTCGTTCACATTTCTGCGCTATACAAAATCCTAGGCATGCTGGGAGATTGTTGGAGCGTGCTTTTTGCCCGCCGAGAAAAGACTCTGGCCTTTCAACTGTCTATCGAATCCACACGAAATTGGGTCGCCCTGTCTAAAACCTCGTTTGGTTTGCAATGTCGCTAAGAGCGTCTTCCCAACTTGGAGTTCAAGGTTGTGCTCAACTTCATTTTACAAAGCCTCCTACCGGCTTTGAACGTCTCAGTTGGTATCCATCAGATACTCTTTCGGGTTTCTGTTTATAAAATATCGCTTCTGTGCCAACCAAGGCGTTAAGATTGTCAAGCCAATTTTTAACTCGTTGCGGCAGTAGCGCTCGTACATGGCTAAAAATATAATTATACTAAAACCTGTAGAAGTCCGACAATGTTTTCAATTTTTTTTTTTTTTCGATTACTTTCTGATCTATCTCATTTGTCTTGGCATATAGGTAGTTCTTTTACTACTTGTCTCAATACGATTCGCAGCCCTTAAAAACGTTTTTCTCATTGGAGGCACTTGGGAGAAAAGGCAAGGAAATACATATTGCTGCCAGAATGTCATATTTGGGGGGCAGTCACAGTATATCCCCTAAGATATTGTCATCAGTAGACTGCGGATGTTTATGCAGAAAACGGAGCCTAAAGAATGTACCACTTAACCATAAGAAAAATGTATACATTTTTATATATTTTTTTACATTTTGTTTATAGTTAGATGGTACATATTTGTAGCCATTGTTTTCTTCATAAAAATCCGCAGTCGAATCAACAGAATCGGTCCGCAGTTACTATTTGTAAGTAGAGGCGACTCTGCGGGTAAATAGGCAAGTCTTAGTTATGATAGTTAGATTGGAAACGCTGGGATAAAATAATGGTCTTGACTGAATTTTCAGAATATTTCAGTAGTTAAGATACAAAATAGGCTTTAGTGGTTTTAATTCTTAATTAACTTAAAATAGTTAGGGATTTATTGTTGTACTCACCATTATAGGTAAAATAAATATATGACTAAACCTAAGGTCCCACAATCGTGTAGGACCTTTTTGTGGGCTCCACATTTTGGAGCTGTGCGCTATGTTGTTGAATCTGAAAAGAGGAAGAGAATAAAAGATTTTAATTTGCGAATATTGGATTATAATTGGGCGATAAAATATTCAAAATTTCTCAAGAGCTTGTAAAAATACTATGCAAATATAGAGATACCGGATCGAGCAACAATGGAGGTTAACATGAATGGAAAAGGAACTTTATATATATGAGTACAAAGTAAAATATAATCGATGATTTTTCAGCACTACTTCTTACCAATTAAAACTTAGATACTAAAGGAATGAGCGACAACAAAGTTAACTATGCTTTTGGAAAGATAACTTTCAAGGTTTCTAAACCGACATGGAAACTTTAGTTTGGTAGTCTTTGCGGTAACTAAAAATCCACCTAAAAACCAGATGATCATGCAGTACGTTCATAATGATTTTAGAAGATGCCAAGCAATTTCAGCAAACTGTTTTTTTTTTTTTTACTTTTACAACAATTTCTGAAGAAATCTGCCCGAACCGAGCGTCCTGATATTTCATTATCTTCATTTCACTCTCTAACTTGTTTCAGTATACTACTATGTCACTTATATATAAATCAATGATTTTTACGGAGGAACCGCTCTCCTGGAAAAATTTCTGCGATAATATTGGGGCACACTAGTTTATTGTTTACTAAAGACTTTCTCAAGTATCCACTTTCTCTCAATTACATCCAGAAGCCAAATGGCGAGTAGACGTCATCTCGGATTCTAGTAGAGCCGGAAAAGAATGGATGTGCACAACCATCGATATTCTCGATCAATTCAAATTAAAATAAAATTTGAACAAAATCGGGGTGATTGAGGAGTGAAAAACGGTCGATAGTGGAGAAAGAAACATCGGTGGTGGTCAAAATTTAATTGCATCAATACTGTCGATAGTTCCATTGATTCTAGTAAATACTCACTTCCCTCTTTTACTGAAGAACCGAGCCTATTTGTTCCTGTTCCTGTTCCAAGACTCCTTCTAGCAGTAAGCTTTCCGGATTTAGAGATAATTTCCCCAGCTTAAAAAAATGAATTACGTTTTATATCTATCAGTAATATATAAGACGGCCGCTGTGCTGTAGTGGTTAGAAGTGCTCAGGACCTGGGATCGAGCCCAGTTTCCGACTAACAACAAAAACAAAATAAACGGAAAAGTTATTTCTAACAGCGGTCGCCCCTCGGCAGGCAAAGGCCAACTTCCGAGTGGATTTGTGCCATGAAAAGCAGTTTCTTATTAAAATAAAATCACGGTTCGAGGTCCGCGTTAAACTGTAGGTCTCTCCCCTTATAAGATCAGAACTGTGGAAACCGCACTCCACCAATTTCTTTCGATATCGAAAAGGAGCCACACATTCGTCCAGAATGCACTGAGATTAGGTAGGTAGCCGGTTTTTTGATTGGTTTGTAACCGGGTTTTGTAACCAGTTACTGCTAAATAGAAAATCGTGCTACTGGAATGAGCCTTTCAGCCATTGACCTCTGCCGCAGCAGCCGTGCTGAGAAAGAAATTGAAAGCATAGATCACTAAAGCTGTGAAGACGCCCATATCGTCATTAGTTTAAAATATTGGTTGAATGTATTTCCAGGTGAGTGTACGAATACGAAACGAGCGCCTGAAACGGTATCTACCACAACGGGTTTTCTGAGTCTTAGCGTCTCTCTTACTGTATGAAGGCAGCCACTTCAGCTTAACCAAATTTACTGGAAAAGAGTCCACGTTTTTCAAATATGTCCTTGTTTAGTGAGGAACTTGAACACGTCCAGAAACTCAATTTTATTTACTTTACTACACCAATTTCACTAAAACATAGTATTTTGAGTAAGTAAAAAAAAAATCATGCCCTACTCTCCAACCACCCAATTCTATGAAATGTTCGGCTTCCACTCTCGTATTTCCACTTGCATTGAAGAATAGTTACGTAGTGATAATGTATTCGCTGGAATGTTTGTATGTAAGTATACGCACCTACGTACAGAAATATTACAAGTGGCTTTAAGATGCGACCATTACGTAGCTAATTTGCCAAACTGACAGTGAAGCAGTGAATTCTCATTGGGTTTAATGAGTGCATACTTAAGTGAGCACATTATACCCCTCGCCGGCAACCAGCGCCACCCATCTTGGCGCGCTGGTATTTCATTGTTGCAACATTCACCAACATACTAAGCAGCAACTACTTATAAATACGACAGCAAAAACAAGAACAACAAACCAAATGTTGAATGCTTGAAATTGCAACGAATTTTAATGATCTTAACCCACTTTAAAGTAAACTGCAGTGAAGTGAATAAGAAGTTGCTTAGTAGTGGTAGTAGTAGTAGTTGTTGTAGTAGCAGCTAAGCAGTTGAGGTTTTCAGCTCCTGGCTCGAGTGATGATTATGTGAATGCGAGCAGACGTGTGCAGTGTGACGGAAAATGCAGTGAGGAACAAGCAGGAAAATAGTGAGTGAGTGTGCGAATGAGTATGTGTGCGCGTGTGTGTGTGTGTGTGTAAGGAGCGCACGTTGCATGCCACATTCACTGAGCAAATGAATACGTTAAAATTGATATAGAATTTAAAGCGATTCATTTCAATTTTCCATGGCAATCCACATACATACATACATACATGCACACACGCCCGAACGAAGAGACATGTAAGCAAACTTCACTGCACTCAAGTTGAGTGCAATGCAAAATAATGTTGCTAAATGGCTTGTTGCAGCATACACCTACTGCCAACAGCCAAAAGAAAAGAGTACAACAAATTCAATGGCAATGTGCAACAACAACTAAAATAACCATAACAATAATAAGTACTAGAGGTATATATATATATACATACTTAGTTACTATGTCGTTTTGTGGCAAGCTTATAAACATTAGTTGGTACTATCGTTATGCGGCAAACAGCAACACCCTCTCTAGCCGAGGGTCTCGGTCTTGGTCTCGGTCGGCGGTGGCGCTGGCGCCCGCGTTGCCACCTTTACTGTTACCGCCACCGAGCGGCAACATAAGTGCCAATGTGTTGGCGTAACATTTTGACTGCTTTGAACTTTTTATGGCTGCGGCGCGATGCTCGAATTTCACAGCAGTTTGCCGCATACCGCATGCCGCATGCCACATACTGGCTGGTTGGTGGCAACTAGTTGCAGTTGGCGGCATTATGGTTGCATGCTTGCCACATATAACCACGTTATTGTTGTTGTTGGTGTAGGCGTTTTTTTACTGATATTGTTTTTTTGCTGCTACAGCCGTAAGTGCTGTGAAATCGCTGCAATTGCTGGCTTGTTGTGGCATAATTTATTGTTGGCAACAATGGTGATCGTTGTGGCTGCCAGGCGATATCCAGTTACCCACGCAACGCGAGCACATCCACACGCACATTTGTGGAAAAAATTTCACTCCACCGTACACTCATAAACATACATACATACACATACATAAGTATGTATGCGCACACAAACATATAACCATGCCGTTCTGCTCTATTATGCACCGCCCATAGTTGCAACTATGCCTCGTGGCAGCAATTGTTATTTGATGCTTTGTGTTGCGGTATTTGTTGTTGTTGTTGGCAGCGTGTGGTATACAACGCGCGGTGTTTTGTTGCTGATTGATTAAAGTTGATACGGTTGTTGTGCATATAAATCCCTACATACATACATACATACATACATACATACATATGTACATAGAGTCGCTGTGCGCACCGCCACACCACACCGTCAACAATGCCAACAAGGTGCCACAGCGCTGTACTCACTGCTGATGTTGCTGTTGTAGCCAGTGCTCAAATGCTTACTTATTTCCAGCACCAAAGCCAATGTGCAATTTTAGGCATTATTTGTTATTTTCATAGCTAGTGCTGTTGTTGTTTTTGTGTTGTTTAGCTGCCACACGCCCTACTCAAAGGTGCCCTACTCCACAGCGATGCGATGCGATGCGATGCGACGCGACTCGTCTTGTCGACTTAATGCACCGTGATTGTTGGCATTTAATTAAGTAATCAAGGCTGCACGCAGTGTGGCTGCCACATCGACAACGAAGGACGCGCGCATGGATGGCTGGAAAGTGGTGCAGCAGGTGCAGCAGTAACTAAGTAGCTAATACGGTACACAGCAGAGTGACTTTGAATTGATGTGCACAATTAAAATGCTGTCAGCTGCTGAATTTTGTAAATAAATTCAATTTAATGTGCCGACTACACAGTAGCACTTGTGTGTAAGCGTGTGTAAGTGGCAGAGTTGCATAGGATTACAAATATGTTGTGGGTGTCAGTGGCGGCCAACCAACCAGCCATCCTTTGGGTCATTAGCGAACAAGCTGGCTATATTTTCGGTAAATTTGTTACTAATTCGTGGGCGAGTTGGCATGTGATGGGGATCAATGAACGGAAAGCCTTTTTGTTAGCGTTACTTGCGTTACAAATAATTGAGTTATTCAATGCAATTTGAATCAATGAGTGCGAAAGTGTGTTAGTGAGTTGGTATAGAATTAGCTTAGGTTAGGTTGCTGTGGTTTCCCAAGGGGGGGGGCACACTGAACTCACGGTCTGGCGTGATGCCGCTTGGGAAGCAGATATTCCCAGTCCCTTCGAAAGCCATTGAGTGCTTTGCGGGCTCATCGTAAACCCCACAAAGGCCTGACTTCTATTATTCACTACAAGGAGAAAGATTCGTAATTTTATCCTACCCATGTTCCTAAAACTAAACACTGAAATTAACCAATATGATGAGCACAGAACCCTGAGTTAAAAAGACCAATGGTGCCCTGTATTCTTGCACGAAAATGCTAAGTAAGAAATAGGGTCTACGTCTTGAACATATGCAATGGATGTGCAAGGCGGTAATTGCCTAAGGTTCGCTGGTTTGGTGGAAAGCCGAAGAGGCGAGCTACAAACACCCAATGTTGGGAGGGTACAAACGTCATTAATATGCCACCGATGGATCTCTTTGTAAAAAAAAATTTTTCACAGAGTGCCTTGAGCTTGAGGCAATTAAGTCTGTTGAAAGAACGTATGTACGGGCATGGATGTATCCTCCACTCTTTCAACAACCCAAAAATTCGCGAGAGATCTGTCCTTGGCTTCTCTTGAAGGAAAACTTCGGCATAATGTTTCCATCAAGGACGAAGTGGATAGATGCTGTGCCAGCAGCGGTGCCGAACTTCGTCAGGATTGGGCATAATAAAGTATGACTTGGGTAGCATTTCGTCTGTGCATTTGGCAACGGGATCAATAATGAATGGTTTGGGACATTCACATAGCCAATGAGGTCTCCAATTTTCTTGCTACTCGGGGCGCCCGCTATTAAAAATAAAATTTTTGTTTTTATTTTTTATTTACTTATTTAACCCAGGTTAAACCGGGCTTGAACCCAGGTCCTGCGGAATGGTAGCGCACATACCCACCGTGGCTTGAAAATACATAAATATT
>NW_023458556.1:20214679-20248380 GCF_013731165.1 Rhagoletis pomonella
TATGGTTCTTTACTCGTTGATCATACATATAATGCGCCATTATGTGTTTTTTCGGCGTTTATAACCATGGTTGCCACTCGCCAATATATTTTTTTACCTAAATCCCTTAAGAAAAGTTACCAAAAGTTACCAAATCTTCACTACCAAAATCTTCACTTCTTCACTGAGAAAAAAAATATACTGAATAACACTACTATATTTCATAACAAATATGTATATACTAACAGCCCGATTCTGTGCACTTAATAAATTCAATATTTTTATAATTTGTCAATTTTTGATTATTTATCAAGAACTCCCAGTTCTAGCACAGAAGTTTAAATCTATTTTCTTGATAAATTATCAAGATTAAAAATGCTATTGACAATTATAATATTTTTTTTATTAGAAAATATTTTTCAATCGATTAATTACTGACAGGGTAGGAGTATGATGTAATGTGGAACGATTTTCCATCATCCCTAGTCAGATTTGGTTTGGAGACAAACCGGTTTCGGCGTTGTGCCATTTTCAGTGTAATTTTTCGTTCGGAATGTGCCGATACTGGGACCTGCGACTCACGGAATAATAGCACCGGCACACAAAAAAAAGTGGCGGGTGCTTTTAACTTTTTTCGAGTAAATTGCGAAAATTGCAAATTTTTTTGCTATTTTGTCGGTTTTTCATACTTTACTGCACGTCGAAATACATCTCGGTAGGTGGGTCTGGTAAAACGTACGCGACAATTTTTTTTTTGTGCCGGAATAATCAAAACGATTTATGGACCTTACCAAAAATTTCCAAATGGCCAGTATTAAAATGTGAGAGGGTAGAATTCAAAATTTATCGCAAAAATTCGAAAGTTGTTTTAGAAGTGCGGGCTGCAGTTGGTGCTGCCACTGTCATTCAAATATTTCCAGTATTCGAATATGAGATGACTGTAATTTTATCGAAGTAATTTTGTAGAAGTGTTAGTAGTGCTGCCACTGAAGCTCGAAGGATTTTTATAATTACGCACATTCAAAACGTAATGCATTTTTTTCCAGTAATGCAAATAGATGTTAAGTTGCAAAAGTTACCAAAATGAAATAAAAGTTACCAAGTTACCAAACCGTTTAAAAGTTACCAATTTTGGTAGAAAGTTACCAATTGTGGCAACCATGTTTATAACTTTACAAATTGATTCGGTTACAGGTCACGAATCGAAGTTTTTTCTCCAATTTTATTTTATGATCTTTTATGCGAACTTTTTCCCAGGCGCTAACTGTGTACAATACATACTACGTACATGCGAGGGTAGTTAGATAAGTCGGGGACTTTTTGTGTAATATTTAAGCGTTCTCTTACCACCGAGCCATTTCTTCAAGTTTGAACATAGAAAAAATTTACGAGATTAATCGCTTTCAATGTTGCCAACACACAATCTAAATGACGGTTTTGTCAAAAACGGTGTTGCATTTAAAGTTACTATGCGCGGAAAACCAAAAATCCACTGCCTTATCAAGTTGCTCTCGCACATGTGTATGTATGTATGCTATGTATATGTGCATATGTATATATATATAACTCATTCAGAACTGCACTTTAGCTGGTATTTTCCTTGCGATCGTATTCGCGTGCACGCTTTGTTTGTACAGAAATTTGCTTTTGGGTTATTGGCGCAATTCAAACTTGATCTTCACTGATCTTTGGCTACCTTCAAGCAATAAGAAACTTTTTTACGTTTTTTTTTTTGTACTTTTACTTTAGTTTGGTTCTTTTCTTGTGGCATTTGCTCGTTTTCATCGCATATTTGTGTGTACAAATTACTTGTTGCCGCAGCCACCACATTTATCGATTTGGTCTACGTGCCGTGCCGCCATTCATTGAACAACAGTTTAAAGGCTCAATCGCTCAGTTGATCAGTTGCATCCTTCAGACATGAGTGTGTACATTAAGGTGCAGCACTCTCCATAAAAATAAAAATAAACTAATCAAAAATCGGTACTGTTTTTCCATCGCAACTACGAAATATGTTATATACTAAAACTTTAGCAAAAATATTTCAGAAAAATATTGAGATTTACATGAGCGGCACCGATTTGAAAATGCCTCCAAAAAAAATATTTTTTTTATAAATAAAATTAGTTTGAAAAAATACTTTGTTCCAAAAAATAACTTCGGATGATAGAAGAGTATAAGCTTCTTAGAAAGTCTTCATAAAATTAAAAAAAAATAATAATAAAAATCTATCAACGGAATGAAAATAATGAGATTTTAAGAAGTATTTTCAAATGGATCCAGCGCACGTAAATCTTAATATTTTAGGAAGTCCTAAAATTTAATACATTTTATAATTCCGGTAGAAAAAATGCATTTTTTTTGGTTGGTGAGGTACCTTAATGTAGATATGTATGTACCTTTTCTTGTGTGCGTGTTCCGATCTGTTATTTGTTCGATTACTGATTGCTGCCACAAATTTAATGAGTTGCCCTTGAGGTGAGTGTAAACTGATAACGGTAACCGGCAAGAGCAATGCTTGCTTTGGTATGCGGTTGTGTACTGGAATATTTTGCAAATATGTGCATGTGAGTACATACATATATGAACAATCAATGTTTGCTTTAGGAATGAGTCGCTCAAAAAACTTTAGAGTCAACCGCCGAAGCCGCCGAGTTTAATCTCTCTGACTTTGATCAATTCTTTACTACCGGAAATTTCAAGATCTCTGTCATTCTACCAATTCTTACCCGCATAGACTAAAGAAATCAGGTCGAAGTTGACAGCGCCATTATTTCGCAGCAGTTGGGGTGTGGACAAATAAACCTGGCTCGCCCATCGGTACTGAACTGCACCGTGGCAATTTTGACGGCAGGCGCCAGTGACACAGGGTCTCCAAATCGTCAAAACTTCCAGAACGTCTCCATACGTGTAGCTAAAATCTGCCGACATATGTCCTGGGACCTACACAAGTACTCTCATCAATGAGTTGTACATTTAAGATCCGTCAAATTAGTGAAAATACCAAACAAGCCTCGAATAGCTACCTCTCAACATCTAAATTATAGCTACAATTATATGAAATTTGTGCTTGGCCCGAGACTACGACACCCTGTCTCCAAGTTCACCGTCATCAGTGAACAAATCGCCTCGATTCGCATCAAAGCTAAGCTCAACAATACCAGCTTAATTTATTAGCACGTCCCGACTGAGCCACGGCACAGGACATGGTGTATAGTTAATAGTACCAGCCGCGAACCCTGGTTAACAAATTGATCAATCGTCCTTGACATCCATTATATCCGAGGTGCTAATATCGACTATCGGAATTTGGTCTGACGCATACGCGACACAAATTGTAATCCCAGTGTACTTTGCTTAGTCTACAAGAAAGGAGATGCTGCTGTTGGCGCTATCACCGCGATATTAAGCGGCAACGATATTGCGCGAAAAACTGGAACCATTTATGTATCAATGGAATGGGTTTTGTAATGGTGACTCCGAAAATGACAGCTGGTTGTAATGCCACATGAGAATAATTTTGCTAAAAGAAACTAGCCGCAACCTTAACTTTTTTTCGTAATTTTTATCACATAGGCACTTTCGCTACATTTACAGGGCAATTCTGGCAACTGCCTTACGAAAGACGTTTCTCATTTCTGGTAGCTATATTGAAAGCTGTTTACTTTAAATAAAAGAAAAATTAAAGTATCTTTAAAAATTTCATATAATTCAATTTTTTTTTAATAATAAAATCTAAAAGCTAAATTAAAAATAGAAAAAAATTTTATCAGAAAAGAAGAAAATAGTAAAAAATGTATTTTTAAAGAGATTCTAAAAACAACTTAAAAGACGAGCACACCAAAAAGTTAAGCACATGATCAAGTTTAAATAGCACTGGAATAGCTGCGCTTGATTGTAGTTGGCTCAACAAATGAAAAAGTCTAAAAAAGCAACAACAGTTTACATGGCGAATTTAGCTCAGTGGGTAAGCTGCTGGCTACGGCGGCTGCGGTCGTTGGATCGAATCCCAGTTGTAGAAGTCTGATGAATGGTGGGATGATCTCCGAAATAGCTATAACTTCTACCAAAAATGTAAATTGTGTTTCTTTTTACAAATATTTTCGTTATAGTGCCATAAAGATCGAAAATAAACAAAGATCGAAAATAAGCAAATTGCATACAAAAATACAAAAAATTAAATAAGATCCTAAAAATTAAATGAAATGAAAATTTGTATTTTCTGATGAAGTTATGAAGTTAAAAAATTTCAAGAAAATTAAATTAACAAAAGAAAAACAAATTTAGTTTAAAAACGAAAAAGAAAATAAAATAAGTTTCTAAAAATTAAATGAAATTAAAAAAATAGTTTTCTTTTTTGAACAATGCATCCTAAAAATTAAAAGGAATGGAAATTAAAAAAAATTATTTAATTTAAAAAGTAAACAAAATAAGTTTTTAAAAATTAAATGAAATAAAATATTCTTTCTTAAACAATATATTCTAAGAATTAAAATAAAATGAAACTAAAAAAGAAAAAATAAAATAAAATAGGTTCCTCAAAATTGTGTGAAATTCAAAAAACTAAAAGAAAACTAAATTAAGAAACGAATTAAATTAAAAAAGAGAAAATGCATAAAATAATTTTCTCAAAATTAAATTAAATAACAAAAATTTGTTTTCAAACAAAATCCAAAAATTAAAGGAAAATAAACTAAAAAAGAAAATAACATTATTTTGAAAAGGAATAAGTTCGTAAAGATTGTATGATATGAAAAACTATTATTCTTTTTAAAAGAGTAGCATCTAAAAATTAAAAGAAAATTAAATTATGAAAGAAACAAAATTAATTTAAAAGGAAAAAACATAAAAAAATTTAAAAATTAAGTAAAATTATAAAATATATATATATATATATATTTTTTCTTTATAAAACAACAAAATATTTAGATTAAAAAAGAAAAAAATTAGATTAAAAAAAAGAAAAAAAAAATCTGCTTCCCGAGAACTCGAAATCGTAATGTTGCTAAGTGCATATGTTGTCGTAGCTTGAAAAACTACAATTCTGCATCGAATTTTTTTTAAGCATCGTACTAACGCTAAAGTTATAAACCAAATTGTGGTTTTGATTTATGCGAAATTTGGATGGAAACGCACTACTTCACCGAAAATGAAAACAACTATTTGTCTGTAAATTTTTTCGTTTGTTTACTCAATGGCAAATAGAGCCAGCCGGTCAGCATCGAATCCATTACTGCCAAAGATGTAAAAATGCGTTTTCACTTTTCACTTTTTCTTTTAAAAAAGAAATGAAAAAAACAGCAAGAAATTGTTTGCTTAATATAAAAAACCGCAAAGTGGTTGTATTTACTATCGCAAAAATCAATGTGAAACGAAACTAAAAAAAAACAAAAACAATAAATGCTAAGTAGACAGGCAACATACCAATTTTGATAGTCGAATGAGCAACGAAAAAGAAAAAAAAAATAGAAAACTAAAACAAAAACAAAATAAAAACTAAAAAAAAATCGAAAAGATATGCTGGCGTGCTAGAAAAAAAAGAATTAAAAAATAACTGCCCGGGCTTTCAATCATACACCACAATCGCAAATTAACTGTAATTTACAGTACAACAACGACGAAAGCAACCATTATCAACGCCAACAACAAGCGCTGCTGCTGCTGCTACTCAATTGATTGAATGAAAGATGAAAAGAAAGATGTTTGCACATAAAATCGAAACCACTTTCGAATCGAACACATCCGAAGCGTCACAGCACGCGGCAGTGAGCGCCAGCCACTTCCACTTCCCTTTGCATGGCTGCCGTCCCCCCGGCCTGTGACCCATCCGGCTCGTCGTCAGCACGGCTGCGCGGCATAGCGGTTACGCAGCAGCGCACTGGCACAGTAACACAAAAATTAAAATTATCTCCTTGACTGCAATTCTCAAATGCATTTCAAACGCAACTTAAATGCGGCTGGCTGGCTGGCTGGCTACATACAGAGCTGTATGCCGGTCGCGGCGCCGCGATATGGATCGAATCGCATTGCATCGCGTTATTCGTAACGGTTAATCAAGACAAGATGGCAGGCGGGCAGCAGCAGGCATATTTCATTTTACCAACAACATTGCGCATGCGCATGCGTCATCATCATCGTCGAAGAAATCAAAATCGCTCATTAAGTCGGTCCGTCAGTTAGTCAGTCAGTCAGTGTACCAGCGTGTTTGCGCGCAAGTTAGCGAGGCATGTGAGCGGACAAGCGTATCAATGGCGGCTAGGTGGTATGACTGCGGCAGCAGGCAGGTGGGAAGCGTGTTGGTGGTGGCGGCAGGTACATACTAAATGCTTGTAAATAATATGAAAAATTACAAAGCCGTTACCATTGCCATTGGCCACGGAGCTGATGGTTTACTTTCTTCTATTTATGCTGCAGCTATTTAAAACCGAACTAGTTTTCCAACTTTTCATTTGAGTGCTTGTTTGTTGTTGTTGCTGTTGTTTTTGTAAGCTGCACTTTACGAGCTACACTTTTGGGGCAATTAAATGCTGTTTAATTTGGTAAATTTATGTTAAATGCGTATGTAAGTTTATGTACTTACAGTTTATTTGCCTACGTACCTTTATGCTACTAAAAAGTCTTTTTTTTAAGACTGACTTGAGGTTTAGTTCAGTGTTTAATTTCTGCCTTTTACGGTCTCACAATAAGTTGGCCGCGCCCCCAGACCGCTTGACGCAGTTGGAAGGTTTTGATACTTCAAGGGCGTACGAGGGCAGTCAAGGCGCACACCGACCCTTACATCACTTCTACCCTTGGTTTTAGGCAAGGGTTTTGTGGCGCCAGAGGTCAGTCTGGCTAATCCTGCCTTCTTCTGTCGCTGTCCTCCATTGTTCGCCGCAAGATCGGAATTGGGCAATGCCGCGCCAGTACCCTCCACACTATGACTCGAAGAGGCATTGGGACAGGCATTGGTAGCTGAGGCCGCAGTTTTCCTTCTCTTGCAGCGTCCACCAGCAGATTTGGACGTCGGTGCAAGTAGTATATGTATGAAAGTTCTGGGTCACTTTTTCCATACAAAACTCCGAGCATGTCCCACCCTAAAGCTCCACCAATGTAAACCACTACCCAACTAGTTACTCTTGAACCCGAGTACCGAGAACTCCGATCGGTAAAATTTGTTCTCCAAAGTCATGTCTTTGGTTAAATTTGCTGCATACTTTCAATCGCTTTAAGGTTAAGTAACTATCTCTCCGTTTCGCACCTGTGGGAAATATTGAGAAAACAGTGTTGCCATCTCGCTCACTCCAAAAAGCTCTGAAGGTTTTTGTCTGAGTTATGTATTTTTTTTATGCCAGATGGCGCTGAACTTGGTGCCGCGATTTATGTGGAAGATCCAGTCATGTCGAACCCTAATAACATATCCGCTAGACCAAAGTATATACCCGCTGGGTGACGCTAGCGGCAAGCTCAGATCAAAGATTTTGTATTAACGCACTTTACGCTTGCGCCTGCCCTGTACCCTGCATCTTTGCCTGGAGTAAAAGTGTGAATAAAAACATATACGTTGGTATACAGGATACATTATTAGGGTGCGACATGACTGGGGTTTTCCACATAAATCGCGGCACCAAGTTCAGACAGTTTTTCGCAGTATTTCGTACAGGTTCGAAAGATATAGATAGTTACCTACGCCTTAAAGCGTCTGAAAGGAGAATAAGAGAGGATGAACAGAATTTCTGAAGTGCATAAAATTCCGTAAACCACTGAGCACTACTTACTTCCATTATTTTTAAAGTTTTCCCAAAATAATTACCATTTCAATCCTACTTGTTCATGCCTTCGAATATGACTACAAATAATAATAATCCAGGGACAAACACATATAAATTGACGGTATAATAATTTGATATGAGCCTCATTAAATTGAAACCACTCAGAGCTGGCGAGCCAACAATGCCAACCAATGGAAAATATGTTAAACAAATAATGAAGGCAAATATAATCGCTGAAAGCGAGCTGCGACACAAGCAAAGAAGAAGTGAATGAAGATAATGAAAAGTAAAGAAGAAAAAAAAATTACAAAGCAAACATTTTTTAACAAGTATACACACACGTATATTTATAAATATTTAAACACTGTCGAACAGTTGTAATGACATTGGCCAGCAGATATATAAATAAAAAATTAAGCTACAAAAAAAAACATTAAAATAAAAAAAAGTCAACCAGTATTTAAAATTAGTGAGTAAAAATGAAAGTAAACAACGCTGCATACGGTATGTTTATACAAGCAGAAATACTTCTTTATACCCGCGGTCATTTTAGTTGAAATATAAGATATGACAATATGACAAAACCGCAATCGTGCCGGCAGTCACTTTGCAGATGAGTAACGGTGATTACTGGTGGTAAACGGTTGGCAATTTCTTGTTATGTTAAACAAAGAATTTGTGCTTCATTTCACTTTAAAAATTTGGCATCTTCTATTTCTTTCCATCGAAAATACTAAAAGGTAAATATTTACTTTTGTTACTTACTTTTGTTTGTGAGAAAAGAAGTTTTTTCTATAATTTCCGGTATGCTACATACTTAAAGTGATTGAGAAGCTAATTTCTATTATCGATGCTTCACCACAGTTTAAAGCGATTTTTTTATAAACATACACACTTTATTTGCATATTAAATAAATATTTGACTGGAAACAGATATTAACCTACAGGAAGGGATGTAAGCTAAAATCTAACCTTAATCTGTTACGCAAACTCTGGGGCTGACCATTGACTGTATATTTTGGGTGTTGGTCGAAAAAAGTCAGACATGGATACCCCTGCATTAAAGGCCAAAAGCACGATGAACAGATTGACTTCGAAAAAATAGTACAACTTCCAGTAGAATAAACCAAACAGGAGCTTCTCGAAAAAGCACAAAAATTCAAAAACTTACCTTATTTTATAAAAAATGATTCCCTCAATTCCTGAATGAATCAACGAATTCCTTAATCCCAATGAATGTAAGCTCTTATTTATAAAATAACTAGCCGGCCTCGTATGCGCGAGGCTTGGCCACGCGCTGAATGTGTATATAAGTAAGTACATATGCACAGCAGGTGGCAACGCTAATAAAAAATACACCCTTACCTAATGGCCAAGCCCTTTCATTTGACATCTTATATTTTTAATGCAACGAACGGTGCGGATCTTATAATTTTTTAGACAGCCGGCAACTCTAAATAAAACCATATTGCACATCTGGAGGCCAGGTCCTTATAATTTTTCGTACAGGTGGCAACCCTCTTCGAAAATATAAAACCTTATACCTTACTTACTTAAATTTTTTTTAATGAATGAACAGCGCAAATCTGATGTAATTAATAAAAAATGCCTTCACGTGTTATATGTACGGTTGCAATTTTTAAATAGATGGGAACCCCACTCAAAAAAATTAATGCTTTTTGCACATCCCAAGACCATATCCTTTCACTTGGTATCTAATTTTTTAATCCAACGAACGGTGAAGATCTTATAATTTTAGAAAAAGTGGCAACTCTACTCACAAAATAAAACATTTTTGAACATCTAGACGCCAATCGCTTTCATTTGACATTTCACTTTTTGTAACTCAACGCAAGGGTCTTATACGTTTTTAGACAGGTGGCAACCCTATAGAAAAGCTAAGCACTAAAGATAATACCCCTATCGATACTGTATATATAAAACAAAATCCCATCCAAATCCGTTCAGTAGCTTTCGAGATTAGGGTAGACGGTTCTTTATACAACGTAAGGATAAGACAGTAATTTTAAATAGGTGACAAAACTACTCAAAAAAATTAATTTGTACATACGAAGGCCATGCACTTTCATTTGGTATCTCATTTTTTTATTCAACGAACGGTGAAGATCTTATAGTTTTTTCGTTTTTTTTTTAGAAAATAGGTCACTCCCCTATCGATGCAAAGTATATTAGAGAAAATCTCGTCAAATTCCGTTCCGTAGTTTTCGAGATTACCGCGTACAAATAATCTCGATTTTCCTTTATACTATGTATAGATAATAATAATACATAGATTGGCGCTGACACATATGTTAGTGTTTGGCCAAGCTTCTCCTCCAATTTGTGGAGTGCGCGTTGATGTTGTCACACAAATGGGAGGGACCTACAGTTTTACGCCGACTCCGAACGGCGATTGTATTTTTATGAGAAGCTTGTTTTCTTGGCAGAGGTTTGTCATTGTCTGCCGAAGGGCGACTGCTGTTAAGAAAAAACCTTTTTTCTACATTTTTTTTGCGATGTTACTTTAACCAGGGCTTGAACCCAGGCCCTGCGGAGTGGAAGCGCGCACTGCTTACCACAACGCCACAGCGGTCGCTATATTTATAAAAAAAATCACAATTTTTCCATGGTCCGAATTGGGCCTGCAATAATTAGTTCGGATTATCGAGTTTCGACTGTAGATATGTGTATGTATATATCTAAGAGAAAGTGAATTTCTTACATGACAATCACTCTTTTCTTCGAACGGAGATGCTGCAGCACAAAACTATTTACTAAAATTATAGATTATTTGTAGTAAATATATGAATTGTAAAAGTCGTGTAACGGGTGTGATGAGTTCATATGTTCAAATGTACACATTTGTGTTTACCATTGTCGCCATAAAAGTGAATGTCAACGTACTATGTACTGTTTTCTTTTCGCAATAATTACCACTTTGATTGTGATGCTTGAAAATAAGGAAGATTTATGAAACATAAAATCCGAAGTTATAATAAGGAAACTATGTATGTAATAAATGCTGCTGAATGCAAGCAAAGGCTTAAGCGGTAAAATTTAAATCGTAAATGATTATTACATATAAAGTTGGCTGATATTTAGATGATACACCATTGACTTTTAAGACAAATAAATTAAGAGGAATTTGTCGGATGCAACAGCAAAATATGTACTGTATATGGCTGGGTCGATTTTGTATGGGGGAAAATGAAAGGCATTTGACCGTATTGTAATAGTAATACTATGATGTCTTAGGTCTAAGCCAATTGTTATTGGCCACGAAAGATTAATTTAAAACTTATCTTTAGCCCGCGCAATTGAATCAAAGTTTATGAATCTTTGGCTTGTAATATCTATGGTATGCGTTAATTGTTATAAACAGGACGATACATATATCAAATTAAGGGTTATTAAATTTAGTATCTCATTTATTTCATTTATCATTTTTCAATAAGTCTACACGTTTTTAAGGTATTAAGATAAAACTTACAAAAATTATAATTTTCCTTTATGAATTTTCAATTCTTCATTACTTCAGCAACCAAGTGAAAAATTCAAAAAAGTGAGACGAGATATATTTCAAACGTTCTAATGTTTTCGAATGTTTATACAATATTAAGTGGGTCATGGGCCGATTTGGTCAGTTTTCAAGATTGTGGTGAATGAAGTCAAACATGTATTGTCAAAGATTACGAATCGTTTGATAAGTTAATAGTAGTTTCAACTATATAAGTATTTACATACATTAACATAATACAATTAGGGTGAGAAACGCCCATTTTAAGTCCATTTATGCAGTCTTGAAAATTGTTCGCGGTCTCTAATTCTGCCGTTATATGAAAGTAGGGGACGTGCAATAAGTGTTTAGATATACATAAATATTTTAGTTAATTCCATGATGTGAAAAAGTGACTGTAGGTAAATGCAATAGTATTTAACATATCCTGGTAAATCCTTTTGAGGACTCTCCAATTGGACGATATTGCTTTGCATTTAGCTTGAACGAAAAAAGTCACACCCTGACCCCCTTTTCTGGAATCCGGCTCTTTCATTTAAAAGTTATTTACACAATTTAAGAGAAATTTTTTTAGAAAAAAACTGGAGATCCACTTAAATTATTCCATATAACTTTGGTAAATGTTACTCGATCGGTACTTAATAATTACCAAATTGAAGGCGAGACTTAATGTTACCGATTTTTGATAATAATATGATTAAAATCGTTCAGATTATAAACAAATTAATTTAAAATAAAAAAAATTTTGAACAAAGTTTTTTGTTATTTTCTTATATTTGCAATTTTTATATTATATGCATAAACATAAGTAAACCAATTAGTGTTTCTAGAGGTTGTGCCTGTTCAGTGTTTCCATACCCATTTGCATAAACAAAATTTTTCCACGATGATTGAAAATATTGGCTTTTCTATTAGAGTTACCGAAATTGTCCCTATATTTGCAAAAATTCGCAAACTATAGCTAATATTAAAAAAAGATTAGAATATTTGGAACCAGCGACATGCCAGCACGCCAGCAATATTAAAGCTGTTCTTTACATCTTTGACTATAATCCAGTGCAATTATCAAGAGAACAATTCAAATTTTATTGAAAACAGATAATCTTGAGATTAACGATAAGCTGCGAGAAATGAAATTTGACTTTATCTTTTGCTTAAACGGATTCATTATCTAATAATATGCACCAAACCATTTTGCCGAACCCAGCATTTTTAACAAGAATTGGTCTTATTCGACTAGTGTGCTGTGGGTCACTTTGCGGTCGATGCGCGGGCTCTTACAACTAAAATAAAATACTAATATTTTGCAGGCTTGTTGTTGACTTTATGATACAATATATTTTCACTATTATCAAGGGATTTGAGAAAAATTAGATTTTCGACCCGCCCTAATGTACATACAGTTGTATGTGCATATGTGTGTTTTTAATTTGCATTACAAAACTTGTTGGTATTTTATCACATTGCCACAAATCGTAATTGTGCTTGCTCAAGTGATGAATGGACGATGATAGGTATTAACTTCGCAGATATGTACATCAGGGTGGTCCAAAAATGTATGCGAAAAAAGTAAAGTGGGAATATTTATGGTCTCGCCCCATAGAATTGTTCTATAGTGAAAAAAATGTATCCCTGTTTTTTTATTTTGAAATAAAAAATTATTTAGAGCTCGCTAAAAGTTTTCCATGTATTTTATAACAACGGGAAAACACCTTTCGTAGAAACGGTATACAATTCTTAAAACTCAATATTTATCGATCGAGAAACTCGGTTTTTCTGCACAAGATTCTCAGCTATAATGCCCAATTGCTTATTTAAAAATTTTTTTTTATGGTAACTATATTTTATAGGTACGCCGAAACCCCCCAGAAATTGCCAGAAATTGCAATGGGAGAATAAATAAACAACTTTAGTATTAAAGAATGGTTAAATAAACAATTCTCCTGAAGAGAACCAGAGTTTTCCGATCGAAAAATATTGATTTTCAAGAGTTCCTTAGCATTTCTACGGAAAGTTTTTTTTTCATATAAAAAATGTACATGGAAAACTTTGAGCGCTTTGAGTGACCTCTAAATATTATTCGATTTCGAAATAAAAAATAGGGGTATATTTTTTCGGCGGTGAGAGCATTCAAATTCTGACTTTGCTTTTTTTTGGGCCACCCTAATGTACATACATACGTACATTTCTACATAAACAGGTGTGTATTTTTATTAAATTGGCAGCGATTGCCAGCCAATTACTTGCATATGTATGTATATATGTATATGAGAAAATTCGTCGTGAAAGTAAGTGATGATTTAAAGATAACTCAATGACCGTCAAATATGTTCGCTTTAATTTAAGGGTATTTCTTATTCCGTTAGCATTAACGGAATTTGGTTAGATGCGAAATACATACATACATATGTAGATTGTGTAGTATGGTATCAATATTACTATCTATGTATACCACACGTGTGTCACTCTCACACTACAAATCATTGTAGTTGCTACGTAGCAACGGCCAACAACAATACTGATATTGTAATTTCTATACCACATGTGTGTCGCAGGCATAAGCTTTGAATAACACTTACGTATCGCCATTATCAATGAAAATTTTAAATTTTAAAAGAGAAACAAAAAAGTTTTACAAAGTTTACATTAGATATGCTTACAGGGAACAGTCCAGGTGATGTTAATAAAGCTCGTATCATTTACAATTTGGCATTGAATTTTAGTGGAGCGATGTTATCCTTTTCTAGGAATCCTTGAATGAATTTTGTCCACCTAGCCGGCTCTACACGACGCACTGTGCACTGTAGGGCGCATGCAATATAATTGAAGTGATATGTATACATATTTCGTTAACAACGGTGTCACGCTTTTTTCCCCATAAAAAGCGTGCTCGACAATATTTTTATATGGAAGAAAATGCCTAGCATCGTCAACAAAAAAATTCTCAAAAATCAACGGTATTTTGTAGCCAACTGAAACTTGCACTTTATTATACTAAAATTGAATGGGCTACATACCAAAAATAACTCTAAAAATTCTGAATAAAAATTTTGAAAATTTGGTGAAAATTTGTCGATTTTTTATAATTTTTGATCAAAGTTGCTTTTATATGATGTTTGTTGAATATCTACATAGGCTTTTATAAAAAAATATTAAACATAAAATAAACTAAAGAGATATAGCCAAAATTCTTAAAAGTACGACGAGTCTATTATTTTTTCTTCCAGTGTACTTAGTTAGATGCATTAAGGAGTGCAGCGTTTTCAATTCTGTTTATATGCATTAAACCTATTATTTAGTTATCTATAACTATTATAAAAACTAAAAACAATGCATATCCTTTCGCCTTATTGACCCTTATTCACTACTATTTATGGTCAATTGCCGCCAAAATACCAAAGAATTATTTACTATCCCAACTACTAACGGAAAATAATTGATACCAACAGTTAGTTAAACTTAGACCTGACCACCGAACTGCCACCCAAGCATCCAATGATTTATGAGTTTCTCCATTTACCACACACAGCGCACGCATGACCACGCTATGTGCATATAATTATAATGGTTAAAAATGTGCTGCTTAAAATATGTTGACGTCGGCAATCCATCTTAATCAGCAAATTCAATAAACAGCAACTGACTGGCAAAACCTACCGCACACACAACACAGCGAAGTTCAATTTGAGGCCACTTAAATACAATGGGCAACAGACTGCAACAAGACAAGAAATAAAAAAAATAAATAAATAGCACCAGAAGTACGAAAAAAACCGCAAAAGCAACACAAAGAGCTAACTTCAATATCTTATAAGCTGCCTAAGCAAAACGAAGATGCAGTCAAACGCATGCGCTTTCGTACAACTCATTCATACAGGCGCGCAGCCAACAGCAGAGAGTGAGTGAGTGATGAGCGAGTGGAAGCGAAGGGACGACAAGCTTGAGTACAACATACCCGGTGCGGTGGCATACCAGACATGTTGTTGAATGCGAAATTACAGCAAAGACGAATACGGACATCTATTTGCGAATTTTCATGTACAAGTGTGGAGACATTCAAAATGCCACAAAATACCAAACGAAGGCAGTAAATGTTGCAAGGTATTGACAGGGTATGTGTGTGTGTCGATAGAAAATAGCTAATAGTTAAGCAATAACTGACAGAACAGACGACTGCTGACCGAATTGAATGGACACTAAGAAATTCGCCTTGGTTGCCTAGCTTTGGTTGACTGGCGATCTTTTGTGCTGCTTACGGTAGCTGTCGCAGTGATTTCCGTTGAAATATTTTCCATTTTTTTTTTTAGGACATTAAAAGTAACCACAGCTAGGCAACTGCCACATTTAGCAGACATCTCTAAAGATTCTTCACATTCTTTGCTACGAACCAGTAAACAAAGAAAAAATATATAAAAACCAAGCCTTTGAGGAATGCGTAAAGAGAATGAGTATGAGCTTGCAAAAAAAATAAACATATCTAAATGTTGCAAGTTGGCAGCCAATTTCAAAATAGAAAAAAATTAAAAAAAAAAAAAACACGCAGCCGACAATAACAGTTTTCCAATATGTTAACAGCCAGCAAGCCAACCTCGTTCGTACATACAGTGCGTATGAGTAACCCGAAGGCAGTACGCGTTGGCCGTAGCCCAGCGAAAATCTCAACAGACCTCTAAACATTGATGCATGGGGCTGACTGTGAGTGCAGCAATCGTTGTTGGCAGCCATAGCAGACATGCAATTTTCGTCGCTCACTGCTCCGCCACCGGCCGTCAACGTTGTGCTGCGTCACGTCGCAAATGCAGCGCCTCCTGTCTGCTTTTTGAGTTTTGCTAAATTTCACCGCCACGAATTGACATGTTGGAATTTATTTGGTATGTTCTGGCTGGCTCTGGCTGTACACCAGCAACAGCGGCTGAATGCTGCTATTACTGCATTTTTTTCTGCTATAGCGAGAATAATGACTAGCTTGTGGTATGGCTGTTTGGCTGTTTGTCTGTCTGTCTAGCTGCCTTGGAAGTTGACTGACTACTGCAGTTAAACTAGCCAGCCTGTATTTTAAGAGTTAGGCATTTATTTGCTTATTTATTTTTTATTTTGTCTTCTCTTCACCACTTGTTCTTTCTACCCGCCACTATTGATTTATTTTATTCTTCTTGATAGATTAAAATTTTTTTTTCTCCAAGGCATTTGCGGCATCTGCTTGCAGCTATTTCCTTCCTGTTGTGCGACTTTGCTATGTGAAGTACGATTATATGCTCTGAAATTATGTTGTTAAGTCATAAAAACGTCAATAATTTATTGATATGCTTGGTTGGCAACGTTCGCGTTTTCTTCCTAGTTTATAAATAATGAGGCATTTGTATTTAGTTAGTAAAGGAAATGCCGTCGATAATTTAAATTACTTAAATTGGAAAATGAGAATTTTTCTACATAGTATTTGCCGTATTGCAGCTGCTGCTGGAGTATCTAATTGAATTATCTTGCATGGAGAACGAAGTAGTTGCGAGGAATCTGTGCTCTATTTGACTGCAGCCTTCGCATAGTTCCTATTGCAAAGATAATAAATTCTCTCAACAAAAATTGTTTGCAGATACGTTAGTTCTTGTAATACATACATGTGTGACATTGAGATTTTACAAATCGGATATTAATTAAGAAAGTTATAGGAAAAAACGTGATTTGGCTGTTCTTGGCTGATGTCTTAAAAAAAATGCTTACATAGAAAAATTTTCTCACGGCATAAGTATTCAAATAAAACTGACACACGCTAAACTTTTTTTCGTCATACGCCCTAATGTACATGTCTGTGCCGTTAAATTAAATTTTGAATAAAAAAATAATCAGTTCCCCTTGAAAGTTTTTATATTTATATATAAAGCTTCTTTTTAAAGGGCTATTTTAACTACACAAATGGCACACTGAACCAAAAATCGACGTAGATATGTCGAGAAATTGTCAGTAATAAAATATTGTTAAGTGTCATACTTAAACTCAGACACGAAGGTGATCCGTTTTGCGACCTTTGTGAAAAAGGAGTGGATACTATGTATTCTTCGGAAGTCCACAGAAACAGACCGGAAAAGGTAAATGGTGAGGATTTTGCGCCAAAATCTAAAGATTGCCTCATTTCAAAGGGAATCCAAGAATGGATGGCAACCAGCGACATTTTAACCACAATTTTAAAGCGCCTCAGAAACTTTGAAAGACTGCGGCGTAGAAGAGCCGTTAATCGTTGTAAAGCTCATATACAGTGAAGAGCAAAAGTGTCAAAGTGGATTTTTTTTTGGATATATAAAATGTTTTTCATATTATAAAATATTGTCTATACTTTAGCCAAGACCGTTTAAATCCGATTTTTAAAACTTGTATACAAATTTAGAAGTTAATAAATTCATGATCCAATGATCGGAATTACATCCAAATACTTGTTGTACCACCTTTACGGCAATAATTGAATTATCGAAAACCTTCTCCTTTTTTGAAGTCGATTAAATATAGAAAAATTCTTTAAATTTCATAAAATTTTCGAACTTTTTTTTCTGAATTTCTGGGTATGTAATTTTATAAACCACGAAGTTTTGCAGAAATACACTCGGATGGTTGCCCTTGCCTGCCGAGGGGTGGCCGGTGTTAAGAAAAAAACCTTTTTCTATATTCTCATTGCGATGTTGCTTTGACCCGGGCTTGAACCCAGGCTCTTCATCAAAATTGGCCAATCCGCTTAAGCAGAAAAGAAGACCAAGCACTGGTCCACTAAAATCTTATCTTTTTACTTACGTATATATGTATATACATATGTATGTTCAACATATGCATGTTTAGAGATAAGGAATTGCAAATGTCCTTTAATTAACTAATTCAAGACTAAATTTAACTAAATACAAAAACAATATGTCCACTATGAAAGCAAATGACGATCAGTGCAGCTGCAAATTGGTAATATAAATTTGGTACGAAAAAGGTAATAAATATAACAAAACATTATTGGCGCAAGCAGCAAAAGAAAGCAATAGAACAAATGAACCATAGAAAATAGACAACAACAAATATCAAATAAATGGGAAGTATTGCAGCTGCCATAAAGGTATTTGGAATGAAAATCCCGAAGTGCGCACTAGTTAGTTTCGATGGCGGCGACATGCAACACACGGCCGGCTGCAATCCAACACAGATAGTAAACAACATTTGTTGTGGCGAGCGGCCAGCATTTTCCGCAACTCATCAAATCCAATGAGATACGCGCAACGAGCTTATAATTACCAGTTAAAATTGGCATTACAACTTCATATGTATTTTCATATATTTATGTGTGTATAACTACAAATGTATCTGCCCAGTCGACAATTTGAAGAACACTTCTAAAGATATGATTTCAGGTAGGACTTTTTTTATTAGAATTTTTTTTCGAATCTGTATCAGATGATCTTCGAATAGATCTGATATTTTACGACAGATGACAAGATGTGTTTCCATGGCAACTGGATGAAAATTAGAAAAGTAAGCGCAACAGTCGCGTCTGTTCGTATCTGTTATTAAATTTGTACTACTAATAGAAATATTTGGGCATTTAAATTTTACTCAGTTTCTCGCCATCTCTGGCAAATAGATTTTCCTTTCCTTTTCCCTTTTAAAAAAACCTAAAAAATATATTAAAAATTTAAGTCACAGTTATAAGTCATCCCTCTGCCAAATTTGATGTAATTCGTATAGCCGTTTCTGAGTGTAGAGAAGTCTCGCATGGATCGGTTTCTTTAATTTTAAATACCCCTGTAACGATAAAAAATGTCTAACTTCAAGAAATAAAAAGGTTACTTAAGTGGATAAATATGACTTTTGAAAAGGTGACAACCCTAATTAAAAGTATTTTGAACCAAAAACTTTCGTATAACTCTTTCGTCTTACACTCATATTTATGTAAATATAAAAATATAAAAATTTGTTATTTTCATAACTTGCATAAAAAATGCTAAATATCGTACATACATAGAAAGATGCTGAATAAATTGGAATTAAAAAAAAACATTTAGATATAAAATACAGTCAGTCAATAAAGTTTAGGTACAGCGAATTTTTTACAATACCGGCAACTATTTTTTAAATATTTTATTTTTAGCAAATTTTATATAAAAATATGGTTAATTCTACAACAAAATCCTCAAAAATCAGAGTTCTAAACCTTAAGCAAGATTAAAGAAAATTCTGCAAATTTTCATCCATATATTGTACTTCTTATTTACACTTTTTAGGAAATAGCAGTTTTTTAGCCCATTCAATTTTAGTATAATAAAGTGCAAGTAAAATTGAATGGGCTAAAAAACTGTACATCAACCTTTTTCTAGTGGGCGTAAATAAGAAGTGCAATATTTGAATTAAATTTTGCAGAATTTTCTTTGGTTTTGCACAAGGTTTGGAACTCGGGATCTTGAGGTTTTTTTTGTAGAATTAACCACATTTTTATAAAAAATTTGCGAAAAATAAAATATTTCAAAAAAAGTTGCCCATATTGTAAAAAATTCGCTGTACCTAAACTTTATTGGCTGACCTACCTTCTTCTGTCGCATTCTCGTTTGGAATTAGAGCCCTACGCGCGTGTCGCTTTTTCGCTACATCTGCGTTTGCATTTACTCCAAACCGAACACACTTACAATTCAAAAATGTTCCTAATTGAGATGTTGCTCATTACCAGCGATCGAGCCCAGGTCCTCCAGAGTGGTCGGAGCGGCCGTTATAGTGCATCATTATTCTTTAGTTCGAATTCTTCCCTTCTAGGGGATGCCAAGGCAGAACGCCTCGACACACTGGCCACGACATACAAACAACTCAAGTAAAGAATCGCTTCAAAAGAGCAGCGATTCAAGCAGTCCTTTTTATTGTTAATTTTGTCGACTGGGTTGTAGAATTAAGAACACAGAAAGCGATGTGTCGAGCTGCGTACCAAATACGCTCAAAACGATTGAATGGCACCTGAACCATATTTAAGTTGCATTCAAAAGCCAAGTCAGGCAGTCAAACATTCAGCAATGGTAGCTGCCAATGCAATTTATTTTATGGACTCTGCGAGTATATGTGTTTCTATATATGTATGTATGTATGTCTGCCTGACTAGTTGACCGTTTGTAAGTCGCTCCATAAATTAGTTATGGTATTAGTAAACAGTTAATTTGCTGAATTTCTGGAATTGTAAAATGATTAACGCAAATACGAGGCCACAAGGCAGCTGAATGCAGACTAAAATGCGTCAAATGATTACGCTAGGCTGCTGGACTTAGCTAAACTAAGGTTGAGATGTTGCTTTAGCTAAATGAGCCATTAAATGCGTTAAATATTTACGACACGGTGGCTGGATTTTCATGTTGTGCAGACAGCAGCGGGTACGGCAATAGAAATTGCATAGAGCAAAAACAAAAATTAAAAAAAAAAAACGAAAAAACACATTCCATAGCACATTGGCATGTCGAATAACTAGTCGTTGCGCCTTGCAGCTGGATAACAATGTATGTACGCGCCCGCGAGCTCCTCCACTAAAAGCATCCTGCTTAGTTAGCTGCTGTGTGGCGCATACTAACATGTTGTCCAGAAAGCCAGAACTAGCTTAAAAAAAGAAACAAGACGCACACAGAATCTCGCAGACACGCCAGTAAAAACAAAAGAGTAACTATATGTAAAAAAGAAACACAAACAAACCGGCTGGCATTGGAGGCAGACAAGATTGAAACAAAGTGCAATAAAATATGTACGAGATGCTTCAAAAAAATAAATAAAAACAAAAAAATACACAAAAATACACAAAAGCGACAAAACACCGAAAAAAAATTAAAAATAAATAAATAGAAATGGTACAAATATAGCAACAACAACGATGCAGATAACAAAGTTGCAAACAAAAATGTTGCAGGAAGCGTGGAATGTCGCTAAAAACTAACACTCGAGATGCGTGCGAGCGACGAGCGTAGAACAAGCCGAACTGCATAGACTGCGTAAATGGTGGGTAGGTGCTGAGTGAAGCAACTGGTTAATATGCATACATATGTACAATATTGGAGTGTATATATGTACATATGTATGTTTGCAGGTTTCCACTTCGTTGCTTTTATTACGCGGGCAGTTTGATAAGTCAGTGAAATTTTTAATTTTCCCCGCATTCAATTTAAATGCAAATCCGCTCGTAGCATAATGAACTCTGATTAAACCACCATCAAATTTAAGGCAAGCTACGTCACCCCGTAAATTTCGACAGAAATGGGAAAAATCAATTTTATGTGCACTATTTGCGTTAAAAACCATCGTCAAAACCAAAGAAAGACTTAATAAATATTATAAAGACTCTCCGCCATAATTTTCAGTAGATAAAGTGTCTTACTGAATTTCGAAATTAAATCCATGGAATGGACGATCGAAGAACGAAAGAGCGTGAAGTGGCTGCGCTGTAGGCTCGTCAACTGTCGCAATTCGGCGAGTACATTTTAACGTTGGTCGACTAATTCTCTAAATTTTCATTTTTGCTTCCCTTACGGACGACTACGGCGAAGAGCGTCTGAAAGATTTTGGACCCCAGTTTAGAAATCGCGAACTGCGGAGTTTCTGCGGTGCCTATTGCGTCCAACTCTGGTACATCGCTTACTGCTATCCGCTGGCTAACCCAGCTCAGCGAAACAAGCAAATGCTTCTTTTGTTTCCCCTTCGCTTATTTGCCTATTTCCCTTCACTTCCGCCAATAGGAGTGAAATCTGCCGACACTGAGTTGTATTAGTGTGTGCTCAACTTGAGCGAAGAATTTGTTTGTCGGTGGCACCTAATTGGTTTAAGGAATTAACGGGTCGGCGCCAATTCTTCAGGCACCAACAACACCGGCACTGGAGCCCAATGGTTTTGCGGACTGGCGCCTAGGTTGCGGCCCAACTCGTAGCTGCGCGCCGGGCAGATCTAATCAATAATTAGAGGCGAGAACACACCTTTTTCTAGCCGTGGCACAGATTTTATACAAGTAGAAGTGACATTTTAAAAATTAATTTTCCTCAATATAGTACCAGGAAAGGTATTACCTCGAGTGGTTCGTAAATTAAGTGCCAGTTGGATGTACAGAGCAGGCGCTAGGAGAGGCATGGACCGGAATGGATTTGGACGCCATACAACCAACGGAGCACCCTGTGGTGGAGACGCCCACCGACCACATTATAATTATTAGTATTGTCTGTTAGGCTTCGTCCAATTATTTTTCTTTTCGGTAGGTTTCGCTCTGTGTTTTCTCTATCGCCTTCTATCTAGCATCCCGCACCCTGAGCTCAGTCATATTCGGTTCGTAACCAATCCGGTCGACCCTTAAACAAGATTTTGTTTTGTTTAAATACATTTCTTAGTTTTTGACATAATTTTCCGTGTGTTATATATGTTTCCGTTTAGGTTACACCATTGTTGTTGTCGTTACTTTACCTAATATTGGTCCTAATACGTTCGGTGTATTGTTTTGTCGTTCTGCTTTCTGCGTATATTTGTTTACTTAAGTCTACCCATTGTGTTGTTGTTTTGCGCACAGCACATGCACTCAGTACATTAGGTAGCCGGTCACTTATTTGCACAAAAAGTTGAGTTGAAGTAAAGGTCCTCTCAAAAAAACCTAAAACAGAGCAAGAAATCTTAAATATATAAAAAAGAGTTCCACGCCACAGAAGCAAAACTTCCTTCGATTTATGCCTAGCTCTTTTCTTTTTGCAGAAATTCCAACTAAGTTTACTACAGACCTTATTCTAAGTCTTAGTGTCGGTATTCGTCTTCATATTCGTATTCGACCTCATCTTAGTATTCGTATTTGCCTTCAGCTGGTCTTCGTTTTCGCTTTAGGCCCCATCTTCCTATTCCTATAGGGTTCTTATTTCTTCTTCAGATTCTCCTTCCTCGACGTATTATTCTTGGTATTCATCTTCGTATTCGTATTTGCCTTCAGCTGGTCTTCGTTTTCGCTTTAGGCCACATCTTTCTATTCCTATAGGCTTCGTATTCCTCCTTCATATTCGCTTTCCTCGCCGTATTATTCTTGGTATTAATCTGGGTATTCGCCTTCATATTCCTTTTAGTCGCTGTCTTCGTATTCGTGTTCATTTTCCCATTCGCTTTCACATTCGTCTTCTATTTTGTATTCGTATTTATCCTCGTACATACCTTCTTATTTTGTCTTAGTATTACTCTTCATATTTCTACACGTATTTGCGTTCGAATTCATCTCCGTGTTTTTTTTCCGTATTCATCTTCGATTGGTCTTCGTATGCGTTTCCATATTCGTCTCGGTATGTGTGTTCATATTTTTCTTCGGTTGCTCTTCATATTTGTATTTTCTTGTATTCGCACAAATTATGTCAAGCTGAAAAATGCCGAAAAATAATGTGCCTTGTTACCGTAAAAAAATCTTTTATTGAAAAATCACTAACTTTTCAACCTGCTCTCGTATTTAGTTGCAGTTTTATTTCGGATCTTCCAATATTTCTCCGTTATTGCATTTTTTTTTGTGTCCCCGCCTGATACTCAACAATGTCTGCATTGCAACATTGTAATGCGTTCAACTGCACGCACACACATGTCTACAAATAAATATAACTACGTACATATGTACATATGAAGACACGTAAAACTTCCGTTGCAAGTTCGCTTCTTAAGTCTTTTGTGTTTATTTGTTCTGTAGTCAAATATTTGTTGCGCTGTGACTGCTGCTGCTGCGGCTGCGGCTGCACGAGCCGGTCAGTTTTAAGTAAAAGCTTGTTTTGTGTTTTTCTTTTTCAAGTTTGCTTTTGCTGCTTTTGTTTGTTTGTTGTTGTTATTTAACTGCAAATATTTGGAATTTCTTGGAGTTACTTTTTCGCGACATTTACCTCATTTTAACAAATTTTTTGCGCTTGCAAAGGTTTATGACAGAAAGTATTGAAACTGGAAAATTTTTGAGGTAGTACTAAAAGAATTGAGTGAAATACATAGGTACGTATGTATGAATGTATATCAATCATTGATATATATATATTTTTTAATTTCTTGATGATGGAACTTAAAAATATCTTATAAATTATATGGTTCTTACTTAGTTTCTGCTAGTTGTAGTACAATAAAGTTTATTGCATTACAATGGCATTATGTATGTATGTTGATCGATATAGTGTTAATATACATAAATATTTAACCTTACTAATATAATAAATGCGACAGTGAGTTTGTTTGTTTGTTAAGATTTCGAGCTTTAACTAGTAGTACTCCATCAATCAACATGACAGTAGAGTACTGGAACTCGGTATGTAGATATACAAAATCAATTCTATACTCATGGAGAAGCGCTGCCATATTAATAAAAAATCAAATTCAACTTGAACTAAGAGAATTATTTATTCGAAATTTGTATTACAAAATGTGTGTCAGGCGAAAGATGTTTAATATGGGTCTAGTTTGAAAATATTTTGAATAGCTATATGAAAAATTAAAAAATAGGTGTCAGGCGAAAGCTTGTTGAGTATTTGAATATTATAGAGGTTTTTACAAGGGTTGCCAGCTGTTAAAAAATTTGATTCAATTAATTTAAATGAATTTTTTACAATATGTGTATCAATCGAAATGGCTTCGAAAAGGCTTCATTACTTAACTACTTGTATGAGGGTTGCCATAAATTTAAAAAATAAAATTATACTTTAAGGGAATTAGATAATTGGAATATCTATCCCAATATGGTTGTCAGACGAAGGAGGTTTAAGGAGATTTTAGTTAGAAAATATTTTGTAGGTGCATAAAAAATAAGAATTTCTAGAGCTCTATGGTTATGGCTGAGCTTATTGGTGCTAAGTTTTATTGAAACAAATTACACCTAATATAATACGCAGAAATTTCATACACTCAGCAAAGCGTGTGAGGGAAAACTAGTTCAGGAAGGTGAATATAAATCTTTTCAAATCGTTTTTCCTAAAAATTCTTAATATCAGTGTTTTCTTAAATTCCATCCCCAAACCATTAAATTAATTTCTTCACACTCCAAATAAATTAATGAAGCTACGCCATAGCAACAGCAACTTACTTAGTATATAGTAAGGAGGTTAATAGTAGTTAATTTTCTCACTCACAGCTTGGCGCTTGCTTTTGGTAACTCACTATTTACACACACTTCCAACCCATTCATTAATTTCATTTCTGCGGCTGATGCACAAATATTTACATTCACAAAAAGGCACAATACAAATGAACTGACTGTCTGTGGTTGCTGTTAGTTTTTTTTTTATACAAAATACATACTTATGTATATACATACATAGATATTTCATTTCAACCGCACATAAAATTTTGTAAATTATTAAAATGCCGCAGAAGTCAAAACACACAAAGTGAATGAGTGCTACTTTTACTTGTCAGCACCGTTAACGGATTTGCATTCCAACCCATAGTAATAACAACGAAATTGTATTTACATAAACTTAATCTGGCAATGGTTATGAGTTTTGTGGTCGAAGAACTAACTGTATAAATTGAAAAATGTTTTGTATAATTTCTTAAATATTAGAAGCTATTTGCGATGGATCTCGAAAAATAAAAGAAAGAGAAATGTACCGCAAAATTTTCGCTTAACTGAGTTAAGAAAATGTTCACAAACTTAATTTTTTTGAACAAGTCTAAAAGCTTTAACGCGGATCTCGAAACTTGATATTTAGTCTCATAGAAGGATTTCTTATCTACATATCAGTGGCATAGACAGAGGTATGGAGGGATCAGGGGCATTGATGCCTCGCCTTGGCTGATGAGCTACTATTTTTTACGTTAAATTTTTTTCTTCATTAATTAGGGCTTTCGATTTTTGGTTCGCACATTTTCGAGTATTTCAATACCCGGGAAATCGACCAATCATGTTCTCGCCACAATCTCAGGTACCGCCACTTTCACGACCAATTTTATACATAAATACCGAAGGTATCAAAAAAAAAATAACAACAATTACATAGCGATGGTTAAAGACTTTATTAATAAATATACTACCAAATTCTCGAATTCCGTCCTTTTAACTTCATTAGCTTAAAAAAAAGACAAATTATTGAAAGGGCTTTTGCAATACCTATTCGTCCTTGTGACCCAAGAGTGTTAGTTTTTTAATTCTACAGAACAATCTCTTTCATTTGGTACCCATATTATTATTCTAGTACTTTGCCCTGAATTTTTTAATAATTTTTATAGCCGAGCGCGCTTGTGCACAAGGGTATTATAACTTTGTTCACATAACGGTTGTTTGTAACAGGCAAAACGAATCGAGATAGATATAGACAAATGTGCACATAAATGATCAGGATGAAAAGAGAAATCGATTAAGCGGTGACTGTCTGTTCGTCCGTCCGTCCGTAACTCGAGTAGAAATTGAGATATCTTAACGAAACTTGCACTTCTTTCTAGCGTAGGACGGATAATATTGAAAATTGGCAAAATCGGACAATAACCACGCCTACCTCCCATATAACGGTAATTTTCAGAAATACGAAAACTGCGATATTTCAGTAACTACTGAAGATTATTCACTCAAAATTGATATTTACAATAAGTTTTAGACGAAAAATAAGAATATTATAAATTTTTGAAAAATGGGCGTAGCCACGCCCACTTATGGTTACGTGTGGTTATCTTGGTAACCGCTGCACCAATCTCTTCCAAACTTGCCACAGTTCTTTTCCTTGGTATAACATGGCCGACAATTTTTAAAATCGGACAATAAACACGCCCACATCCCATATAACGGTAATTTAGGGAAACACGAAATCTTCGATAAATCAGCAAACACGGAAGCTTATTTATTAAAAATTTATGTTTGCAGTAATTCGTTAGCAAAAAGTACGTTCATGATAAAATTTTGGAAAATGGTCGTGGCGACGCCCACTTATGACCATATATGTGTATCTCGATAACCGTTCGATCAATTTGTACAAAACTCGGTATGATTATTGAGCTTGCTACATAAAAGCAAAATGTTGAAAATTATTGAAATCAACTACGGCAAATTTCAGAAATGCTTGAAACTTCGATATTTCGAAATTTAAAGACGCTAATTTACTCAAAATTTATAAGTAGATACTAACAACAATCCTTAGAAAAGAAGTAGCATTTTCATGGAATTTTGAAAAATGGGCGTGATACCGCCCACATATAACTACATATATAAGTTTAGCGAAGGTGTTTTTTTATAGTAGTGGTAAAACCACCCCTGCTTACCATGTACCGGTAGTTTTCGGAAAAGTTAAAAAAACTGTGTTTAATACTTGCGCCGGGTATCTAATGTTCGGCTCTGGCCGAACTTGGACTTTTTTACTTGTTTTAATTAATCATATCTTTTAAATTCCTTTGAAATAAAATCCTGACGTCATAGAGAAAACGTAAAACGCAGTTTTCTACATTCAACAAAAAATGGAAGATAGCCGCGCTGTACTTAGTAAAAAATAATGCAAAAAGAGTTGAAGTTTTCTGAGCAAAAAGTCGCATTTTCCCACATTTTATCCATTTGGACATTTTAGCTTACAAAAATATATACATAGTAGGGTGGACTCCAATGAAAATTAAATTAGTTATGCATCTTTTCTATTAAAAATCATAAAGTAGTTATCACAGCAGATTTGTTTTTGTCATTTTAACTCATTTTGAGATGTGGCAACGTTCGCAAATTATTGGCTGGTAGTTATGTGTGTATATAGCAGAAGCCATTTAGCTATTTCTACTGTTTGAGACTTATCTGGGTATGTGTTATTATTTAATAGGCTCATAAACTCATACACATTCAAAATAAATTAAATAGTGTAAAATTGCAAGGTCCTAAAGAGATAATAAAGCATACGAAATTTTATTATTATAAGCGGTAAATCAGCGAAAAATACGAGCAAACAGTAAGCATAAATTATGACAAGCATTTTTGTTTGAGCTGAGCGCTGCTTTGATATAAGGAACAAGAGCTATGTGTGTACATATATATTCATGTGCATGCACATAAACACTTATCCTATAAAAGCAAAAAGAAGTGTGTAAGTACGGGTGCGTCAATCCAACGCCTCTCAGACAAACTTAACTATAACTTAAGCGCGCAAGTAAGCGAACAAAAGTCGATGCCATAAAAAATACCATAGATTCGGCAAACTTTCATGCTTGATGTAATAAAAGTCGCCTTTACGATCCATGAAAATGGAATCTCAGAGTTATTGGGAAAATATGACGCAGCTGAAGTGTAGCTGAAGCCACCGCATTTGGTTTAATTAAAAATCCAGAAGCATGACTGAAAATTGTTTTCATAGCTACTCAAGCAGCCAAGCGTTGGAAAGTAAAAAAAAAAAAAACAAAAAAATAATCAATAAAATTATTAATTTTTACACTCAATAAAAGCTGATTCAAACAGCTGCAGGCAGGTGTAAAATAAAGAAAGAACAGCGCATTTAACCAAAAATTCGTTTGTCAAGCATACAGATAAAATTTTATTTGTGTAAAAAAATTGGCGCAGAATACAATAAAAAATGTGCTAAATTAAATTTAATACATACATATGTACACGAATTGATTGGCATACAACAGTTAGGTTCTCGAAGAAATCGCTGAGGTGAGTCAAAAGAAGACGTGCGAAGAAGCGAAATAATAATAAAAGAAAAAAAAAACAGTGCGCATTCTGCGGAAAGAGAAAATGAAAAGGTCGTTTGGCGCTTTGATTGATTTGTGGTATGCAAAATTTAAACACACACCTAAATACGTCGTACAGGTGGATTTTTGTGGTTGAATGCGGATTTTTTCATCACCTCTGGCTATTCGAAAAGTCACGCATGCGCATCGACAAAAGCTCTTGATAGCTAAATAAGCAAAGTATTGTTATGTGTGTGACTGTGTCTGTTCGCACATAAATGATAATTTATGGAGATATTATATGTTTATATACTACTTTCATACATACATGCGTACTTATATTTCTGTGTAGGTTAGATTCGCTGTGGCTGCTTAAAGAGTTTACTGGGTCACAAAAAAAACATGTTTTTGTTATTAAGAAAATTAATTTCTTTTTTAGTTTTATCGATATTTTGCTGAATGAATTTCATTGATAGCTGAATTCTGTCAAAAAATCTTTTGTTAATGTATGCACTCAGCTTCGAAATAATAGCAATTTAATTTTACATATACATGGTATGTATGTAGGTAGGTAGGTGTGGCTGCCGCTGAATGACAGCGACACACTTAGACCCAAAGTGCATGATCGCCGAAACAAAAAATTTAACTCGATTTTGCTGAACTATTTGTAGATTTGATAGGCTTTTTAGCTTTGTAACCGCCACTTCACATTTGTTGTGGGGAAAAAGGCGTCCCCAGAAGTCGGAATTTAAAGAGAAGATTAAGTGCTTTCCTTTCTAGTTCTTGCAGTCTCGCTGCTATGAAACGAGACTCTTAGCCATCAATGGTGTAAGGTATTACCTTCCTGCTTAAGGCATATAAGCTTTGATAACTTTTTTGATCTTACCCAGGCGAAGAGATCAGGCTGGTCGTATTAATTTTTCGTTTGCTAGATCATAGACAAAATTTTTTAAAAGTAGCTTGTAGTTGGGAAATAATTATCTTCTTGGTCGTGCTCCCTTGGAAGTTCACAAAGACTTTAAGACATTAAAACCCGTATTTTGCTAAGACATTCATTAAGATCTATTTTTAGGCCAATTTACATTTGGGCCAATTTACATAGGAAGCATTTAATTTTTTTTTGCAATTTCTAACGGTAATGCAGTTATTCGATTCTTGTTTACTTACCTCAAAAATACACCGAAAAGTTTAATCCAAATTGCTTTTCTTCACCAATCCCGATGATTATTTCAAGCAATGTGTTTCAATTTAAAATTTGATTTTATTTTTATTCCTGAAAATGAAAAGGTTAAATTGTTTAATAATTTTATCCCATCTATTTATTTAATGCATTATTTTTTAAATAATTAATATAATATTAGGCTAACATAAAATTTAGCCGCCTTCGTTTGGCTTTTATACCAGACCGATTTTGATACGAAAAACACTAATGGAAGTGTAGTTTTCTGTAAATGACTACAATTTTAACAATTTTTGAGTGGGTATTCGAATCTAGAACCTAAAAAATAATAGCAAGCACTTCCACACATTTAGCTACAGCCAAATTATGTAAACGTGTTTTCCACTGCTCAGTTTGAATTACCAGCTCGATTTTCTATCTCGAACAAAAGGCAGTACGAATGGTACGCTTGTAGAGGATATCGTCTCTGTTTGCAATTCTGTTGTTCGTCTTGTCTTTCTGTAAAAATACTTTTTCAATTAAAAAGTTTGAAATCGCTAATACGAAAAACACAAAAAAACTATATTTTTTCTTTTTTCTTGTTTTTTTTTTTTTTGTAAAGAGAGCTTTTATATTTTCTCGTTTTGTTTTGAAAATGAGCAGGAATTAATGTACATGGCGTATGAGTAACATTCTTTCCTGCTCATATTTCAAACAAAAACTCCTTGGGCATTTTCTTTTGACGAAATATTTCTTTTTTATTTATCCATCGTTTTTCTTCACTGGTAGCTGAATTTTTTTGTACCAGAGAAAAAAATTACGCAGAATCTGTTAACTTCTTTAATTTTTTCCCCTGGTAAAATTTTAGTTTTTTTTTAATTTAAAAAAAAAAAAAAATTTAATCTTTAAAAAAAAATTTAATTTTTAATTAAAAAAAATATATAAAATCACGAATGATTAATTAATTTCTCAGAAACTATGGATACTTTGATTAAAATTGTTGAATCCGTTCGTAAGATATTCGTGATTAGGTCGGACCACTTTTTTTAAGTCGAATAACGGTAAATCGAAATTATCTCGGAAACTTATCCATAGGAAAAAATTAACCCGATTTTCGAAATCAGAGAGTGATTCTATATAGAAATTGGATAGGGGCATCCGGTAAACAGAATAGACACAAGTTTGTGATCCAGTTCTATAAAAGCGCTATTAATAAAAAATGGTTTATACAAAAATTGTTTGCCATTAATTTTTTTTTAATAATAAAATAAAAAAGTAAAAAAGAATCAAACCATTTTAAAAGGGGAGTTTTTTTCGATTAGCAGCTTTGTACGTTATGAGTTATCGAAGTGCTGCATTTGAAAAATCCACGGGACCCTTTACAAAAAAACTAAAGGAAATATGAGCCAAAAATCTGTGGTAAGCACAAAAATAAAATCAGTAACAAGAACTATTAAATGCTTAATAAATAAATGCATTTATACAAACATAAATACTAAAGAGTAAATTCGCCACAGCTTGGCTACCTGTGCGCCAAACTGCTTACACGTTTACTTGATTTCATCGCCTTAGTGTTGGCTGAGTTAAACTTGGCTATAAAGTAACTTAGCTGGCAGTAGCATGCAACCAGCAGACCAATAAAAAAAGTGCAGCAAATAGCAAAGACGGCCATAATATAATATTATTAATTAGCGCTTGCACGCTTGCGTCTGTATCCGAGAAATATGGATCAGTGGATCAATGGCATGAATAGCAGCCGCAAGAGAAGTAACAAACAAGCAAAATAGTAAACACATAAACGTCTCTGCGACTTGGGTAGAATATTAAAAAATCAACATTTATGCTTACTCACACATTAATAGGTACCCACATACATAGATTACTTTACTTATAAACAAGCTGATGGATGGGAGAAAATACCTCTGCACAAAAACGCTAAATAGAAAAAACAATAAGAACAAAAGCTGGCAGAGACTATGAAAAGAAAAAAAAATATTAAGCGCAAGCGAAGTGTTTGAGATTCAGAGAAAAAAATAAAATGAATAAAAGCAACAACACAAATAAAAAAGAAAATGTACAACAGAGGCGACGATGCCATACGAAAATATTTATAACAAGTGAACGTGTGCGCATGCGCAGCAGCAAGTCAAGCGAGTAAAATTCGAAATTTGCGCACGGAGTAAAAAGTGAGAAAAATGTAAAATAGCAAAAGAAATGACAGCATTGCAGTGAAGAAAATATGGTAAGATTTAAAAACACATGCTACATATGTAGGTATATACACTAGGCATATGACTTCATTCTAAAATTAAATACAACTTTGAGGAGAGGATGAGGAATGTTGAAACGAAAATAAAAATAACGTTTTCGTACAATTTTTGGTAAAAAGAAGTTTTATTAATGGAATTTTATTATGTGGTACTGAAAAAGCATTTATGTATGTACATTAGGGCGGGTCAATCTGGATGGAAGATTTTTTCGAATATGCGCGTATAGCACAGAAGAATTCTACGTGTAGTTCTAAGAAAATTTGCCGAAGAAACCATGGGTCTAAAGTCAATTTGGAACTTGTCAAATTGCGAAGGTAGGTTTCTTAGTACTTCGCCGTGGTGTCATAAATAAGTGCATACATTTGGTTTTTTGGTATAAGGAATCTATTTCAGCACTTATCTTTTTCTTTCCCCGGTTTTTCATCTTCCCCCAACCTCTCTCCATAAGCATATTTAATTTTAGAAAAAAGTCATATGCCTAATGTATACACATACACATACTTTTTATACCACTACGCTCTCCTCACATACAAATTTCTAAGCTTAGTAAAGAAAATTAAAGAAATACATTAATATTACATCTACATACATATCGCACACCGTTTTCAAAAGAGTCACAACTCAAAATTTGGCATTTTTGAAATTATGCGCTAAAAATGTACACGTGCTTTTATTTACCTTTCAGCAAAAGCTGGAGCAAATTTTTGTTATAATTTGTTACGAAAAACCTAAGGTAAAGTCGCCCTTCCCCATATGATTAGCATGTGCTACGAAATAGCTTTTCGCCTTTTTTGACGAACGTATTATTTTGAGTTGTGACTCTTTTCAGGACGGCGATGGCGATATACCATGTAATCAGCAACAAATACTCTTAATAATAAGCAGCGAAAACAACAGCAATGTTTATGAAAAAATAACAAAGTTAGAAACGTTGGGAAAAAAACCATAACAGCGCATGAATTGTTAATTAAGCAGCTTTGCGTTCAGAATCAGAACAGCACAAGGCACAATCAGACACAATCGATAGACCGACAGACAGTCTTACACACAGACACGATGTGAAAGACACACAATGAACGGTAAAAGCGAATTACATACATGAGTCAAAAAGAACAAAAAAAAAAAACGTTTACTCTGTAAAGCATGGGAGAAATTTATTGACTTTGTAGCAGGTGGTTAGTTATCGGTGAAAAATATATACATAATATTTTCTGAAATGATAATACCCACTGTAGAAAAAAGAAGGTAGTTACATGATTTATTTTGGAACGAATTTCCGTCATACCTTGTCAAGCTTGGTTTGCAGACAAACCAGTTTCGGCGTTGTGCCATCTTCGTTACACTTACAGGTCCATTCTGCACTTTACCGAAGATTGTGTTACCGGAAAATTGTATTACCGAAAATGTTACCATTTCTTAGCACCCTGATATAT
>NW_023458556.1:20248480-20253287 GCF_013731165.1 Rhagoletis pomonella
ACACATAATGGCGCATTATATGTATGATCAACGAGTAAAGAACCATAGTGCGTGAATAGTAATGAATGCAAAATACTTGCATAAAAGGGGAGAATAAGGAGTTGTCGGTTTGCAGGGATTAAAGTGAGAGGAATAAATTTCTTTTTTTTTTACACATCACTACATTAACTTTTGGGGTATCAAGGATGATTAAGTAAATGAAGGAGAAGATATAAACTTTAGAGCAAACTGAACTTATACAGATACAGTTGGTTAGACTGACAAAGGGATTTTTGTGAAATGAGCGTCTTCTTGTCTACGATAAATCAAGTCAATGAGAGAGATAGTATATATATATATAAATTTCTTCCCCGTCGCGGCAGCTTCGGCCTTATTATAGCACCTTGTTTTCGAATAACTGCGTCGGATGTTTTCTTGAGTTTTTCTCTATTATCTAGTAGACTTTGAAGCTACATAAGTCGTCAAGAACATTTCCACATCTCAGTGAATTAATAATTGCTGGCAATCCGAATATATGGCTACCGAGGGTAGATTAAGATCAGATTCTCTAAGCCAAAGTACAGTTTCCTTTATGGTCGCGGACTCTGCTTTGAAGATACTGCAGTAGTCTAGCAACCAAGCAGCAGAGGCCTAATAGGATATCCCTAGAGAGTACCGCACACTCTACTCTTTCATTTAGTTTAGAGCCATCCGTACAGAGTTACCTTGAAGTTCCCATACCGAATCGTCCTCCCAGTCCTTCCTCGAAGGGATCGAGTGGAGACCTTTTTCTCGAGCTCCAGAGACAGTGTTGTGTAGTCTGGGGCCTAATAGTATCAGGGTAGTTGGTTAGGATGTTAGTGTGGCCGAATCCGGTGTATTTCCGACAGTGCATGTAGTCTTACAATATTGCAGCTTGCCTGAAGCTTCCCGAAAAGGTGTACGGCCAGAAAGTTTAGGAGTGTTTGAATGACTTCTTAGGCGTGGCTGGTAGCACTCCTGCGACCAGAATGCGTTCCGTCGTTTGAACCTCGCTGAGCTAAGAGTTAGTGAGCGACTTATACAGTGATGACCACTAGACTGTGTATAATAATGGACGACGGCTGTGTAAATCCAGTCCACTATGCAAGATTTAAGGCCATATCTCTTGCCTAGAGGGCGAAAATGGCCTTCCTGGCCAGCTGTTCTACGTTGAGTTGCTAGGTCAGTTTCATATCCATGTCATGTTCATGTTATGGGTATTTACCACTTGCAGTTAGGACGAGATCATTGGCATACGCAATTGCATTCCGACCTGGGCCCTAGTGTTACTAGCACAGTGTAGTATATAGTTTCTGAGTGTCCAGTTTTCAGCAGGCAAAGGCTTGTTCTACTTCGTGAAATTCAGCTGCAGAGCCTACAATCAGCAATCGGAAAAGGCCAAATGGTGTTACATTGGTCGTAACTGTAGCTGGTAACACAATGGATATTGCTTTGGTCCACCTGAGGCCTTACTGGCCAGCCAGCATAACCTAGCCTGACCTAATTTCACACTATTCCTTCCTATTCCGGGAATTTTTTGATACTCCCTCGTACACACTTTTTATTTTATTAGGCATGTCGCGGACGCCACCGCGAAATGTTATGATGATGAGGTTATTTAAATACAACAACAAAAAATTAAAAATTTTGAAATTTTTAGTGGAAAGGCGAAAAGGGCGAAGATCGGCAAAAATTTTCGGTTTTTTTGCAGCGGCTCTTGCAAGTTTCCTTCAGGCCTTAATATGTTTTTGTTGCTGTTATTATTGCACGATTTTTACATACAAATTGGGGGTTTATATTTCAATTGGTGGAACGTGGAACGACGAAACACTCAGCAAAGGGAAGCGTTATCTTCATTCATGTGTATAAATATATGTATCTAAGCGTGTATGCATGTTTGGAGTATTCACAATGGTGTCGTAAGTGTCACATTTTTGGACGTTGTAAATTTTAAACTGCTAAAAATATATTTAGGGGTTCGCAGATACCATAAAAGTCATATTAAGAATTGTTATTGTTAAAAAATAGCTGGTTAAGCCCTCTAAACCATTGATTTACGAACCGTTAGGAATGAACCAAAATGTAGTTGTTGCAGAGATGTTGACCACATTTCAAATAAAAAATAAAATAAAATGTCTGCAATATATGCTACTTTGAAAAGCGACGCACAGTATGGCAATTGAACTTTTTTTGTGACAAATTCTAATACATACATATCTCGAAAACGAGCACGGCTAGTGAAAAAATTCAATAGCGTGTTTCCTTGACCTTTGCGAAACAACCTTGTTGGTAAAGCTAAGGTATCGCCAAATTTTTTGGAAGTCATTTTGGAGTCGCGGCTTCAACAAGTTTGAAAACCACTGCACTAAAGATTTTATTTTTATTTAGCTTTTAAAGTTAGCGACATACAACAATATGACACTTACGACACCATTGTGAATACCCCAATTGTAAATTTCGTTGGTTGTTTACGTTTGCTGTTAAGCAATACAGAATAAATGAAGATGTTTTGGTGTTTGTGCGCCGTAGGGCAACAAGTGAATTGGTGTTTCTGTGTTGTTACGTACACCTTAACATACTCGTATGTACTTAAGTACAGACGTTTACAGTTGGACGAGATAGTCAAAGCGCATCTTCTTGCTCTTCTTGCGAGGAAATTAATTTTGTCTTCTTTACGTGCTTATTAATATTGCTTCAAAGCAACTTAATTATCAGTCATGAGGTAACTTTAATTACAAGCAATGCACTGTGTTTCATACATACTTACATATGTATGCACAAATGATGGCACCTCATGCCAAGGAAAATGTACATATGAAAGTTATTCCTGGAATTCTAGTTGTAATTTCTGCCCTTGGCCCTTTCATTTTGTTTGTCGGCGCTGTTGCATTGTCTACCCAAAGATGCCGAAGCTAAATATCTATATATTTAGTTTAGACCTCCAACTTTCTAACAGGATCAAGAAAATATCTGATTCTACTTGAGAAGCTGACGTGGAAGCCAGACAGTGAAGAAACACCGAGGAAGGTATCAGTTGCATTATGAAACCATTGTTGAGTCTTTTTTGATTTACGCAGCGCTTTTCTGGTGGAATTTACTAGAGAAAGCCACATTAGCTAAGCAACTAGAACGTATACAACGGGCTACCTTAATCGGTACTAGCGGGCGCTGAGAACCACCACTGCTGTGGCGTTTAACGTCAAGCTTAACCAGATACCTATCCACATTGCAGGCGGATCTACCACAGCCAAGCTACTATCAGGCTATGAGAAACCGCATAGTTTACAGACTTGAAGACTGCACCCTCCAGTGTTCTGGAGGGTTTTGATATCATCCCCAATAGCATAGATTACTTCGTCTTGCATTTAATCAAGGGATGATTGGATGAGTCGGAGAGACTGTAGGAAAGAAGCAATGCTGCAGTTTCGTCAAGACGCAGTAGTTCGCATTAAAGAAGCAGTGGATTTACAACTGAACTGGATATGGCGTCAGTTAGGGAAGTAAGCATATAATACAACTGTTAGGACCTTGAACGCAATGCTGCACTCGAAACTGTCAGGGAGACTCTGACCTCACGCTCAATTATGTGGGTGTACTTTCTTATTAAGTTCATTTGGTTTCAGGACCACAGCGACATTGTCGAAACTGCGAGGCTGACGAGTTGGCAAGGCAAGGTACCTTTGAAATGTTATCGCCGGGCAGCAAGATTCTTTTGGCCTACGGTTAATAGGCGCCGTCGAAGGAGCCACTTACGCTTGTTGGTGGGGATTCGTACAGGTAATCTGACGCAGCTGCCGTAAGAATGATGATTGATGGTGAAACTACCTCAACACTTTATTTTCATTAGGCTACCCAGACTTTGCCGGTTAAGATTTAAATATTTTGGCTTGAATTTCATTCTTACTTCATGCATATAAATAAATATGATATACGCACTTAGGTGTGCCCATTTTTAAATATATTTTTTTTTTGTTGCATATGTATGTACATTAGACTGTACCGGAGCAAAAAAAAAATCGCCCTGTGATTTTGAATCTATATTAATTTTGCAAGGCAATTTTTCGTCATATCTTCAGCATTCACAATTTTTTTCTTTCAAATTTCAATAGCCTCAAATACTCCGTTCTAGTACTTACCCAACAGATCTCAAACCACCTTAATATAAATAAATTACAACTCCGAAAGTCTTTAAGCTTCGAATCGAAGGATATTTCTTTTGGCAGAACGTAGGTGGTGCCCTTTTTCAATTTTTCTTTAAATTTTCCATATTTACAGTCGGATCTCAAAGTATAATATTTCGGTGTTTTTGCTGCAAGGAGACAATTTCTATTGTTCCAAAATTTCCTCAAGTACTGCTTCTAGTACTTACCCACCAGATCTCAGTTCTACGAACGAGAGGGTGTGCGACGAACTTTTTTGTTTGCGTGTAAAGTGATCAGGTCTAATGTATGTATGTCTAGCGTAGGCGTCTTTTGATGTCTCTTTACTGTCTTGCATATGTAAGTTAATTACAATGATACATGGAATTGACCTATTTGCTTAAGCACACAATTTGTAAGATGAAGTACACGTAAACACCTACATGAATATTCATAAAATTAATTGTATTTAATAAGTATAACACGATATGGCTTTGGTAGATGCATACCTTTTTTGGTTGGCTTAAGCTGCCGGATAAAGAGGAATTACCTTGAGTTGATGGATTTTGATTGAATCATCATTTATTTTCACCCGGTTATGAAATTTATGAAAGTGCCAATAATATTTATGTATTTTCAAGCCACGGTGGGTATGTGCGCTACCATTC
>NW_023458556.1:20253387-20257999 GCF_013731165.1 Rhagoletis pomonella
TCTAACGTTTCAAATAAAGAACCGATGAGATTTTGCAAATTTTATGCTTTTATCAAGCTCTTAAAAAATCACCCTAGAAGCAGTACTTGAGGAAATTTTGGAACAATAGAAATTGTCTCCTTGCAGCAAAAACACCGAAATATTATACTTTGAGATCCGACTGTAAATACTGAAAATTTAAAGAAAAATGAAAAAGGGCACCACCTACGTTCTGCCAAAAGAAATATCCTTCGATTCGAAGCTTAAAGACTTTCGGAGTTGTAATTTATTTATATTAAGGTGGTTTGAGATCTGTTGGGTAAGTATTAGAACGGAGTATTTGAGGCTATTGAAATTTGAAAGAAAAAAATTGTGAATGCTGAAGATATGACGAAAAATTGCCTTGCAAAATTAATATAGATTCAAAATCACACGGCGAAATTTTTTGCTCCGGTACAGTCTAATGTACATACATATGCAACAAAAAAAATATATATTTAAAAAAGGGCACACCTAAGTGCGTATATCATATTTATTTATTTGCATGAAGTAAGTATAAAATTCAAGCCAAAATATTTAAATCTTAACCGACAAAGTCTGGGTAGCCTAATGAAAATAAAGTGTTGAGGTAGTTTCACCATCAATCATCATTCTTACGGCAGCTGCGTCAGATTACCTGTTCGAATCCCCACCAACAAGCGTAAGTGGCTCCTTCGACGGCGCCTATTAACCGTAGGCCAAAAGAATCTTGCTGCCCGGCGATAACATTCCAAAGGTACCTTGCCTTGCCAACTCGTCAGCCTCGCAGTTTCGACAATGTCGCTGTCCTGTCCTGAAACCAAATGAACTTAATAAGAAAGTACGCCCACATAATTGAGCGTGAGGTCAGAATCTCCCTGACAGTTTCGAGTGCAGCATTGCATTATTATATGCTTACTTCCCTAACTGACGCCATGTTCAGTTCAGTTGTAAATCCACTGCTTCTTTAATGCGAACTACTGCGTCTTGACGAAACTGCAGTATTGCTTCTTTCCTACAGTCTCTCCGACTCATCCAATCATCCCTTGATCAAATGCAAGACGAAGTAATCTATGCTATTGGGGATGATATCAAAACCCTCCAGAACTCTGGAGTGTGCAGTCTTCAAGTCTGTGAACTACGCGGTTTCTCATAGCCTGATAGTAGGCTTGGCTGTGGTAGATCCGCCTGCAATGTGGATAGGTATCTGGTTAAGCTTGACGTTAAACGCCACAGCAGGGGTGGTTCTCAGCGCCCGCTAGTACCGATTAAGGTAGCCCGTTGTATACGTTCTAGTAGTTGCTTAGCTAATGTGGCTTTCTCTAGTAAATTCCACCAGAAAAGCGCTGCGTAAATCAAAAAAGACTCAACAATGGTTTCATAATGCAACTGATACCTTTCCTCGGTGTTTCTTCACTGTCTGGCTTCCACGTCAGCTTCTCAAGTAGAATCAGATATTTTCTTGATCCTGTTAGAAAGTTGGAGGTCTAAACTAAATATGTAGATATTTAGCTTCGGCATCTTTGGGAAGACAATGCAACAGCGCCGACAAACAAAATGAAAGGGCCAAGGGCAGAAATTGCAACTAGAATTCCAGGAATAACTTTCATATGTACATTTTCCTTTGGGCTGAGGTGCCATCATTTGTGCATACACACAGTGCATTGCTTGTAATTAAAGTTACCTCATGACTGATAATTAAGTTGCTTTGAAGCAATATTAAGAAGCACGTAAAGAAGACAAAATTAATTTCCTCGCAAGAAGAGCAAGAAGATGCGCTTTTACTATCTCGTCCAACTGTAAACGTCTGTACTTAAGTACATACATACGAGTATGTTAAGGTGTACGTAACAACACAGAAACACCAATTCACTTGTTGCCCTACGGCGCACAAACACCAAAACATCTTCATTTATTCTGTATTGCTTAAACAGCAAACGTAAACAACCAACGAAATTTACAATTGGGGTATTCACAATGGTGTCGTAAGTGTCATATTGTTGTATGTCGCTAACTTTAAAAGCTAAATAAAAATAAAATCTTTAGTGCAGTGGTTTTCAAACTTGTTGAAGCCGCGACCCCAAAATGACTTCCAAAAAATTTGGCGATACCTTAGCTTTACCAACAAGGTTGTTTCGCAAAGGTCAAGGAAACGTTTTTGTTCAAAGCCTTAACACGTTATTGAATTTTTTCACTAGCTGTGCTCGTTTTCGAGATATATATATGTATTAGAATTTGTCACGAAAAAAGTTCAATTGCCATACTGTGCGTCGCTTTTCAAAGTAGCATATATTGCAGACATTTTATTATTTTTTTTATTTGAAATGTGGTCAACATCTCTGCAACAACTACATTTTGGTTCATTCCTAACATGATTCAAGGGCTGTAAAATTAAAAAAAAAAAATAATAATAATTGTACCACTTCGTTGCAAAAGAGGTACAGGAAAATAACGGAAATTAATGTATGTACATTAAATTCATTCATAGGTAGGTGCGATGAATTTGGAAATAAAAATAAAGATATATTTTTAACAAGCAAAGGGAGAGAAAGGGTGTCGCAACCCACGGTTCGTAAATCAATGGTTTAGAGGGCTTAACCAGCTATTTTTTAACAATAACAATTCTTAATATGACTTTTATGGTATCTGCGAACCCCTAAATATATTTTTAGCAGTTTAAAATTTACAACGTCCAACAATGTGACACTTACGACACCATTGTGAATACCCCAAACATGCATACACGCTTAGATACATATATTTACACACATGAATGAAGATAACGCTTCCCTTTGCTGAGTGTTTCGTCGTTCCACGTTCCACCAATTGAAATATAAACCCCCAATTTGTATGTAAAAATCGTGCAATAATAACAGCAACAAAAACATATTAAGGCCTGAAGGAAACTTGCAAGAGCCGCTGCAAGAAAACCGAAAATTTTTGCCGATCTTCGCCCTTTTCGCCTTTCCACTAAAAATTTCAAAATTTTTAATTTTCTGTTGTTGTGTTTAAATAACCTCATCATCATAACATTTCGCGGTGGCGTCCGCGACATGCCTAATAAAATAAAAAGTGTGTACTAGGGAGTATCAAAAAATTCCCGGAATAGGAAGGAATAGTGTGAAATTAGGTCAGGCTAGGTTATGCTGGCTGGCCAGTAAGGCCTCAGGTGGACCAAAACAATATCCATTGTGTTACCAGCTACAGTTACGACCAATGTAACACCATTTAGGGAATTGTAGTAGAAACTTTGGCCTTTTTCCGATTGCTGATTGTAGGCTCTGCAGCTGAACTTCACGAAGTAGAACAAGCCTTTGCCTGCTGAAAACTGGACGTTCAGAAACTATATACTACACTGTGCTAGTAACACTAGGGCCCAGGTCGGAATGCAATTGCGTATGCCAATGATCTCGTCCTAACTGCAAGTGGTAAATACCCATAACATGAACATGACATGGATATGAAACTGACCTAGCAACTCAACGTAGAACAGCTGGCCAGGAAGGCCATTTTCGCCCTCTAGGCAAGAGATATGGCCTTAAATCTTGCATAGTGGACTGGATTTACACAGCCGTCGTCCATTATTATACACAGTCTAGTGGTCAGCACTGTATAAGTCGCTCACTAACTCTTAGCTCAGGGTCGCAGGAGTGCTACCATCCACGCCTAAGAAGTCCTTCAAACACTCCTAAACTTTCTGGCCGTACACCTTTTCGGGAAGCTTCAGGCAAGCTGCAATATTGTACGACTACATGCACTGTCGGAAATACACCGGATTCGGCTACACTAACATCCTAACCAACTACCCTGATACTATTAGGCCCCAGACTACACAACACTGTCTCTGGAGCTCGAGAAAAAGGTCTCCACTCGTATCCCTTCGAGGAAGGACTGGTATGTGAACTTCAAGGTAACTCTGTACGGATGGCTCTAAACTAAATGAAAGAGTAGAGTGTGCGGTACTCTCTAGGGATATCCTATTAGACCTCTGCTGCTTGGTTGCTAGACTACTGCAGTATCTTCAAAGCAGAGTCCGCGACCATAAAGGAAACTGTACTTTGGCTTAGAGAATCTGATCTTAATCTACCCTCGGTAGCCATATATTTGGATTGCCAGCAATTATTAATTCACTGAAATGTGGAAATGTTCTTGACGATTTATGTAGCTTCAAAGTCTACTAGATAATAGAGAAAAACTCAAGAACACATCCGACGCAGTTATTCGAAAACAAGGTGCTATAATAAGGCCGAAGCTGCCGCGACGGGGAAGAAATTTATATATATATATATACTATCTCTCTCAATGACTTGATTTATCGTAGACAAGAAGACGCTCATTTCATAAAAATCCCTTTGTCAGTCTAACCAACTGTATCTGTATAAGTTCAGTTTGCTCTAAAGTTGATATCTTCTCCATCATTTACTTAATCATCCTTGATACCTCAAAAGTTAATGTAGTGATGTGTAAAAAAAAAGAAATTTATTCCTCCCACTTTAATCCCTGCAAACCGACAACTCCTTGTTCTCCCCTTTTATACAAGTATTTTGCATTCATTACTACTCACGCATTATGGTTCTTTACTCGTTGATCATACATATAATGCGCCATTATGTGT
>NW_023458556.1:20258099-20260736 GCF_013731165.1 Rhagoletis pomonella
AAATTGTATTACCGAAAATGTTACCATTTCTTAGCACCCTGATATATATTTGCAATGTAGTTAAAACGCTCTACAAATCTCTCATCAGGCCCGTCCTTTTATATGGCGCAGAATCTTGGACGATGTCGAACAAAGATGAGAAGGCTTTGGGGGCTTTCGAGAGAACTATTCTACGCAAAATCTACGGCCCTGTTTTCGTGGATGGCGGATATCGGAGCAGATGGAATGACGAACTGTATGAGCTTTTTAACGACATGGACATAGTTAAGCGCATAAAAATACAGCGATTGCGTTGGCTTGGACATGTTGTACGCATGGATGACGACTCTCCGGTGAAAAGATCCTTCGACTACGCACCCATGGGTGGACAACGAAAGCAAGGGCGCCCACGAACGCAATGGAAGGACCAAGTGCAGAAGGACCTGTCTGCGCTCGGGATAACCAACTGGCGCTAATTCGCGCAGGAGAGAAGCAATTGGAAAAGCTTTTTGGTCTCGGCCCAAACCGACAAACGGTTGTAGTGCCAAATAAAAAGAAGAAGAAGTAGTTAAAATATTCAGCAGTTCAGCTATGAAGAATTGTGGAAATTTTGGCATTGCATATTTCACGGGGCAATATTTTGATACCAGCTTATGAGATGGTAACAAAATTTACCGGTTACAAGAGTACACAGAATATGAATAGGGTTTAAAAATTGACAGTAACTTTATTTACCGATTACAAAATTTATATTACCAGCGCAGAATGGACCTGTTAATGGCAATAGCAGCCATGTTAGCAATTTGACTTTTGCTGGATAATGACGTTTTCATCAAAATTTAGCAACCAGATTGAACTACATAATGTAGTTTTTCAAAATAACAAAACACATATCGACCCCTTTGCGCAAAACAATTGTATGTTACAAAAACCAGATTTTACAGGAAAGTGTTTTTCGTATTTTTCTCTGCCTTCGCTAGCACCATCAATGCCAAAGTTTAGAATTGCTGAGATAATTAAGAAATATAACTAAACGCAAGATTTTTTTTTTGTAGAAAGGTCTCTACGTTCTAATTTCTTATCACAAATCGATGGCTAAGTGGAACATCGACTTATCTCGGCAGATAAAGTGTAACAATTCTATTTTTTTGCCTGGAGGCGAACATTTTTTTGTTCAAAGTTCATTGACCTCAACTACCCCGTTCTAGTATTTACCATACACAGTTCTCAGTACTTATAACCAACCCAAATATTAATAAATTAAAAATCAATAATTTTGTTCTTAGGAAGTATTTCCATTATTATAGTAGAAATATTTAAAAACAAATTTGTGTTGTCGAATGTGTAGGTGTCATCGACAAATGTAAAAGGGGCTCTATAGGTTCCGCCAAAAAGTTGTGTATCAAAATTGCCTTGCAAAAATACTTTAGACTCATGTCATTGTATGGTGAAGTTTTTTTTAAGGTGGTATGATCTAATGTGCATATCGGAATTCTACCTGGTACAAAAGTTGGTGGATTGCTCACTACGGACCAAATAGAAATTAAAAGCAACAACTAGATACATCAATAAATTAGTTCCAGTGTTTATTAAAACCCAGAGCTTCGTAAGTGAACAGCTTTAACTTTAAAAAAATTTCATAGCTACCTGTCGAGAAACAAAAATGTTAGCTAGGGGCCCTCTATATTATGATAATATAACTATGTATGATGACTGCCAGGCATTCAAAGAAAAAAATGCTTCTTACATCAACATTTCTTTTATTTTCTGATTTTTAATGATTGTCATTTCTTCTTTCGTTGTTACTGGTAACAACTAATTGTTGTGCGCTAAAAATTAGAAAGCATAAAATGGTCATCAAAGCAATTGGTAACAGTTGCCTACGGTATATGTATACATATTCTAATTTAAAAAATAATAATGTTTCTAGTAACATTGTCAAATGTACATAGATATGTATATACATACGTTGGTAATGCAAGCATGTATGTAGATACATATCGCGTATCAACAAAATGCTAAACCGCGTATGTGAGGTACGTATTTCAAAACGGTTCTCGTTTTTATAAAGCAATCGCATTTCTGGCTAGTATATTTCAGTACGAATGAATAAGGCTTGAGCAAATACAATTTTTTTGCAGCAAATATTAGCTACGCGGTTTTGCAGAATGACGATACGCAGTTTTATACTTTGAACGACGATATGCGATATGCATCTTTTTGTCTTCAGTAATAATTACACTTCCGATAACGTACTGAGGCTGATCGACTTCGCCGGGGCCCCAAAACATTGTAATATGTAGATCTATGTTCCAGCATAAGAACATCCACCAACCTACATGGCTGTCTTCAGATCGAAAAACGAGAAACCAAATCGACCACGTTCTGATAGACGGAAGGCATGCTTCCAGCGTTTTAGACTTACGCATCGACTCGGATTACTATCTTGTTGTAGCCAAGATACGCACCCGCCTCTGTGCAGCAAAAAATGTGCGCCCAAATATGCAAGGAAAGCTTAACGTCGAAAATCTGCAATCACAACAGACAGCCAATGCATTCGCTACCCGACTCTCACACCTGCTCTCAGAGAGCACTCTTCAATAAGCCGACATATGCGAGCAGTGGAACCACATTTCCCGCTCATTAAGTACCGCCGCC
>NW_023458556.1:20260836-20264940 GCF_013731165.1 Rhagoletis pomonella
AAATTGTATTACCGAAAATGTTACCATTTCTTAGCACCCTGATATATGTTTGCAATGTAGTTAAAACGCTCTACAAATCTCTCATCATGCCCGTCCTTTTATATGGCGCAGAATCTTGGACGATGTCGAACAAAGATGAGAAGGCTTTGGGGGCTTTCGAGAGAACTATTCTACGCAAAATCTACGGCCCTGTTTTCGTGGATGGCGGATATCGGAGCAGATGGAATGACGAACTGTATGAGCTTTTTAACGACATGGACATAGTTAAGCGGATAAAAATACAGCGATTGCGTTGGCTTGGACATGTTGTACGCATGGATGACGACTCTCCGGTGAAAAGATCCTTCGACTCCGCACCCATGGGTGGACAACGAAAGCAAGGGCGCCCACGAACGCAATGGAAGGACCAAGTGCAGAAGGACCTGTCTGCGCTCGGGATAACCAACTGGCGCAAATTCGCGCAGGAGAGAAGCAATTGGAAAAGCTTTTTGGTCTCGGCCCAAACTGACGAACGGTTGTAGTGCCAAATAAAAAGAAGAAGAAGTAGTTAAAATATTCAGCAGTTCAGCTATGAAGAATTGTGGAAATTTTGGCATTGCATATTTCACGGGGCAATATTTTGATACCAGCTTATGAGATGTTAACAAAATTTACCGGTTACAAGAGTACACAGAATATGAATAGGGTTTAACAATTGACAGTAACTTTATTTACCGATTACAAAATTTATATTACCAGCGCAGAATGGACCTGTTAATGGCAATAGCAGCCATGTTAGCAATTTGACTTTTGCTGGATAATGACGTTTTCATCAAAATTTAGCAACCAGATTGAACTACATAAAGTAGTTTTTCAAAATAACAAAACACATATCGACCCCTTTGCGCAAAACAATTGTATGTTACAAAAACCAGATTTTACAGGAAAGTGTTTTTTGTATTTTTCTCTGCTTTCGCTAGCACCATCAATGCCAAAGTTTAGAATTGCCGAGATAATTAAGAAATATAACTAAACGCAAGATTTTTTTTTTTGTAGAAAGGTCTCTACGTTCTAATTTCTTATCACAAATCGATGGCTAAGTGGAAGATCGACTTATCTCGGCAGATAAAGTGTAACAATTAAATTTTTTTGCCTGGAGGCGAACATATTTTTGTTCAAAGTTCATTGACCTCAACTACCCCGTTCTAGTATTTACCAACCAGTTCTCAGTACTTATATTTCTATTATTATAGTAGAAATACTTAAAAACAAATTTGTGTTGTCGAATGTGTAGGTGTCATCGACAAATGTAAAAGGGGCTCTATAGGTTCCGCCAAAAATTTGCTTTTTTCAAAATTGCCTTGCAAAAATACTTTAGACTCATCGTTGTAAGGTGAAGTTTTTTTAAGGTGGTGTGATCTAATGTGCATATCGGAATTCTACCTGGTAAAAAAGTTGGTGGATTACTCACTACGGACCAACTAGAAATTAAAAGCAACAACTAGATACATCAATAAATTTGTTCCAGTGTTCATTAAAACCCAGGGTCTTGAACAAATTCGTAAGTGAAGGGCTTTAACTTTAAAAAAATTTTATAACTACCCTGTCGAGAAACAAAAATGTTAGATAGGGCCTCTCTATATTACGATAATATAACCATGTATGATGACTGCCAGGCATTCAAAGAAAAAAAAATATTTCTTACATCAACAATTCGTTAATTTTCTTGCCTTTTCTGATTTTTAGTGATTGTCATTTCTTCTTTCGTTGTTACTGGTAACAACTAATTGTTGTGCGCTAAAAATTAGAAAGCATAAAATGGTCATCAAAGCAATTGGTAACAGTTGCCTACGGTATATGTATACATATTCTTATTTAAAAAATAATAATGTTTCTAGCAACATTGTCAAATGTACATAGATATGTATATACGTTGGTATGCAAGCATGTATGTAGATACATATCGCGTATCAACAAAATGCAAAACCGCGTATTTGAGGTACGTATTTCAAAACGGTTCTCTTTTTTATAAAGCAATCGCATTTCTGGCTAGTATATATCAGTACGAATGAATAAGGCTTGAGCAAATACAATTTTTGGCAGCAAATATTAGTTACGCGGTTTTGCAGAATGACGATACTCAGTTTTATACTTTGGACGACGATATGCATTTGCATATTTTTGTCTTCAGTAGTAATTACACTTCCGAAAACGGACTGAGGCTGATCGACTTCGCCGGGGCCCGAAACATGGTAATATGTAGATCTATGTTCCAGCATAAGAACATCCACCAACCTACATGGCTGTCTTCAGATCGAAAAACGAGGAACCAAATCGACCACGTTCTGATAGACGGAAGGCATGCTTCCAGCGTTTTAGACTTACGCATCGACTCGGATTACTATTTTGTTGTAGCCAAGATACGCACCCGCCTCTGTGCAGCAAAAAATGTGCGCCCAAATATGCAAGGAAAGCTTAACGTCGAAAATCTGCAATCACAACAGACAGCCAATGCATTCGCTACCCGACTCTCACACCTGCTCTCAGAGAGCACTCTTCAACAAGCCGACATATGCGAGCAGTGGAACCACATTTCCCGCTCGTTAAGTACCGCCGCCGAAGAAGTAGTCGAATTTCAGCGAGCCCGAAAAAACCACTGGTACGATGAGGAGTGTCAGGAAGCTGCATAGAAAGAAATGCCGCCTACAGGGCCACGCTGCGATCGGGCACAACGCGTGCTATGTGGGACCGCTATAGGGATCTGAAGAGGTAAGCGAGACGTATTTGCCGCAATAAGAAGAGAGAGGCCGAAATACGTGAGTGTGAAGAGCTTGAAATGCTGGCCGAAAGGAAGAATGCCCGAAAATTTTAACAGACAGTTAGGCGACTTACGGAAGTTTTGAAGACCAGGGCGTACTCCTGTAAGAACAATAATGGCGACCTAGTAACTGATGTCCAGAGCGTACTCAAATTATGGAGGGAACGCTTTTCCGCCCTACTAAATGGTAGCAGCACGGAAAGTTGTGGAGAAGAAGAACCCGAGCTACCAGTCGATGATTACGGAGTCGATGTTCCTCCGCCTGGCCATGAGGAGGTACGAATAGCAATAACGCGGCTGAAGAACAAAAAAGCTGCTGGAGCTGTCAGCCTGTCAGCTGAGCTATTCAAGTACGGTGGGCGGAGTTCATAAGATGCATGCATCAACTCTTATGTAGAATATGGTCAGATGAAGGCACAATCCACAAGAAAGGCGACCCCGCCATTCGCGCCAACTACCGCGGGATCAGCCTTCTAAGAATAGGTTACAAGGTCTTATCGAGTGTATTGTGTGAAAGACTGAATTCCACCGCCAACGACCTGATTGGACCTTTTTAGTTTGGTTTTAGACCTGGAAAATCCACCATATACCAGGTATTCACAATACGCCAAATCTTGGAGAAGACCCGCGAGAAAAGGATCGACATTCACCACATATTTGTCGACTTTAAAGCCGTTTTTAACAGCACTAAAATAAGTTTCCTATACGCCGCTACGTCTGAATTTAGCATCCGCGCCAAACTAATACGGCTGTGTAAAATGTCGTTGAGCAATACCACCAAACAGGGTTTCAGAGAGGGCGACTTTCTTTCATGTGACTTCTTTAATCTGTTGTTTTAGAAGATAATAAGAGCTGCAGAACTCAACCGCTCAGGAAAAATATTTTACAAGAGCGTACATTTGCTGGCGTATGCCGACGCCATCGATATTATCGGTAAAAACAACGGCTATTACTGTTCTGTCTTCTCGGTATTGGATAGAGAAGCAAAGCGAATGGGTCTGGTGGTGAACGAGGACAAAACGACGTATCTCCTGTCATCACACAAACAGTCAGATCATACGCGTCATGGCATCCGCGTCACTGTTGACAGTTACAAGTTTGCAAAAGTGGACGAATTCATTTATTTGGGAATTAGCATTAACGCCAATAAAAATGCAAGCCAACGGAGAATCACACTTGCCAATAAGTGGTACTTTGGACTAAGTAGGCAATTGAGAACTAAAATCATCTCTCGTCTTACAAAGATCACACTCTATAAGACACTCATCATGCCTGTTGGTGTATGGCGCGGAGGCATGGACAATGAA
>NW_023458556.1:20265040-20270271 GCF_013731165.1 Rhagoletis pomonella
TTTACAACGATATAGATATAGTGGAGCGAATTAAAATTCAACGGCTCCGCTGGCTTGGCCATGTCGTTCGAATAGACAGAAACACTCCTGCTCTGAAAGTATTCAACGTGGGCTGCGATGCTGGTAACAGAGGAAGAGGAAGGCCTCCTCTGTGTTGGAAAGACCAGGTGGAGAAGGACTTGGCTTCACTTGGCATTTCCAATTGGCGTCAGTTATCACAGAAGAGAAATGACTGGCGTGCTGTTTTGGACTCGGCCAAAAACGCTTAGGCGTTTACAGCGCCAATAATGAAGAAGAGATTCATATTAATTCATAAAGTCAAAATGGTTTTTGTCAAACCCTGGTAGCGAACCCAAAATTATATTTAAAAAATTTTGAAATTTTCGCAAACTTCGTGCTTTTATAGGTAGCACAAAATAAAGGGGTGCCCCATGATGTTGATATTTTTAAGGACCATCCTAACATCTATACATATGTATAAATGAGTTCTCATACTTTAATTAAATTGCAATGCGCATGCTTGGTAGATAATAATAGTACAACTTTGTTTCAAGCCGTCATTTATTTTAATACGTATTTATATGATCTCCCATTGCGCTGAAAATATATACACACCTCTATATACTATGTAATTATATGCACACCTAACATCTAGACAAATTTACTATATCTAATTTGCAATTATCGATCATTAAACTATCCATTGATGTGCACAAAGTAGAGCTGCGAAATATCGGTCAACGCGTACAACGGCCACACAAACATACATACACACACACACACACACACACACACACACATTTTTTTATAAACTCATAAATCCATGCTAAGTGTACTGCTTTCTTTTTTTCATTTGCTTTTCTTTGGCACTGTGGCCAAGATGAGCTTCGTGTTTGAGCAATTACCTATTGCTGAATAAATGTTATTGTTATTCTTACTTTTGCTATTGCCATCGCAGTTAGAGAGTATTTTATACCACTTTTACAATCGCAAAGATTTTCATTATTTTTATTGCTAAACATTTTTTCATTACTTCGCACTGGAATTTTATGTGAAATCTTTTGTACTTTTTTTTTTTGGTTTTTGCCAAAACTTTTTGGCGCGATGCGCAAATAAGAATAAAAAAAAAATAAATAATAAAACCAAACTCAGTTGTACTCTGAAAAACTGAGTATGTAATTCGCTCCTAGTTAAGACACTTGTCGGCGCGTAGGCTGCAGGATGGTTGGTTAGATGCGTTGATGATAGCGCTTTTATAGCTGTTGTTTGTCGTTGGCTCGGATTGCAAACGTTTTTTTGATTGTTGTCGGTTTTTTTTTTTGTTGTGGAAAAAACTCACTTACTAGACAGAGCCTCTTATTTTTTATTATCGTTCGTTTCTTAGTGTTTAATTTTTCTTCACTGATTTTTGTTACTCGCTCAATACCTTCTCACCCTTTTCGCGTTTCCTCCGTTGAATTTTTTTACAAATTTTTTTCTTTTACTTTTTTTGCAGTTTCTTTGTACTTTTAGTCTACACCACAACACCAGACACACACCAAAAACAGTTATGCGCCAACGAGTCAGCAGTAATTTTTTTTTAGCCGTTCTAGCTGCAGAAGTGGAGCGAACGCTGTTATTGTTGGCTATTTGACTGTTTGCTGCTGGTCGTTTGGGGTCTGTCTGAGCAGTTGGTCGGCCAGGCGGACGGTTCGCTAAGCACCACTTGCTCTTCAACGCTTTTTCTTCTAACACTAATTTTTTTATTTTATTTTTTATTTGTTTGTGGCTTTCTTTCTCTAAAACACAAGGGAGAAGAACAAATTTAAGTCTTAAGTTTGCTTATGTGCGAACTCAGGTGGATCTCAGGTGGATTTTAGGTGTAGCGCAGAGCTTGTTTTTTTTTTCTTTTTGAATAACGGCTTAAAGCGGGACGTAGCCGAGAACACGTGTGCACGCAACGAGTGACAAACGCGAAATACGCGATCCAAAGCGTTACTTTCTTTCGTTAGACTGATACTTCTGCTGGTTTGAGGAGTGCAGTGGACTGCTTTTGCTGCTGAGATTCGGCTGGCTTAAGCCAAGCGATCGTACGGCATGGCTGGCTGCAAGTGAAGCCGCCGATGCCACTGTGTGCTAGCCAGTTAAAGAAGAGAATTTACCACAACCACCACAATTGTTTTTGGTTGCTGCTTTCACTCAGCGTTCGTGCCAGCAGTGGTAGCGCAGCTTCCAGTGGAATGGCAGGTGAATGAGTGACATTGGCTGTTAACTAACAGTGTTGCTGTTCGGCAGTGGACGCTGCCGGTGCTGTTACTTACTGACCTTGCTGTTACTTTTCTCTGCTGTTACATTACAACACTTTTGATTGCCATCAACATGAAATAAGGGAAATACGATTGGTTTACTAAACTTTTTTATGTAGCTAGAGAGGATGGCTAATAGTGTACTCTTATCATAAATATCAAAGCAAACAGTCTCCAGTTTTTAACGGAAGACGAGAGTCATATGTAGGCTCAATTTTAAGTCCTCTTGAAGAGCTAATAGCTTATTGGTGAGGTTTCCCAAACTGAAAATACATGTGTACATAAGTATTCACAAGGGTACTAAGACATTTATTCAACCACTTATTTGATAGAATGCCTTTCTTTGAACATATTCTACATCAAATTTAATACAAGCAACTTATCGGCTCTTCACAGAGGTACTTAAATTTTGCCGCTGGTAAAACGTCAGCTCGTGCGGTTTCGTCATTTTAAGCCAAACTTTTGTTCTAAAACCAGCTGTGAACTATGTTACGATAGCGTGGAATAATTGAAGTGTAGATCCTCTCCACACACAGGCCAATATATGTTGGATCGTTGTGGCACCCTATGGACTTACTGCTCTCCTCCATAATAAATATCTTACTCAACTTTGCCAAAGCGTTCACCTTCATTTTTAAGATCAAGTTCGGGTTAGGTAGCCTTAAAGTTCGTGTACCTAGTGGTAGGGACCACAAATTAATGTCCAGTCAAAAATGCTTGTATTCTGAAAGGAATGTTCACAGAAGGAAAACAAGAACCTGTATACTGGCTTTAGCTCGCTTCGTGCAGCAAAGAGACCTCACATCGCTGGTATGCGAATACAAACATAAGCGTATCTAGATGCTATCATCTTCATACTTTCTCTACGACGAGGAGTAGCCAGCACCTCACCCAGTCCGTAATTTTCCAGCACATGGCAACTATGAGCTTTCGGTAAGTACAGACACCAACATTAGAGATGAGTTCCAGCCTAGTAATACGTTACGAAGCCAATCAGCCAATTTTCCGTAATAAAGTTAGGAAAGACGTAAAATATTTAACACTGGCCATAGATTCGTCTACTAGCAAGAGTGGTAACTGGAGCGAATCAAAGTCCTATTCCTTTATGGATCACAGTAAGATACACTTCACTATTGATTCCGTGGTTCCAAGCCGGTAAGGAGCCCTTGTAATTCAGATTTTTCAAAATAGCATTTCAGCAACTTGTATTGACTAAAATTTAAATCAGAGGAGGGAATGGCGGTCTAACTAATATACTGGACAGGATGGCTAGCCGAAGTAAGGAACACTATAAGACAAGCGTCAATGACTACATAACTTGCACAAGGACTGCAGAAATCCTATGCAACTCTGATGTCAGCAAATGATTCATCAAGTCTCCACAGTATACTTCCTAAAACGGCTTCGACAATAGAAAATAGCAGGAAACCAGATGGCTCATGAACCGCCTCTAGCTAGTAATCCTTAGAATTTCTGATGGAAGCACCGGATCTGATGTTCCAGCAGTCTTGTGAAAGCGTGGTACCCCATCATTATAATAAGTACATTTATGAGATGAATACGGGTTAGGGGAGGCTCCTCACCAAAGGATTTTACGCCAATAAACATAGCAGTGCCTTTTAGTTGTTGATCTTTGCAATGTTGTTGTTGTAGCGACGTTACTAAGCCCACCTAAATCTGTTAGTCCATCAACCATGGTCGTCAAGCTCAAGTAACGGGCCAAAGGCTATGTGGGCTTAACACGGCAGTTAAAGAGGTGGTTGGTTTCATGGGGAAAATTCCCACAAGTCGGATATGTATTTGGTATGACATGATCGTGTCTGGATAAATACAAGCTCAGACGATCAATCAATATCCAGACCGTAACTGTGTCACAATAATGCTGATATTTCGTAGTAGCTTAATCTCGTCGTCTGCAATTGGTGGTGACTGGTATCCAATAACGGCATTCATGGGCGAGAGTCACGGACCCTCTGTGAATACCGTTAATTGGTTTCCGGTACGCCGTCGGGTCCAATGGTTGTTTCAGATTCACCTGTATCGCATGTGTATACTTGGGAAGATGCATTCTGATGATCCTGGGAGGAAGCTATGCCTTTAATACTAAGTGTATCTTTGGATGATCCCTACGGTAACAGCCAATAAGAAATTGCTTGCTTAACACTAAGTTGTGCTCCCCAATAGGGAGCTTTAACGCATCTTACCACCATCCGGAGTGTGCTGTTCTGGCAAGACTGTAGCTTCGTCGCACTAATTCTCGGCGGCCAAATAGGCGCAGCATAATGCAGAACCGTTCTGCGAATCGCGTTGTGTGATGCCAATAACGTCACTTGTATTTATAGCCGCTCTATACTTTGTTGAAAATAAAATAAAATAAAATAAAATAAAGGAATAAAGCTCGATGCAGTGAAAAAGCTGAGCTGAGCTGATACAAAGCTACAATAGTTCATCGAGTTAAGATATGGCGTCGAAGGTCGTTCCAGATAAAGATATGTATGTATGTATATTGAGATTATAAAATTTTTTTAACACCAACATACATGTATGTACCTACAGTTAATTATTTCTTTATACAATTTTTTTTCAAATAACCAAACTAAGCAATATGTAGTACTTATTCATTATCACTCATGCACACATATGTATGTACATATATGTATATGTATGTATTTGTGCATATATCTTAAAATATACACAACTCAATATATCATACCAGATTCCTACTCAACAAATCCTGTTCACATTAAACTCGACTCCTTTGCAATTTTGCCATTTGACACACAACTCGTCAAAGGAGATTAAATTAAAACTGCACCAAGAGTTATAAGCAATGAAAAAACTTATAAAAAATAATACAAATTAAACAATGTAAAAAAGAAAACGGCAAAAACTGGTCCACACATTTGCGCACTTGTTTGCCACGCTGCCATGGCTACAGCCACAGTC
>NW_023458556.1:20270371-20322540 GCF_013731165.1 Rhagoletis pomonella
GCTTTGTCTGCGCGTTGAGCAGCGAGAATTGGCGAACAAGTGCAAAAATATGAGTAGCACAAGTAACAGGTTGTAACGGCAATACATATCGTAAAAAAAAAAATAAAAATAAAAAATTTTATTAGCTTTTGCACATTTGGAAACTATATGCACTTACATACATATGTACATGAATTCATTTGTGGAACAGTCCAGCTGAAGAATTTTCGGGGATGTAAATAATCGTCACCTATATATACATATATGTACACTAGGGTGGTCCAAAACAAGTAACTTTGGAATTTTAATACTCTCACCCCCTGGATTGTTCTGTATCGAAAAAAACTATACCTCTATTTTTTTGTTAAGTCAAATAATATTTATGTATTTTATATGGAGAAAAAACCACTTTACATAGAAATGGTATCGAATTCTTGAAAATCAATATTTTTCGTTCGGAAAACTCTGATTCTCTTCAGGAGACTTCCAGTAACAATACCCAATTGTTTATTTAACAATTTTTTAATACTAAAGATTTTTTATTTATTTTTATAGTTAGTATGAACAAATTTTTAAGTAAATGATTGGGTATTATTTTTGGGAATCTCTTGAAGAGAAGCAGAATGTTCCGATTGAAAAATATTGATTTTCAAGAACTCTATACCATTTTTACAAAAAGTTGTTTTTTCTCCCATATAAAATACACACGAAACTTTGAGCGCTTTGAGCGACCTCTAAATATTTTTTATTAAAAAAAAAGGGATCCATTTTATTGCTATAGAACACTCCTAGGGTGTGAGACCATAAAAAATTCCGAATTTACTTTTTCACATGCATTTTTGGACCACCGTTATGTACATACATCTGTTGTCATTGAACTTCCAAAAACCTAAGAATTCTGGCTTTTCTTATTTTTCTCGCTGAATATTTTTGCTTACTTAAATTTTTTATTCCTAAAGCAAATGCGTTTTTCCGAGGCGTTTTCAACCTTATTACTGGAGCTTCCCATTCCATACCCACTTTTCCATCAGATTCGAGAACCAAAAAAAAAAAAAAAAACAAATTCCGGGTCTTGTCGTCGTCTATAGCTGGCATATCGATTTTTTGGTGGGAGAGAAGGAAGTCTTTTGCCAACAGTTTGACCAGGTTAGACTTTTTGAGGCTAGATTTAGCAATTATATTTTTGCTCTAGCCTTGGAATTTTATAAGTAATTCTCACCATTTTAGTACTCTTTATCCAATTCCTAACAAATCGGAGGAGAAGCTCGGCCAAACACTAACATATTGTATGAGCGCCAATCTAGTATTATTATAATTTGGAAGCTCTGTTAGAAGGCGTGCTATTCGGAAGCAGACGAGAAACGCAAGCGTGGTGCGACTCCAGTCCCCAGACGAAGGGCTATACCAAATTTCACTCTAATAATAAGCAGGTTAGAAGTTATAGAAGTTTGCCTATCATCTGCTGGGATTATCTTTCATTCTTCTTCATATTTAGCACCACAGCCGTTTCTCAAATTGAGAAAACTCCGCGAATTTCCTCTCTCCTTTACGAATTTCTACAGTTGTGCAGTTGTTCATACCGAGTGCATTCAGGTCTTTCTGCATTCGGTCCTTGAGTGCCAAGTCAAAGGATCTTTTCACTAGAGCGTCGTTTCCGAAGTTCGTCATTCCATCTGCTTCGGGCTATCCGTCGCCCACACGAACAGGGCCATAGATCTTGCGTAGACTACTTTTTTCGAACGCCCCCAATGTCTTCTCATCATTGTTTTATCATCCATGTTTCTGCGCCATATCAAAGGACGGGCATGATTAGAGGCTTGTAGAGCGTGATTTTTGTTCGTCGAAAGAGAGCTCTGCTTTTCAATTGTCCAATGAGCCCAAGGTAGCACCTCTTGGCAAAAGTTATTATTCGCTTGATTTCAACGCTGACGTTGTTGATGGTATTTATGCTGGATCTTAGGTAGACAAAGTTCTTCACCACTTCAAAGTAGTAACTGCGAATAGTAGTAACTTTATCTTGGTCTCGTTCGCCTCTTTAGCTTCTTTTTCTATGCTGGAAAAACCTAAAGCCTAGTTTGGCCTCAAACGGTACGGGCAACTGTGTGTCCGAGGTTGGTAATAACCAACAACTTCTTCGGCAGCTGTACGCAGTGATAGGGAGATGGAATCCCACTGCCCACTTATGTCCAGGCGGTGAGGATTGAGAGTCGACTGCGAAATTTCTCGGCTGTTCGTTGCGACTACAGCTTTGCGACGTCAACCTTTCGCCGCGTTGCCTGACACACGTTTTTCATTGCACAGAGGCGCATGCGGACCGTAACTTCAACAAGGTAGTGATCCGAGTCGATGTGTTGGATCCTCGCAGTGAGCGCACGGCAAGGCCGCTCGAATCGTATTTAGTGTCTATTATAACATGAGCAATTTGGTTCTTCGCTCTTTGATCAGTTGGTGTCTGGTACTACTAACTAACATGTTCCCTGTCGCAGTGAAGTCGATCAGCCTTTCTTTGTTGTTGGAGGTGTTGTTATGAAGGAACAATTGTTGGAAAACACACACTTGTGAGAAAAGAATGCTCATATTTTTCGATTTTAAAGCCCTTTTCAGCAAAAAAAAAATCTATATGAAGAAAGTACTCAAGACGAACGAAGATACTTCCAAATAGTTCGCTCATAATCTGTGCTAAGTGACGACTTTTTCGCTCACATTAACTCAGCCCTCAAGTTGAGTTAATTGATCACAAGAAATACGGCTCTCTCTCATTCTTTTAAAAATGCTCAATGAATGGCTGTTAGATTTCTGATTTTTTTGGTTTTGTTTTCCTTGGATTCTTACGCTATGCTATTTCTGCGAAATACTTTCCGTGACTGTAAATTTTCAATCATTGACCAGCGGTTACCAAAAACTTTCTCTCACTTTAGCGCATACTCATCGCGAGCTGTCACATAGCATTGCCGCTCTGCTTATTACTAAGCAAAACGTATCTGCTGTACCACCTATGCTCTATGCACGACTGCATCGCTGCACCACTGACCAGCATCGCGTTTGCTTCCAGACGCGCGTCACTGCATTCTTTTTGACCCAACTCTGCTGTGGTGGTATTACAGTTAATTCTCAGCGGCTGGAAAGTATGTAGGTACTGCATGCATCATGTCTCTCTTACTCGCTTCAGTGTATAATTTGTTTTCAATGTTCTCATGCTCCTGCATATTTCTCACATGCAATGCTCACGTCACATGTTCTTCTTCGTTCGTGGTGCATGCCAATGCTGCGCACTCCGCCTGGTTACTTCTTGCTGCGCGCTTGCTGTTAACAACACTATTAACTGTATGAATTTCCGACCAACTGGCATGGCTAATGATTTCATCGCACCCTCTCTCCCGCATGTCTTTTCACGCATCAACCATTCAACTTCTTCCATGGCCAGCAACTAATGGTACTTCTTTTATTTTCCTTTACAGTTCCGGCCAACGAGGCAACGGTAGTGATGGTGGTGCTGTTGCTGGTATTGGTGCTGGGTACTGGTGGTTTGGCGATAACGGCTAAGACGGTTTATTGTTGTTGTTAGTAGACGGCAGACGTTTTCATTTCTCGGAATTGATCGTTCGACATAGCTGCGATCGAATTCTTGGCCGTTTTCTGCCCCCACCTACCAATCATGCAGACCGACCGACCGACCGGTATGGACCAGCTTGGCTTGGCCTGGCCTGGTCAGTATCATCAACGCCAACCTATTGTGTTTTTTTTTTTGCTGTATTTTGTTGTTGTATAATCGCCCAACGTTGGGTAAGAGCAGTTTGCAGTTTGCAATGTGCCATCATTGGCTTGGCGAGCCAGCGTACGAACAAGCGAGGTGATCGTAAGCTCTGATCTTTTTTGTTTGCCGCGCGATTAAATAATGTTTGAAGGAGACAGGTCAGTGCATTCCGTTTGTAGCTGCACTTGTTTGTTGTGTTTTTGCTTTATTGCGGATTTGTTGATTTTTTTCTTTCTGTTTTTTTTCTACTTTTAATCTTTTACATTCAACATCCGTTGGCTTTGGTCGCATCTTTCGCGCCGTTTCGCAGTTTCTCCATTGCGCCAACCGATGCCTTTCGCTGCTAATTCATGTAATTATTCACTTATTCGCGCTGGGAACTGAGAACCGCAATCGCAAGGCAGCGATTGTGATTTTGTTGAATGCCGCACATTGGTGAGAATACCTACCAGGCGACCGGTCAGGCTATGGGTACATTGTTGCGGTTGAGTTACCTTTTCATTGGCAGAACTACCAGTCAGTTTTGACCGCAGTTTCGTAGGTAATCAGAAATGTTTAATCTTAATTGTAGAATGTGCATATGTACTTACTTATTAAATATGCCTGTATTTATTAAAGTAAGAAAGTAAAAAAAAAACAATGAATTTCTGATTGAAACTCAGAATTTGTGCATAAATTGTCAGGTACTAGCAAAAGCCCAGCGTGTTTACCGATGTCTGCTAAATATTTGGGTCGTTATAATAATAACAATAATAATATTTTGGGGCTTGCATTTTGGCCCAGCTTCTCCGCCAATTTGTGGTGTTATACCACAATTGAAGGCACCTCAATTTTATGCCGCCTCCGAACGGCAAATGCTTTTTCATTTGCAGTTTTTTCATAGTTGAATACACTCCAAGGTTTGCATTGTACTTCTTCTAATTTGAATGTTGCTCGGACCAGAAATCGAGCCCAGGTAGTACGCAGCTCTAACCACTCAGCCACAGCGTTTATAATTGCATGAATATTTCTTACGGCCTAACGTTCAAAATTTCAGTTGTAGATATTTTTACAATGTCTGCTGATTTCGTATATTTTTCCACATGTTTGAAAATTCTGTTGCTTCAAAATAAATGGTGGAAAATATTGAGAATTTATTTCGTGCTCAAGTAGACGAAACATTCCCAGCCTTGCTCCAGAAGGTTAGTCACCCTTCACAAGCAGATATAAGTCCACAGTGTCGACACCCCCAAGGCTGGGTATAAACGAGGTGTAATTTAAAGAAAAAAAAGTACCTGGGAGTTGTCTTGCATAGTAAGCTGCTGTGGAGGCGAAATGTGGAGTAAAGAGCTAGGAAGGCCAGCCACGCACTATGTACATATATGCATGTAAAATAATGTTGAGAGTCACTTGGGGTGTGTCACCTGCCCTGATGTCAGACCAATACTACTATATTGCGATTTGAGGTGGTGGAATACCGCAAAAAGTCCTCATACCTCGAGCCAACGGAGAAGGTTCAGCGTCTCGCGGCACTGTGCATCACGGAAGCGCTGAGGTCTACTCCAACGGCTGTACCGCCCATTGACCTAATCACGAAAAATCGTGCGGCTAAATTTGCAGCAGATTGACAGAGAAACCCATACGTATACATTTTTACCGAATTTTCAAGACTTTAGCCGATATTTTTTTACTTGAAACAATTTTTGAGGGAGGGGAGCTTCATCGGTGGCGTTTCCAGACTGAAACTGGACACATCTCAAAATCCAGAACATCAATCGATGTGCTTTTTTAATTTTGTTTTATTTTTTATGCTTCCAATGACCATTTCTGAATAAATTAGCAAAATATGTTTGTAAACAAACTGCAGGGTGTTTCGGCTTAAATCGACAAAATAAGCTAATTTTGGAATACTGTAGTTTCTTACGAAACTTTATTTAACTACTCCCTACTATCTTACGTAAAATAAAAGCTGTAATTCAGCACGATTTCCATAATAAGTCAGTGATATTTTAAAACACGAAATTTCTCTGAGATAAATATTTGCGGTACTGCAATGTAAATGTCTCATGAACCCAATCCCAATAGTTTTTTAAGAGGATTTTAATATTTGGTTAGAAGAATCATCACGATTTTTAATGAAATATGCAAATATGAAAAATTGAACAACATTTCTCATGCTCGAAAATATATACAGGCATCCACCACATATAAATGAACTTCACAAAAACCAACTAATTTCGTTGCAAGGGACTACTCGAATACTGGGGACTGCCACAAAGTCTATGAAAAATAAGCTTAATAGCTTTTGAAAAATGCATTTACATACAAACTATGCAAATTTACGAATATAAACACATACACATACGAACATTAATGCTCTGAAAAACCGAATTGCTCACGAAAACAACATTTACTATTTGCCAACAACTTGCCACAGATATGGATACTTGTGCGAACTTCACCATTTCCAAATACTCCATTTGAAAATTGTACACAAACAAAGCAAGCACAAAGTCCAAACGACAGCTGGGATGACTGGATAAACAAATAAATGTCCGAGCACTCAAGTGGCTGCTGACTGTTGCTGTTGCTGGTGCAACGAAAAGCAGTGGCATCCATGTTTCCGCCAACATTCAGTTACTTTTGCAAATTTACTTTTGTGAGAATACCTATATAAACATATGTATGTATGTATCTCCTATGAGCCAAGAATGATAGAATTGTATTCTATCATTCTTGCCTATGAGCTGCGTGCCTATAACAGTTGACTAGACAAATGAAAAGCGTATGCATATGTACATGCCTGGATATACCAAAGCAATGATGCCACAAAGTTGACAAGAAAAATACCTCAAAAAGGTAGGTATACATTTTCCAATTTTTTCCTACTCTCGAAAACAAAAAACCTTAATTTTTCCCACACTCTAAACGTATTGCATTTATGTACATAGATGTTTCTATATAGAGTCTCCTAGGGTGTACTGGTGCACCCTCTCTAAAATGGGGGGGGGGGGGGGAATGTTTTTTGATTGAAAACCCCAAAAATATTACCTACGAAGTCGAGGATGCGGCTTTGACGGAAGTGAGTTAAACAGACCGGAAGTGCATTATTTTTTAGCTGGAAGTTCATTAAAAATAAATTTTCCTACAATGGCTATGTATTTTTGTCTGAAATTTGTGCTAAAAATATGTAGGTCCTTAAAAAAAATTATTTCTGGGCAGGTCAACCCTCATCGGCTGAAATCGGAAGTCGCTAACACCACCGAAACATATAGCATACCCGACTTGGTGGTTCACATTTTTTTGTTTTCCAATAAAAATAGTTTAGTCCATTTCAGAATTCCAGGACGAGTTGAAGTTCGAAGGTCACTTAGGGGTTGAAAAAGGCATTTCCAAGAAAAAAGTTTCAAACAAAAGTTTCGTATTTTTACTCCCAGAATCCGAATCAGTAATAAAAACATGTACATATATATCTAATTTAAAAAAAAATACTTCCGGTCAAAAGATAGAGCATTCCCGATTTGGTGGGTCATATTTTTGATTTTTTCAAAAAGAATATTTCAACTGTTTAAAAATTCTCACATTTTGTTCTACATGCAAAACAAAATACAAACATTTTATCCATTTTGGCTCATTTTTTACTCAAAACTCGCACGCTTTGGCATCACTGCACCAAAGTAGAAAAAGCTGTGAGTGCGCTTCCAGCTGTCGCTGCTGATAAAAACAATTGTCACCAATGTTCGTTCGCGCAATCACCCACCACCCTACCTTCACGGTGCGCGTACGTTGCTCCTCGCAGTGAGCACTGAATTCTAAGCTGTTTACTTTTAAAACAACCAACCGACTACGATTTTAGCTTTTCACAAAGTTATTCTAGAACTCTGTATCTGCTTTTTGGTGCATCCTTCCGCAATTTGTTGGTTGCAGCTTCCATTCACTTACGCTGACGCTGACGCTGACGACGACGAAAACAACGACGCCGATGGTCAAAACGTTTACGCTTTGATAAGGCGATTGTGTATGCAGGTGCGCTGGTACAGTGGTGTTGCGCTAAATATTTGCATGTCTGTATGTACTTACGTATGAATATGTGTATATGTATGCATCTTCAAGTTTATTTGCAACTGCCTTCCTTTCTGTCTTTTTTTATTCTTCTTTTATGTCTTCCAGCTGGCATTTTTCTATGTCTGCATGTATGTATGTATACCTACATCCAGCATTTGCTTGCCGCCTGTTTGTTCAACTATTTATTTGCCTGTGCACTGTCTGCAGATTTTCACGTTTTTCTGGCCAACCCGCTCGTTGCTCTGCACTCTGTGGCGGCGGCACTTGTAAACGCATTTCGAAGTCTCCAACACTTTGTCGAGATGCGTTGATATGCAAATTAGCTTAATTCATTCAAGCAACTCCTAATGCGGAAATGTACAAAGTGCTTGGATTTCGGTGCGCGAAGTTGCACATTACATTTTGCAGGCAGGCTCGTCAGCGATTGCACAAAGTGGAGTGGCTATAGTGCAAGTAATCGTTAAAATTGCAATCAAAATATAAAAATTTTCGATTCACAGACAAATGTACATATGTACACTGGCGAACAAAAGTGAGTGCATTGTGTTTTTTTCTTAAATATTTGCAACTTTTTTCAAGTTCAAATTTTTTTGTTACTTTTTTATAAAAATATGTTATGGTTTACGCTTTAATGAAAACCACATAAATCATACTTACAAACTTCATACAGAACTTAGAAAAATTTAATAAATTTTGGTATAAATTTTGAACTTTTTAATCTGAATTTTTGGAAAAATACGCAGAGTACGCAGAAAAATCCGCTTTTTAATTCTAGTGAAATAAGTGGAAGTTTTAAGCGGCTAAAAAACGCGTTGATTTTTAATAACTTTTTATTGCTGACGGCTTTTTGCACTTTTTACCATATAAATAAGACTGTTTGCAAACAAAACGAACGCTATATTTTATAAATTGCACTTGCTATATGCATGAAAACGCAAAATTCGTCGAAAAAAAAATCAATAAAAATTAACGCGATTTTTTAGCCGCTTAAAACTTTCACTTGCTTCACTAGAATTACAGAACCGAACTATCTGCGCACCCAAAATATTTTTTTCTAAAAATTCATATTAAAAATTTCATAATTTAGATGATACTTTGTTGAATTTTTCTACGTTTTGTATAAAGTTTGAAAGTTTGGATTGTGTGGTTTCGATTGAATCATCAATCATACGTTTATAAAAAAATATCAAAAAAATTCTAACTTGAAAAACATTGCAAATATTAAACTAAAAACACCATGCACTCACTTTTGGTTGCCAGTGTACATATATATGTACAGTCGCAAAGCAGGATTTTTTCATAAAAGAAAACTTGAAAATCCATTAAATATATTGAAGTTAAGTGTATTAATAAAAAAATATTGAGCGCCTGATTTTTCTCCGGTTTAAAAAATAATTTAAAATCTTCTATAGGTCAGAAAACTGCGTTTTTTTCGGAACCTGGCACACGTTTTAATTGCACTGAGCTGCATGCGGGCCTTGCGTTAGGCAAGTATGTTCAAAACAAATATTTTCCGTCTATCTCAACGTGATTTTGCTTATTGGTTATTTTACCAGGAAACTGCTCTACTAATAGCATATTTATTTCTCAGCCGATCTCCATTGTCGAAGGTAATATCGGGGAAGATAAATTTTGCAATGCCAAACTCACAAACCGAATATATCGATATGACCCAACTTAAACGCTCTATTTTTCTACTATGATCAATGGCTACCGCACCAAGTAAACTTTCTTAAGTTTTACCTTTACAATGGAATTTGATTCGCCATCACGAGAACAGTGTCAATGTAATAAGCAGGAGCAGTTTAGCACCTCAGCAAATTAGATGCTCAAAAAAAGCATGAAATAAGAACAATGTTCTACTAAAATTTCGTATTTGCATACACAACAATGAAATAATAATTATGCATGTACATTAGGGTGGTCCTTAAAAATGAAATGAACGTTTTTTTCCAGTCTCACCCGCACAATCGGTAACACCATGGCCACAGATATCACATATAAATTTTAGTCCCATTTGGAGTCGGTTAAGGGTTAAGGAGACTGAAAAAATGAAAAATATTTTTTTTCATTTAATACCCAAAATCTATACTACTAAAGTCGAAGAAGACATCACATATAAATTTTGGTCCCGACTGCAGTCGGTGAAGACATTTTCATAGGGTAATCTGAACTTTGACCCCTAAGCGACATGCCGTAACCGACTCCAATCGCGGCCAAAATTGATATGTGATATCTTCGACTAAAGGTATCGATTTTGGGTATTAGATGAAAAACAAAATTCATGTAGGAGGTTAAGGAAATGTGATCTAAAAATTTCCTTCCTACATTTAAGGACCACCCTAACGTACGTACCTACGAGCATATTCTTGCCTATTATCTGAAAAAATTTGTATGCAAAGCAACGTTTCGGTAGCCCATTTACTTTTAGCCAAAACAAAGCTGTTGCTAATTTGTATTTAGAGCACTTCTATGCAAGTGGATAAACAGTTACCAGCGCACGTTAATGGTCCTTACTATATAGGAAGGCCAATTGGATGGTGCAAATATTGCTACTGAGCAATCCGTTATGTTATAAGTATATCAAATTAAAGAGCAAGCTACAGAGGTTAATCGAAAATTATCAGATTTTAAATAAGAAGTAAGTGAAAAAATATATATCGATCGTCCTCTGCAATAACGACACAACTCAAAATTTCATGTATTTCAGTAGAGCCAATTAAAGATTTGGGTTTCGTAATTTAGCAATAGTATGTCTAGGAACGTAATTATTCCGTATTATTTGCAGTCAATCTGTAGGGAAAATTTTGCAAGCTTATGCCAATATTCACGAGAAATGTGAGACTTGTGTCACTGTTCAGTAAGAGTAAGGGTTGGCTACTTCGGTTTTGAGACAAATGACAAATGTCGGATTGGTATTTATAAACCTAATCCGCTTTATATCTCAAAAAACATGAAAATTTGAGTTGTGCCATTAATACAGAGGACCATTTATATATCTAAACATTTCCCCAAAATATTCTCAACGTATCTACATATATTCTTTACAAAATTCAGCGCCCAATATATTGGACACACTTTTTTATGCTTTCAGTGCTGCTTTCGTAAATAAGAGCTTTTGTTGTTGTTGTTGCCGCGTTTATTTAATTAGTTTTCCGGTTACACTTCACCGTGTTTTTCACAAATATAAGAAGTGCCGGACAAAACGATAGTGAGCAGTGTAATTAATAAAACGAATTAAAAAATTAATTAATTTTCATTATTATTAAGATTCGAAAAAAGTATAGATATTATCCACTATTTTGAAATACATTTCGCAAAGAAAAACATAAAAAAAGTTTAGCTCACTTTCTTTTTTACACAACTAGGGTACGCTGAATAACCGTAAAACTAGGAGCATTATAACTTTTTTTTTCATTTAATTTTTGAAATCAATCTTCCAAAGTTAGCCAGTATACATTTTTCAAATTTTTAGATTCAGTGGTTGATTTTTTTGTACTAAAATGCCTAAGAAAGCTTTAATTTAAAATTATGATATTAAAGGTCTTTCACCATAAAGCGGTGCAAGTTTCCATTGACAATTGGGTTTGCGCTTACGATTGTGCAGACTTTCCAGAAGGTTAGACTACATCTCGAAGATGACTGATTTACTCACGGCTCACCGTACGCAGCTATGAGTAGAGTAAGGTTCTTCCATCATTTCAAAATTGAGTAGTCCACTTGCAAACAGCGTTATGTGATTTTATAATAGTAAGCCATAAATTTAAAAAAAAAAACGTCTACAACAACAAGTAAAATCCAAATTGTATCTTTTGGTTTATTATCCGAAAATTTGGATAAATAAGAGCCTAATAACAATAAAAAACAAAATCGCAGTATGGCAGTTTTTGCAAATTTTATATATAAAAAATTAGTATAGCGAGTTTTGAAACAGTAACTTTTACAAAGCTAGCTTTTTTTAGCCTTTCGCGTTCTCTCTTTTTTACGACGTCTTCCACTAGGCACCGAAACTACCACGTTTTTTTGCAGTTTTCTAAGCTCATCAAAAGATGGACACTTTTGAGCATGTATATATACGTACATAGGAAGTACTCAATACAAATATAATCTCAAGCCCTAAAAACCCCGAAGTAGTTCCGAAAATGCCGAAATAATCCCTAAACTCTGAAAAGTCCCGGAAAAATGACAAACGATCCCGCAAAATAATAAAAAAGAACGAAGAATCCCATAAGGCCTAGAAACTAAAAGAACGTGCCGGCAAAATCCTTAAAGTTCCCTAAAAGATACTTTAAAGCATAAGCCAAAAAATACCGATAAGTCCCAAAAAAAAAAAAACAAAAAATTCGGAGAACCTCTTAAAAAGTGGTTAAAAACTTCGAGAATCATAAAACGAAAAAGCTAAAAATGACCAATTATTATTTATTTTCTTGAATCGTTTAGTTTTTAAGAATCTACTAAGTACTTTAGTGCTTCACTATTTAGCACTTTCATTTACTTAACTACTCAAGTATTTAGTAGTTAGCATCTCTAATTTACTAGTATTTAGCAACATCTAAATATCTAAGTATTTTTATTTTAGTATTTAGCCACACTAGCGGCCGCCGTAGCCGAGTGGTGGCATATGAGTAATCACATTCGACCAAGGGTCGTTTCCTGGTCAGAGCAACATCAAAAGAAAATAATAATAATTTTATATCGATTGTCCCTTGATAGGTAAAGGCACATGCCAAGGCCAAAGGCCATGTTAAAGATGCTCATAAAAAACCATTTGCTGCACGGAGTCGACACAAAACTGTATGTTGCTTAATTTTTGTAACAACTACAAGATGCACACCACAAATCGGACGGACAAGTAGAAGATCGGTTAAACACATAGCAAAATGTATAAACGTCAAATACTTATATGGATATGAAGTATCCAAGCAAGCATTTTAAACATAAAAGCATTTTAGTATGCCCATCACTGCTTTCAATCATACGATCGACAGTTTGGCGACTACTTTCTATCTGTTTATACAAATAGCTTACTATTTTATGTCTGTAAGCTAGTGTGTATGTATCGCTACGCGGCAGCTCAGCTTAGTAAAAAATGCTTAAATGTTTTTTTGAATTTTACTTTTGAGCTATTGTTTGCGATTTATTTAAATTGCTATATAGTGGGACTTTAATTGCTCTCTTTCAAATGCCATTCATTCATTGCTCACTAAAACACTCACTCACTCACTCACTCACGCACGCACGCACAATAATCTCTAACTCATTTATGCGCTCAAGCGCGTCAGCTGCTCACCGGCACCTTTAGTTTTTTTTTTTATTAACTTGTTTCACTTGCACACACACACACACACACACCACACACTTCATGCACTCTCCCTCCGCCCGAGTTCGCATCTTGAGTCTTTAGTTTTTCAACACCTCATCAATTGCCGTGTAACATGCATTTTTGTTCATTTTTTATTTTTTCGTTTCTTTTTTTCATTTCTCGCTGACTTGTTGTTGGCAAATTTACCAACGAAAATTTCATTTATTACCTACCTGACAACACAAGCTCCAAACGATGAGTGGGTAAAAGTAAGTAAAAGAGCAAAATGCTGATACTCAACATGCACGATAAGTAGCAAACGCATTTACGAAACACCACATCTGTGTGTGTATGTTTGTTCTGATTCTTTTATTGCCATTTTTGAGACGCCTTGCTTTTTACGATTGCCACGCTAACTGTAACATATTTATGGCATTGCTGCTGCTCCTACTGCTGTTGGTGGCATTGTTGTTATTGCTGCCAGTTGCTGCTTGCTCTGTGGCTGCTGTTGTTGCCAATGAATTTTGTAGCACGTACACGCATTTATGGGCCAAAGCAACCGCACCAAAACCCAAATACTTCAGCTGTGATTTCTTTCTTTTTTTAATTTTTACCTTTTCGGTTTTAGTTTTGAAGAATTTGTATTTTCATTTCATTGTGCGGTTTAACCCTACACTACCTGCGTGCCATTGTTGTTAGTGCTGCTGTCATGCGGTTTGCTGCTGATAAATTCGCTATGAAGTGTCTTTATTAACTTTTTTGGCTTTTATAAGTAATTTTTTTCTTTACTTTTATCGACCGTTGAATGCTTTAGATGAAAATTTCTGGCGCGTATTGCTATTTTACTGAATGAACCAACGCAAGGCATGGACTCTTAACACTTATCAAATTCACGCTTTTTATTTATGCACTCACTCGCTGAACATTTTCTTATGTTATGAATAAGTGGCTGTAAAATATTGAGGTTGCTATCCATAATATTTTTCTTTTAGTTTTATCGTTTAATTTAATTATGAAATAAGTAATTGAGATTGCATGCTATATACCCAATCGTGGAAATTGCTTCAAAGCAAGAAAATGTCTAGGTCATTGAATATTGCTTTCACCTTAACGTTTATATCTGTAATGCGAATCTCTCAATCGTTTTCTTAGCTACATTGAGATCCATGACTTAGCACACAACTTACAATCTACGAAAAATATTGGCGATTGAGTAGTGACAAGCGGTTCAAAAAGGTTACAAATTCATACGTAAACGCAGTGTCGCAGTTATATAGAGCCCGCTAAGTTTATTATTTAATTGTAAATATTTTTTAATGAAACTATAGTTCATTCTATATAAAGCCATATTAATCCAACCTCCGAACTTTGTACAAAACTTACAAAATAATTTTCACTAAAAATTCAATCTTTTTATTCAGAATTTCAGCGAATGCAGTTTTATAAAACATTCAATTGTAGTATAATTAAGTGCAATTTGAAGAGGCTATCAATAACTATTGATTTGACAGTGTTACTGAATTTCTTCAATATGAATTGTGTTCGGAAATTTTCAACAAAAAAAAATGCCATATATCAATGGTATTTTGTTGTCTCTCCGAACTGGCACTTGGGTTACAAAATTGCATAGCCAAACATTTTTTTTTTTTTAATTCTGAATGAATGTTGTGAAATTTTTATGAAATCTTCTAATTTTTAATCTTGTACAGAGTTTGACACTCGTATGGGTTGTATGGTTTTTATAAAAAAAAAAAAAAATAATATTTAACAATTTTATTGAGCTGAGGCAGTATTTAGTGTCGAATGAAAAATTCAATCAGAAAATTTTCAGAAAAACAGGCAAAAACGCATGCGTTTCAAAACAATTTTCAGAACTTGTGTGAAGTATCAGAAAATGGAATCGGTTAAGGGACATTTCGCATTTCATCCAGTTTTTTTTGTTTACGGATCTACTTTCAGATTTTTTGCTGGCTGGGAAGCGAACAAATTTGAGTGCTCAATTTGGTTGCATTTTCAAAACATTTTTGCCAACCAAAAGCTTCATCAAACCAACCAAACTACCAAATTAAAATGAAGCTACCAATTTTGGTTCAATTGGACCAAAACGGCAACACTGGTCTAAACTATATCTTCGGCTTTCTTAGCTGTCCTGCTGCTGCTTATCATGGCCGGCACGTGAAGGTGACGGTCGGTTGTCGCTATTGTCAAGCTTTGCGATCCAGTGAAGCGGTTTATCGCTGCACACGGAGCTTTTCTTTCTTTTTTTTGCTTCTCCTCTATGCTATGTATTGGCGTACTTTTGATTTATCGCAGTATAGCGTTCGCCATCAAACTGCGGACATTCTAACCTAAGCGCCCCTCTCACCCACGCCTAGCGCGCGCTCTGAGGGTACCTTGGGTCAACCACGGCTACCAAGTGCTGGATTATTCCCAATGCCTCTTTCTACTGTGAAAGGTCTTTTTCGCTCACTATTTTGTACCTTTTTACGTCCTCCGCCTTTCCCCTAGGGACTCTAGCGAGTGGCTTCCTTTCCTCTTCTTCCTTCTTCTCCCCCACCTTGTTTGTGGTTGTGTTCTTATATATCTTAGTCGTACGACCACCTCAGATTCAGGCACGTGAAAGTCCTTAATACACCACCGGATAATCTGCAGAAGATAAATTATACCTTCTCTCTCTCTCTCTCTCTACTCTGTTTAGATAAAAAATTCTTTATAAGAATCCCAGAGGGGAACGAATGAGAAGGAGCCACAGATTCAAACCTACATAGGGTCGACGGCTATGCATACAGATGGCTTCAGGCTTAACAATAGCGTTCGTAGCGGGGTTTTTTTTCTGGTGAACTCGCGCTAAACCTCAGTTTTCGCTTAGCGGATCAAGCAGACCTAAACGGCATAATGGAGGCCTCTTGGAGGCTTACCACCTCCGCTCCTCTAGGACGGTCTACCGCTATTTATTCTGAAAGCCATGCTGCTATCACATCTCTTAAATCTAACTAATCAACGCCCAAAGTAGCCATAGAATGGAGAAGGCTCTACCTACTGGCTGTTATATGGGTCCCTGGACACAGGGACATTCCTGAGAACTACATAGTCGACGAGCTGGCAAGGAGAGGGTCGGAAATATCTAAACTCAATTATGCTCAAAATGCGGACATACCTCTAGCCTCCTGCAAACACAGACTAAAGGCTGAACTCATCGAGGAGGTAAAAACCAGGTGGGCTGTGCAAACCAAACCAAACACGATTTCATAAAGTTTCAAAAAATCTCGACATCTCCTTCTATTTTTGGCATTGTTTATATGGGTTAGATGCAGAGTGTGGATCTGGATCCAGACTTGTGCCCTCGCGACACCAGTACCAACCAAACAAATTTACCAAAGAACTGAGGCCAACTAACTTACCTAAAATAGTTAAACATAAAGCTTAAAGGTTTATCATCGGGCGCCTATAAGTCCAAACCTTCCGCACATAAAAAGTATGTAGTGTGCAGGGAGTTTGAAATTAATTTCCCACTAATAGTATCTCTTTGTGATCTTACAGCTGCTGCCGTCATTTCAGTGTGATATTGATAGAACTGTAGCTGAGGAATTATGCATTCTTAAACGGTTTATATTAGTGGGGAAAAAAAACACCTGGAAATGCTGCAACATTGTTGCAGAAATTAAAATGGCTTTTCATTGGCGGCTACATCCGTGTTCTAGAACGTGAAAGGCGTAAAATTCTGGAAATTGAAAACTAAGTATGGCACTAAGACAACATACACCATAAATATTCAACGAATATGGATAAGCAAACTTGTAGTTCGATGTGGATGTGCAACAAGCAGCATGCCACTAAGCGGGCCACAAAACCAAAGCAAATACATGCATACACATACATACACAGCAGTTAAGCAAACAATCTAATAGACGGCAGCAAAGTCGGTTAAATAGTTGATAATGTCAGCAGTGCCAGTAGCAGTGACAACAGTAAAGTCATAGCCTAAGTCACAACCATAGCTAAAGTCGCAGCCATAGCCAAGCAGAAGAACGCTCAACTAGACAGACACGCATCAACAAGAGATCAACAGCTTAACGGACTAAAGTGGAGAATAGAGTACGATTGCAGACGACTGACTGTTTCTGGCGACTGTCGTTGCAAATGTCATTGCCGTTGTCGCAATCTTTGCCCCGGTCGCTAACGGTGTCGTTTTTTGTTATTTTGTTTTAGTTATTGGTTGCTTGTTTTTTTTTTCTTTCTTTTTTTGCAGCCGATCTTCAATGCAGTCCTATTTACGTTTGAAATGGAATTGGATTGGATAAACATTTGCTGTCGCAATGTCTATTTGATGATGGCGACTATAATGATATTGACGTCTGCGGCTATCTTCTGACGGCCACGGTCCGTCCGTTGGTTCAAATGCTGCACATATTTTTCTATCGTTCAAATGCCAATAGGTTTTGAACACGAGTGGTAAATACCAATGCAATTTCTGGCTGCGCCATCTCTTTCCCCATTGTGTCCGAAGTGTTAACTGCTTCTGTTGGAAATTGTGTTGATGTCCAGCAGCATGAGTGATCACACCGGCCTCGTCGCCCCTCTCTTGTCGGTGTACCATTCGCTCTTCTCGCCTCGTTCGATGATTTGTCGATCAGCTACCGGTGATATTTGATTGCCACTTAGACACCTTCGTTCCGGCCGTATCGCTTTCTGAGTGTTTAATGGACTAATGTTTTGAAGTGCGTACTTCACATGGAAACTTCAAGTATTTCGTAGAATTATGAACTCAGGCGGTTCGAGGCTTCGCTGTCGACTATGGTTTCATCATTTTTAGCAATTTTTTATTTGAATACTATTTATATTTATACTAAGGAGACAATCGTAAGACGTTTAGTACTTATTTAAAACGTACTTACATAAGTACATGATTCTGAAAAAACAAAACTTTTTTTACAATTTTGATTTTTTTATAATTGAGCACAGTAGTCACGAGAAAAATAATATAAAAAAAATAGCAAACTCGGCGAGTTTTTTTGTTGAAACATTTTATTCCAACATTTTCACCAATAATTCGCGTTCACGATTTATCTGCTAATATTACGGTTTGGTAGCCGGAATAATTCAAAGGCCGTCTTGAAAAACCAAGCGTAAGTGTTATGTCCGCGAAGAAGTTCTTGGAATTTACACAATGATATGGCATTCCATAGCACGGTTAATCGAATAACAAAATAAATTTGAAAAACTTCTTTCCTGAGATTGACCCCGGTACAACTCAATCTTGGTGTCTCCGAGTGAAGCTTTAACCGACAGTAATATTGGCAATTCACGTCCATTGGGACAATCGGAACACACGTGAGTTCGGACATACTCGATTTGACGATCTTTGGTAAAAACTCGACTCCAGCGCCACCTGTCGGATCAAACTGTGAATCTAACTATCTATTGACCCACTCAAAGACACAATAAAATGTCATTAAAAAAGGATCCACTCACAAACAAACGTATAGAAGAATTTTATATATGTACTTACATACAAAGATAGGTTATAGTTTCAGCAACTTTGGAAGGCGTCACGCCCCCTTTTCAATAGTCCCAATTTTCTCTAAGAGTATATTCGAATACTCTACCATGAGAACATGCAGAGATAAGAAGTGTAATAAATTCAGTTTGTATGGTAGGTGCCACGCCATTTGTTCCAATAGCCCCAATTTTTCTTCATGACTATGCGACTAATTTTATATATCTCTATACCAAGTTCCAGTACTCTACGATGAACACTTCCAGAGATATGCAGTATGAAAAATTTGGTTTGTGTGGCAGATGCCACGCCCCCCCCGAACTTATCGGTATGAAATATACATTACTACCTATTCTCATATATACCAAATATACAAAAAAAAAAATTCTTACAAATCGGTCAAGCCGTTTCGGGGGAGTTCGACCATGGCACGAGATTTGTACAAGCTTTTATTTAACTTCACTTGAATGTATGTGTGTATGTATGTATGTATGTATATATATGTCCTGCAATTTTGTAATCAATATTAGATGTAAAATCTTCTTTAATTTTTAATAATTTGGGTGTTAGTTAATATTGTTTTAAGGTATTTAGCCAATAGGCAAACTATAGACTTTCTCCTTAAAATTCAATTTATAATATTATAACCTAAGTCCATTTGCATATCTGGTTTAGTTGTTGTCGCATCTCCAAGTTAAGTTGCCTGACACGGGAGTCCACGGCATGGACCTGGCGTATATCGTCCCGCTCAGTTGCTAGTACAGCAGCTTCAGCTGGGAAACTTGAACGGATCTCCGCGAGCCTACCGGCAGGTATGTAGCGTGCCGTTACAGCATTTACCACCTTACCGAACCGAACGTTTGTCGGTAAGAGCGGCGAAGGCGTTGTCGGCAAATTCTTCCAAGCTTTGCCAATCAGATTTTTCAAAGTTAATGCAGGCACGGTGGTCCGCAGAAGCAAAGTGTTCGGGTTCATGAAGCGAGATGATTATAAATAGATAGGTGATCTGATGCAAGCGATAGTATAGGTCGTCGCAAGATGTTATTTATCAGGCTAGCGATCACTGTTCTTTGGTCAGGCGAGCTTATGTAACTACCCATAATACTGGTGGGGGTGTCGTCGTCCTTAGGGCAGAGTGTCGAATCTTTTGACGAACCAAAAATCTTGGTGTGCGTTAAAGTCATCTACTAAAATGTGGTTTTCACTACCGTGGATTTAAATACAATAGCGAGTGACATAAATATTATAGTATGCAGTAAAGCCGAATTCCATCCATACATATGTGTATGTATTAACCAAAGTTGTTTTTGCGCATTTACAATTGTATATAATATACAGAATTACTTATTATTTTCTGATATCTGCGCAGGTATATTTATAATGTTAATATCGATTAAATATAAATTTATGGCCTTATTGGTATTTGTTGATATTATTTATTTTTCTTTTTGTCTTACACAATGTAAACATGTATGCCACTTAAACCGTTAGATGACAATAACTACTGCCCCTCCTCGATGCCACCGAATCCACTAACAATTGGCTATCTTATTGCCATGGCATGACTTTATCAAAGCCTCCAATGCGACTCACATGCATCATATTATGTCGTATTCAGTCATATTCGCATTCCATGCAGTGCCACACAGTGAGTGCAACATTAAAGCGCAACATTAGTAAACAACAAACGCGTAAACAACGCATGCGTACGGAAATCTTATGTACAGAAAAGTATTTATTTAAGTAAGTACATAAATTTCTGTGTGTGTGTGTGTGTGTGCGCTTGAATGTAAGCCAATCCATCCATCCATCCATCCAGTATCTAACTATCAACGCACAGCTCAATCAATGGTTAACCTGCGTACAGGTGAAGCAAGCTGATCGTACAACAGCAATAAGCTAGAAATGGTTACAGCTGCTGTTGTTGAAATCACAGGGAGTTCTTAAATATGCCACGAACGTGCGCTTTTCTACGTATGTGTGTACACTAGGGTGGTGCAAAGTATGTAAAGCGGAATTAGGATTGTTCTTTATCAAAATAAATATACCCCTGTTTTTTTTTTATCAAAAACTATTTAGACGTCGCTATAAGCGCTCAAAGTTTTCCATGTATAATACTAAAAAAACAATAGTTAGTGTTGCAAAATGGTAAAAAAAAATTGGTATTTTTACTGGAAGTCTGCTGAAGAGAAGCATAGTTTTCCGATCGAAAAATATTTATTTTCAAGAATTCTATACAATTTCTGCAAAACGTTGTTTTTCCTGACATAAAATATATGGAATACTTTGATGCTTTGAGCGAACTCTAAATATTTTTTGATCTCGAAATAAAAAACTGGGGAAATATTTTTTTTTTTATAGAACAATCCTAGAGGTTGAGAGCATTAAAAATGGGACTTTAATTTTTTCATATGCATTTTGGGACCACCCTAATGTACCCAAATTCATATATATGTATATATATATATATATATGCGTGTGTTACGCTCATCGTCGCATTGCATTGCGTCGCATCACTTCACAACACATTCATACGCAAACCGCACTTTGCCTGGAATGCTTTTTGCCCATTTAAGTGCATACATTTACTAACAGTGCAGCGGCAACCGTATTTGTGGCAAGCCAAAAGACAACACAAAAAAGGTTACAATTCTAGGCAAGTGACATTTCTTCATTTCAGCGCAATGCCACTTCAGCTATGTACATACATACATACATACATACATATATACTGTCCACGGTGGCAAGTTGATGCAGCGCGGTGCGGTGCGGTGACCAGCAGATGAGACCATGCGCCGCATTTAGAATGCCGAAGTTGGCAGTTGCGTGCAATGACCGCTGGCTGCTGCTAATGCTATCGTTTGCTATATTTGGCCCGCCGTTTGCGGTTACCTCATTTTACCACACCGCTCGACATGATTTGCTGCGTGCCTCGGTCGTCTCAGTCACAACTGTACAACTGTCGCTGAAGCTACCATCAAACGGTGATCGTGGCCACCGTCAAACGGTGCATGCTGTTCAATTTGACTTCAATGTGGCTCAAGTGTGTACAGCTGTGAGTATGCCAGTATTTACTACCTTTTTATGATGGTTAGCACCCTATTGATAAGTATTTGGTATTTTTTCTGAATTTTTTGCAATCATATTTTTTGCCGTATTTTCAGTTTAATTTACAATCACATTTGTACATACTTACATACATATCAAACCTCTTGAAGGACGTTGTACTACTAAACACTGGATCCGAATAAACTCTCTGTAGGAATGGTTTTGTTCAGTAATACACCATACATACTATCGCCAACACCGATCCATTTAGATTCTCTTCCTGGAGAATAAGCGACTGTTAAACCTAAAATCGACCATCCAGCTATAATCGGGCCTGCCAACCTAGCTCAAACCTTGCCTTTTTTGGCCCCATTTTACTTCAAAAGGCACCTAATTTTTTTATTTTTCAGACAACGCACAGTGGGATTTAGGTGAAAAAAACAACAGTTTCCCAAACCTTTTTTTCTCGTAGACCCCTTTCAAAACCTTACTGGTTTCGGTGGACTCCCTGCTGCTACATTTCTAACATATTCCCAAAGCTCGTCCAAAACCAAATTCGGAGTGGCACAAATAAAGGTAAAATATTTTCTTGTGTTCTATCTATGAAAATAATGTGATTACACGCTTGGATGTTTTAAAAACCAGAGCTCGTAAATACATCAAAGTACTCCTCGCTCTGAAGAGTTATATCTTTAAGAGCACTCCGAGCGCTAGCATTATTTACATTCTCTTCACGATAAACTCCTCATATGCTCGGATCACTCATGAATTTGCATGTGGCATATTTGTAAAATAGTTTTTTATTTTTATCGCTCCGAGTTTTAAAGTGATGCGAAAAATATTTACCACACATTTTTTTTAGTATTTAGATATATTTAGATTTAGAGTATTAGATTTATAGTATAAAAATAAAAATTTTAAAATAAAAAGCTAAGGATGGTTTTTCCAACATTGGTGAAAATATAAATCAAAACGGGTATTAAGCTGTTTTAGCGGGTGCCTTAAAAAAAAAAGTACACACAAAATTGTCTCTCTATTTAGATAAGTGTTCAAACAAAACTGGCACACACTAAACCTTTTTTCGTTATACGCCCTAATGTATATTCACATAAAATACACACATACTTACTATTTTAATGCTACAAATATATTTATTTATTTATCATTTTTTGTGAATTTACCACTAATAATACTTGAAAACTACTAATTTAAAATTTTTTCTATACATTTGCAAATTAGTTGTTTGCAAAATTCAAACTAAAATTATCAGTATTTTGTACAATTCGATAAGTCTTTCGAATAATGGTTGCTGCTTTAAATTTTAATCATCTCAGTGAGGTAAATTTTAGCCCAATATCGTCTTTGTTGGCTCGCAGTGACACATTTAAAAATCTTTACTAAATAATTATTATTTATTTTAATCTCGAATACTTGCTCAATTCGTCAACAACATTTGTCACTTCTTCTCACGCTTCTTCTCTGGCAGTACAGTTGCTAGGGCCATTAGCGTTGTGATAATACCGACAATAGCCCAAAATACTATGTCGCAGAATTTTAACAAAAACAAGCCAATAAGATTTCCGCCTGCAACAGAACCTAAGCGACCAATCATCATGGCGAAGCACATGCCCATCGCATTGATCTCCGTCGGATAGAACTCAACCGAGAGTGTACTTATGATGCCGCTGCAATTACCAATGCTCATTAACAAAGTCAAGGCAATAACGACAGCTGCAAACTCGGAAAGCCAATGTGTAATGACAGCACAGACGCAGCAAATGACGAGCCATATTACTAGAAAAGATAATTAGAATTTTATAAATGTGTTTTAGTATTTGAGATCGAGCACAAAAATGGCTTTTTCGTTTCTACGAAAACGGGTGCCTTTTCATTGTGCTCTCCTTAGTTTTTGTTCAAAGAGGGCAATGAAAGGACATTTTATGTCGCATTTAGATACCAAAACACCATAACTTTCTTCCAAAAACTTACTTAATAAATTAACTTTGCCAACTATGTCGATGGTGTAAGCGAAAATGACGAAAACGAAAATAAAAACGCCACCAACCATCATCAGGACTTGAAACATAAAATTATCGATTGAACCACTACAATCATTTGCATTTGGCTCCGTTGCAATGGGTTCCATGCCGCCTATTATCTCACATACCTTGAGGCCTTGGCCGTTTTTAGCAATGAGTTCATTGAGTATTGTCGGAAACCTGAAATACAGAAGAAAGAGAGAGGGAGACAGATTAATATCGAACTGATCATAAAATTTATAAGATTTTTGGATGAATCTTGTAGAAAATTTTTCTCGCAAAGTGCCAAAGAAATAATTTTCCATTAAAGTGTGTATATCGTCGTTTAAAGTACAAAACCGCGTAACTGACATTTGCTGCCAAAAATAGGATTTGCTGACACAAGCTCTTGGCTTAATCCTTATCCATTCGTCCTGAAATATCCTATCCAGAAATGCGATTGCTTTATACAAAGGGGAACCGATTTTGAGTGTTTATCCACAACTTTTGATACATTGTGATTTTAAAGACATTCCAGTACAAAGTTTGCGCAGGAACACAATAATTTATAAATTAACATAATTTGAATATTTCTTTTATTGTGATAAAAAATTAATCGTTTTATCAATCATGAGATACATAAATGCAGAGTTTTTTGGGGAGTCAGTGCGCATTTCATTGAGGGCTTAAACCCTATTTTCTTAATTCTTGGTGTCTTCCACCTTGATCAAAAGCATACAACAAATTTAAATGGCCCCTAACTTTAATTTTGTATTGTTATTTAAATGCCTTTTGACTTTCGTTTGGTTTCCTTTCGTCTTCTTTATTGGCGTTGTAACTGCCTAAGCGATTTTAGCTGGGTCCGAAACGGCACCTCAGTCATTTCTCTTCTGTGCCAACTTACGCCAATTGGAAATGCCAAGTGGGGCCAAGTCCTTCTCCACCTAGTCTTTACAACGTAGAGGAGGCCTTCCTCTTCAGCCTTTCCTCTACAGCTCACCGTTAAATCTTCGCCTTGTAGCTTTATGGATCTTTGTTTGCTGGAACTTAGTCCTACATATTACCATGATAGCCTCAGACCGCTATCGGTCGTTTCGTCGTGGAAGCTGAAATTTCTGGCAGTGGCGCCAAAGATCCCTCCCTTGTCCACCTTGGCATTGAAATCGCCAAGCATGATTTTCACGCTCATAGAAAAAGTCCTTGGACGTTTCGTCCTTATCTTCCGTCAGGGAGATGTTGAAGAATCTAGCTTTGATGCGGAATGTGGGTAGACGTCGTCCACCAGGGTGAACTGGACTACTCGGCGACGGAGCCTCTTCTCACACAGATTCAACAACGGATTTGCGCTACTTTCCGTGGTAACTTTAGTTGACATCGCAAGACGCCATATATTTGTCTCTTTCTTGTCCATTACATTTCTTAGCTAGCCTTGATGGCAGCCTTAGTTTTCCCGATGACATCAACTGGCCTGATGGAGGCACATTCCCCATTAAGGGACCGGAACTTTCAGGAACATGTCGTGTCCTCATCCAAGACTCATTGAAGTTTTTCATTGCAACTGCTTTGGTATGGAACCAGCCACATAAGTCACAAACCCAATGCAGAGGCTGGTGCAATTTTCGAGATCCGATTCGTGTATATAGAGATCCACTTACTACAGAGAGCCATCCACTTTGCAGACGCAACGCATGGGGAACAAACGCTATAGATTTCAGTGAGCACTTCAATTGAGTACGCTGCTCTAAAGCCCCTCTGTTTCTGCCACGACCCGAGGCTTTACAAGGGTAGCAATGATTCTTCGCGTTGTCCAGGGTACACGAACGCGAACGGAATTGAGAATAGTAGAGAATTGTAATTTCCTTCCCAGATACCCTACTATAACCCATGTGTATTAGACTAAAGAAGTGAGTTTACCAAGCATATCTTCCTTGATAATGATATAGGATAGTTCATAAATGTTGCCTTTATGCGAATGTCGGAAGCTCAGCGAGGGATGTTAGACAAAACGGAATAGACAATTTAATAAAAAAAATCAATAACTGCAGTCCGAGCGCCATTTTAAATTTGTGGTATGCGTCTTGATGTTGTCACTCCAACGGAGAGACCCATAGCTCAATTCTGCCGCCGTACAGGATATGGCTTTTGTAAAAATATTGTTTATGGCAGAAATACACTCCGAATTTAAGCTATATATAAATATATATATATATATATATATATTATAAACTGATTAATATCAATTCACGAATTTCTGTTACCCAGTCACTTACCACATGAACAGTCCCTCAGATACTCCAAATGTCACAAACAAGGAGAAACATATATTAAACGTTTGTAAGCAACGTTTCCTATAAAACAGTGGCGCTGTTTGACTCCAAATCATTTTTAATGCATCACTGACACCATGAATGTTTTCCAAATCGGCACCACCAGTCTCTAAAAGAATACTTTTCACCGGAAAATTCTCTGGCTTGTCGCCGGTATTCTTTGAGTAAATGCTACGCAAGGTGTTTAAAGCTGCATCATGATTTCCATGCACCAACATATATTTCGGCGTCTCGGGCAGTGTACATAATCCAGCGAGTCCCAAGAAAGACAGCGTTGTATTAATGAGGAAGAAAAGTCGCCATGAGGAGAACGGCATGCCAAAAATTACACTATCGAATTGTAGGGGAAGAATGACAAGACCGACGGCTGAAAAATTTAACAAAATTTTAGCCAGAAACTTTCACTTTTTCACTTTCCCGCGCTCTCCACAACTCACCTGGCAAAATCACGAACGCCAGCGGTAGAAAAATCGTCAATAGCGCCACGTAGCGTACGCGCGTTTTATTGCTGTGAAATTCACCGACCAAACTAAAGACACACGCCTGACAGCCAGAGATGAAGAAACCGTTGAGGAAGCGAAATACGATTAACATCCACAAGTTGACGGAAAAGGCTGCTATAATTGTTGTAATGGCTGCCAATGTTAATGAATATCGCAATGTTCGCACGCGACCCGCTGTATCCGCCAGGAAGCCCACCATGTGTGAGCTGAGCATAATGCCGAAGAAGCCCGCCGATGCAAGTAGACCCTGTTCGGCTTCTGACGCTTCCAGATCACATTTTACAAAGGGAATTATCATGCCCATGCACAAAGTCTCAGTCATGACAGCCAAAAAGCATAAACCGCTTATAAGCATTAGCATGTAATGGAAGCGTCCGACACGCGCCAGTCCTAGGGCTTCGTCGAAACTGTGTGTGTACACCTGGGATGTAGCATGTTTTTGGTCAACTGAAATTAGAAATGAAAATAGTATAGAAAAATTCAGCATTATTATATATCTGGAACGATAGGCAGCACGAACGATTCATCTGGAATGCTTTAAAAATTAGTCCGGCGACTTAATTCTATCCGATTTAAGTGTAACCGAGACGAACTAAATAGAATCGACGTAAATCAAGCCGAAGACGAACGATAGACTAAACAAATTGCAATCCGAGACGATATCGACACTTAGTGGAACATCGATCTGTCTCCGCAGTCAGTTCGAAAACGCTCTATCTCAGAAAACTTTTCAATAACGTCCTATCTCCGAATTTGATTGAAGAATGCCCCATCTCCGCACATTTTCAATACATTTTCAGCTGAGATAGGGCATTTTTGAACCGAATTCTGAGATAGAGCGTTCTTCACCAAATTATGAGATAGGGTGTTTTTCAATAAAATTCTACAATAGGGCGATCTTGAAAAGTTTTCTGAGATAGGTCGATGACTTCTTTTCTTTTCTTTTTTGATGTATCATAATATTTCAAACTAACGGAATGCTATGTGAAAAATTTCGGTCTCGCTTCCTTTCTTTGCGAATAGGTCAGAGAAGATTTGTTTCCGTTTCGCTCTCTAACAGAAAGTTCCTGATACTTTACCTCCCAAATTTTTCTTCGAGAGAAAGTTCTTTAGACTTTTGTTCCCGTTTTGTTCTCTTAGAAATGTCCCCGAAAGTATTTTTCGATTTTTTTGTCCTTTTTGGGAACGTAAGATAAATTTTTAATATTTTTATTGATTACCACGATTGTTTATTAGGAAAAATTGAAAAAGCAACTAAGTCTAAGCGGTAGAAGTTATAGCACTATTTCGGAGATCACCACATCTCCTCATCAGACTTCTTTTTTCTAGACTTCAGCAGGGTAAGATAAATTACTTGCTAAATGTAGAAAAATACAGCTTGCAACAAATAGTGGATATTCAAAAAAAAAAGATCAGAGAAACCAAATCACTCCAAAATTGCTTTAAAATATTACTAAAGTCACGCGTATCCCAGCGTTTTGGATCTTTTTATTTAAGTTATAAAACTAACCAGTAACATTTTATTATAAGAGTAGACAGGTGTTATAAAAATGGATTTTGTGTTCTTAATTACTTATTTAATTTATTTAAATAAATGTCTCTTTTATAGATAATTAAACAATATCAGTTTTTTTCACAATGAGTAGCAACTACCCCAAGTGCTATAAAGTAGTAGATAAAAAGTTTTTATGACCCAAGCAACTAACCTGTAGGAAATAGGAGCGCGTAATAATGCTTTAACAAGAACTTACACTTCACACGGCCGTCCATACCACTTACCTTCCGAATCACCATTACTTTAACAAAAGCGTGGCCTCTAAATGGAAGTAGAAATTTGGAATTTGCATTTGGTCTCAAACGTACATACATACGTACATACATACTTCTGAGCCGTTTTACCAAGTAAGGTACGTAGAATGTGGAGTAGTCTCTCGGACGAGTTCGGCTCTCGGAAATAACTTCGGCGGCACGTTATTTTGCAAAAAGAAGAAAGAAAACAATGGATTTCCTTGTAAAGTGCTTACTTCTTTTCCCAGTGGGTAGGTAATGAGTGTAAAGAACCTGAAGGAACATAATCATTTTGTTTTCACTAAAAATTTCCATATCGTCGTTTAAAGTGCAATACCACTCAAATGTTATTTGCTCACCGGAAACTCCTGGCATCAAGCCTTATCCATTCATGCCAAAATATCGATACTTAGTTACGAAAGGTAGAGATAATCAGGGAGAAGAGACAGAAGTCTTGGCACAGAGATTTTTTTGCAATGTATGCGAAGTTTTTTTCTAATTTCTTTCCGCTAATTTTTTACGAAAAATATAGTTCAAACTACAACAAAAAACATAAAAATAAAATCTCTAAAGTTTTTGTAAAAATCAGGAAAATTCCATAAATTTGCATACTAATTTTCAACAACTAATCAGAGTTTTTAGAAAAATTCTAGGCACGCAGTTTTATAGCCCATACAATTTTAATATAACAAAGTGCAAGTTTGAAGTTGCTAAAAAATCGCATTGATTTTTGGCAATTTTTTTTTCATGCAGTTTTTTCCATACAAAGTATGTTCGACATTTTTGTTTTTTTTTTGTGTGGAAAAAAACAATAACACCGTTATTTTTATATTTTTTGTTGTAGCATGAACTACATTTTTATAAAAACTCAGCGAAAAGAAGTTAGAATGAAAAACTTTGCATATATTGCAAAAAAATTTCTGTAATTTTGTTCGGCACTTTAGGTATATGCAGGGCCGGTTTAACATCTGTAGGGCCTCAAGGGCCGGAAGAAATATGGCGGCCCAGTAGCGAATATATACGTATACATAAACGGCTGTGATAGTAATGAAGTACAATATTGGAAAAAGGCAACATTTTGGTGCCGTATTGGTCGATATCCCATTAAAAAGGACACTTGGGCCTTACTACTTCCGTATTTTACATGCAGACTTACTGGACTGGTCAGACTGGGAAATAAACTTTTTGTTGAACCAAAGACAAATACACATTCCAACGAGCGTTACCACTTTTTTGTTGGTTTTTTAAAGGTATACATATTAGGAGATGTTGAGATGTCAATGTTTTAGTTTCGCTCCTAATGTTAAAATTTCCGTAATTTCACCAAACAAAAGTTTTTATTCACTCACCAAACTCATTTTCCAATTCCGTTATATACGCTGAGTTATCCATTTTATTGGTTATGTTTTGAAGTTTTTATGAGAAAAATATATTTTTATTAATTATTAAAAACTTGTATAAATATTTTTTAATATCTGTCGAAATTCAGTGCACAAAAACCGACAATCGAGTGAATCATAAACTCTATATCACAACTCAGCACATTTTAGATAACGATTAAGTGAGCTAAAACGAAATTACTGTCATTGCATTCACCAGCGAGATGCCCCAGATATTTGAACCGACTGAGTAGGGCACGTCAACTGAAAGCTTAAAACCCCTGACATTGCATTTTAATGCCCAAATTGAAGAGCAAGAGCAATGAAGTGACGACACTACTTTCACATTTAAACTTCTGTGTAAGCATTTAATAAGTACACACTTATGTAAGTATGTATACTAACATATAAAAATTTATCTTCCGAATTAACGGCAAGCATAAGTACATATGAAATAGAGTTGTACACAAGGCGACTTACAGCTGGTTTCAAGTAATTCGAAAATTTAACATAGCAATGTTGCATTTTGTTTTCAACCAAGAAGACTTGCTTAGTCTTAAAAGCCGTCGAAAAACTGCTAGACCTCCTCATTTCGGATTAACTGAGACACGTAACTCCATTACATAACACTCAGTTTGCGCATGTCAAAGGAAAATATATAGATTCTGAGGTGGTTTTATGTGCCTTCCTGGACATCGAGCGGGATTTTAAAAAATGCCGTCTACGAATCTGTCTCAAGGCACTGGTCCAACAAGGCATGGAACTGTCCACTGTCGGGTGAATCGATTCCATGCTCTGTGACCTTGATATCGCATCGTCCCTAGGCAACAACTCCGTGAACATCAGAGCCATAAGAGGATGCCCACAGGGAGGTGTTCTTTCTCCTCTACTCTGGTCTCTTCTATTACACGTTATGGATGCAGCTCTGCACGTGGTATCAAACTGACCACCTCTACATAAACCCGCATAGCACTCTTCTGGTACCTTTTACAAGAAGGTACACGCCGAACCTTGGCTCGGTTACCCTTTGGTTAAACAGTGCTTGAACACTCTGACGGAGTCAAATACCTCGGGGTTACCTTGGATTAAAGACAAAGTTGGAAATCCCATATAGATAAAACTCCTAGTAAAGCCACCCGTACCATGTGAGCCTGTCGCAAACTTTTCGATCGAACATGGGTCTTAACTACGTGTACGTAGTGTACCGTAGAAGGTCGTAGAAACATATAAAATTTGCTGTTGATAGTGGGAGAGAGAAGCAATGTCAACGTCACGGTCATGCGGTTGTGAGTTTTCGTTAACACGCAGACTCCATAAGATAGATTATGTCAGCTGACACGTTCTCAGTTTTTACGTCTGTGGGTACCTGCACTTTAACAGACAGGATATACCGAACTATAGTACGTCCGATTGTAACTTATGCCTCCGTAGTCTTGTGTCCAAAAACACTGCAAAAACTGCCGTTTCAAGTCTGAACAAAATAAAAAGGATGGCACTAAGCGGTGACTGGAGCATTTTTCTCCAAGCAGCAGCTTCGATGAATTTGCCGACCAAGATGTCTGGTCAAAGGGTTTATCTCAACTAGATCCCAGATATGTACACTGGTACACAGACGGATCAAAGATGGAGGACAGAGTAGGAGCGGCGGTGTTTGGACCTAGCACCAAACTTTCTCAGGCGCTATCCAACTCTTGGCTGTAAGTTGGTCCTCCACGAGGCTCTTAATCCAAGCGCGGTTAAACTCAGAACTCAGTAAGTACTGGAGAGAGGTAGGAGGCCTTAGACGGGCCTGTTTGCTAGGAAAGATATAAATCTCAATAAAGGAGACTAATAACATCTTGAGCCGTCAGGATTGGGAACCATTAAAGGGATACAAAAGAACTTCTAGGTCCCGGTTTCCCTAGTTTCTGTTGCACCCAAAAAAATTTACATTACATTTACCTTACAATGTGTCAAATGATAATTCTTTATTTACTGAACACACGTTTTGTGGGTATTTTCAGAAGAATAGAAAACCCATATGGTATACACCATATTAGATTAGATTAGATTCTGTTTAGAGGAGAGAGCAGGTCACCTAGTTACCGCGACTTTGCGACACACCTTAATGGACTCCAATCGGGACCAAAATTTCTATGTGATATCTGTAACAGTGGTGTTACCGATTGAAGGGGTGAGACTGAAAAAAATCGTTCATTTGATTTTTTAAGGACCACCCTAATGTATCTATCTGTGACCGTCAATTAAAGTAGGTTAAGTGGCTTAAGAAGGTTTGACTTTGAACAAAAAAATATGAAGTTTCCCTAGAAAAATTTTAGGTTGTCATGAGGTTTCTATTAAGATGGCATTTTGCATTACACCTACGGCTAGTCAATTTATTGTGAATTTGACATTGACAAACCGTGATAATTTTTTTTTTTTAATCTTGCGTTTATTAATATTTTGAAAATGTGGTTCTTTGGCGAATACCGCATAACCATCTATTATATATAACTACATTACAATTTAATTATTTATTTATATGTATGTATATTATTAGTATTTTCTACAAGTCTTTCGAATAATGGTTGATGTTTCAAATATGAATCATCTCAGTGAGGTAAATTGTAGCCCAATATCGTCTTTGTTGGCTCGCAGTGACACATTTAAAAATCTTTAGTAAATAATAATTATTTATTTTAATCTCGAATACTTGCTCAATTCGTTACAACATTTGTCACTTCTTCTCACGCTTCTTCTCTGGCAATACAGTTGCTAGGGCAATTAGCGTTGCGATAATACCGACCATTGCCCAAAATACTATGTCGCAATATTTAAATAAAAACAAGCCAATAAGATTTCCGCCTGCGACAGAACCTAAGCGACCAATCATCATGGCAAAGCACATGCCCATCGCATTGATCTCCGTCGGATAGAATTCGATTGAGAGCGTTCCAATAATACCACCGCAATTACCAAGGCTCATTAACAAAGTCAAGGCAATAACGACGGCTGCAAACTCGGAAAGCCAATGTGTAATGACAGCACAGACGCAGCAAATGACGAGCCATATTACTAGAAAAGATAATTAGAATTTTATAAATGTGTTTTAGTATTTCAAATCGATCACTTTCAACTTTCTTGCCAAAAACTTACTTAATAAATTAACTTTGCCAACTATGTCGATGGTGTAAGCGAAAATGACGAAAATTAACATAAAAACGCCACCAATCATCATCAGGACTTGAAACATAAAACTATCGATTGAACCACTACAATCATTTGCATTCGCCTCTGTTATTGTGAGTTCCATGCCGCCTATTATCTCACATACCTTAAGGCCTTGGCCGTTTTTAGCAATGAGTTCATTGAGTATTGTCGGAAACCTGAAATACAGAAGAAAGAGAGAGGGAGACAGATTAATATCGAGCCGAAAAAAACTGATCATAAGATTTAGAATATCTTGGATGAATCTTGTAGAAAGTTTTGGTTAAAAAAATGCCAAAAAGAGATAATTTTCCATTAAAGACAAAAAGGTGGCAATTTATCCCACCAAGTCAGTTGATAGAAGAAAATGCTGCCACTATAATGCACACTCCTGGTGATGCAGACCGGTAATTCCTCGATCAGCATAAATTCGATATCGGATATTTCGTCATCTAGGCTGAATTTTTCCACAGTGGGGTCACAGATTATTTGGTGGCACATCCTTAAACACTTAAACCGAGTATGTGAGAGTGTGCCCACCTAAAGCTCACTTTGTTTCTGCCATGACCCAAGACTCCACACAGGGAGGTTGCCGCAAGACGCGGACGCAAGAGTGGGAATTGAGAATAAATAGTAGAGGAGTTGTAATTCCATTCCCAGAAGCTCCACTACATTCCATCTGTATTAGACTAAAGAAATCCTCATTAGCTCAGCCAGGGATGGGGTAGAATTTGAAAATTCAGAGTTTCCTTGCTAAAAGTTTTTTTGGTTGTTCAAAGGACAAAGGACGATTAGGTGGTATCCTTTCAGCAATCTCTGCTCATATGCGCTTATTTCGCTTTCTTGTAAGCCTAGCTGGCAGTCATATTGCTTTCCATCAGAGATGCCAACTCTACCAAGGCTAATTTGACTAAATTTCTGAAAAAAAATCCCCAATTTTGAATCGGAAACCAAACCCCAGTTGGTATCCCTGTTTTTAATTCTCACGTATGTACGTACATTAGGGTGGTTCAAAATAAGTAAAGTCGGGGTTTTAATGCTCCCACACCCTAGGATTGTTCTATATCGAAAAAATATACCACAATTTTTTGTTTTGAAATCAAAAAATATTTAGAGGTCGCTCAAAGCGCTCAAAGTTTTCCATGTATTTTATATGGGGAAAACAAGTCTTCGTAGAAATGCTATGCAATTCCTGACAATCAATAGTTTTCGATCGGAAAACGCTGGTTCTCTTCAGGAGACTTCCAATAACACTACCCAATATGCTCATTTAACCCTTTTTTCACCGCACGGGAATGGCTCACCCAAAATATTAGGCACTCACTGTCCCATGGCATTGCCTAGCTTATAAACTGGTAAATATAAAGTACCGAATTTTCATTAAACTGTCACTTACCACATGAACAGTCCCTGAGAGATGCCATATACCACAAACAAGGACAAAGATAAATTAAGCGTTTGTAAGCAACGTTGCCTATAAAACAGTGGCATTGTTTGACTCCAAATCATTTTAAATGCATCACCGACACCATGAATGTTTGCCAAATCGGCGCCACCAGTCTCTAAAATAATACTTTTCACGGGAAAATTCTCTGGCTTGTCGCCGGTATTCTTTGAGTAAATGCTACGCAAAGTGTTTAAAGCTGCATCATGATTTCCATGCACCAACATATATTTCGGCGTCTCGGGCAGTGTACATAACCCAGCGAGTCCGGAGAAAGACAGTGTTGTATTAATGAGGAAGAAAAGTCGCCATGAGGTGAACCGCATGCCAAAAATTACACTATCGAATTGTAGGGGAAGAATGACCAAACCGAGGGCTGAAAAATGTAACAAAATTTTAGCCAAAAATGTTCACTTTTGCGAGCTCCACAACTCACCTGGCAAAAATACCAACGCCAACGGTAGAAAAATCGCCATCAACGTCACGTAGCGTACGCGCGTTTTATTGCTGTGAAATTCACCGACCAAACTAAAAACACACGCCTGGCAGCCCGATATGAAGAAACCATTGAGGAAACGAAATACGATTAGCATCCATGTATTGACGGAGAAGGCCGATATAATTGTTGCCGTGGCTGCCAATGTCAGTGAATATCGCAACGTTCGCACGCGACCCGCTGTATCCGCCAGAAAGCCCACCATGTGTGAGCTGAGCCCAATTCCGAAGAATCCCGCTGATGCGAGTAGACCCTGCTCGGCTTGCGACGCCTCCAGTTCACATTTTACTAATGGCATTATCATGCCAATACCCATCGTCTCAGCCATGACAGCCATAAAGCATAAACCGGATATCAACATGAGCAGGTAGTGAAATCGTCCGACACGCGTCAAACCTACGGCTTCATCGAAACTGTGTGTGTAAACCGGGGATTCGGCATTTTTTTGTAAACCTGAAATGAAGAACGAAAGGGTATTTGTCAATCAAATGTCATAAAATATGATAGAAATGTTATTTCGCATCGCATTTATGCTAAGTCATTGCAAAAAGTGAAATTACACTTTTGATTTAAATGACTTAGCTAAGCGCTTGCAAAGAAACAGAAATCATTTTCAGTTTCGTATACACAATGGACAACGGCGCATCGGCAGCTAACGAGGAGTCGGAAACAACAGTGGAAACTGCAAGTTTCTTCGACACCAAACTCTTTCGTTGGTTCTCGCTTTTCCTTTATCTCGGTGGTATAAGTGGCCTTGGTATGATTTTATCGATTTATTATTTGTTGTTTTTTGACTCAACCATGCCCGATATACATATAAAGTTCCCGATATCTATTGATGGCAAACCTGTGCAAAAAGTTCAAGCGTTTCCATAACGTGGTAAGCTAGTATATGAAAATGAAAACTATTGTCCGTATAACTTACGTTTAAACAGTACTGATCGAACAAAATATACGATATTTATTTTAAAGTTAAGGTTAGGTTAGGTAAGAGAGCCGCCGTATTGTTGTGTCCTTAATGGAAGAGGGAAAAAAGACACAGGAAGGCCGGAAGTGGGAGAGGGAGGGTAGAAATGGAGGAAGGCAAGGAACCGCACGATGACACCCAAGGCTTCTTATAAGAAAAATGCTGCATGCCCACAACGAAACTTCGCAAAACGACTGATATCAATTACCGAAAGCTCATCGGGAGTGTGGAAAAAGTGCGCTCCAAGGTTTGTGAAGCTTAATCTCTCAAAAGCAGAGCACCAGAGCAGCTGGTGTTGACATGATTGCAGCTCATCATGCTCCATGCAGATAGTGTAGTAACGGCCATTGATGAAAGCCAACCTTATCGCATGCTTATCTATAACGCAATAACCGGTTAGAGCTCTCACCAATAGCGAGAGGTGTAACTTGTTTAGTCTCCAGAGCTTTCTTTATCCACTCTGGTCTACTTTCGGCGTGACATTCTGGTATTATAACTCTTCTGACAGGCGGAGAAATCGTTTAAATTTTCATTTGCTTTCAAAGAAAGCTTTTGCAAGGGAGTTTAGGGAGTGTCAAAACTCGAATGCCACTAGTGAACAAACCTTTAATTATTGAATCATGGGGTTGTATGTCCTCTCCCTATGATTAAAAAATCATCACATTCCAATTTGTATTTTCAGAGAAAAAAAATAAATTCAGTAACATTGCAAAAAATTCAAATGCTCATAAAAAGTCTAAATTTGAACATTTTTCTAAGAAATTTGCGGAGCGTATCTTAGGTGGGTAGAACTTCATTTGAGCGAAAAATCAACTAGAAATTCGAACGTCGGTAAATTTGTGACCCACTTGAGTTGGCCTTACCCAATTACTTTTTCTTACCATTTACTTCATTTTATTTATTTTATTTTTTTTAAGTTCTGACCATTTAGTTAAATTTGTTTGAATAAAGCGCAAAAGTAATTGCATAGCTTTTATTCATACGGCCCATTGCCTCTTCTTGGATCGCTGCTACGGCTGAATGCGTGATTGAAGTTGGGTACACCTGAAAGTCCCCCAAATCTACATTAGCTCTACTCAGGATGCTCGCTGTCTTGTCTTGATGTAGAGCAATTTATAATTTTAGCACTAACGTGAATGAATATTAGTATTTTTATAATAATGACAGGGCCACTTAAAGTTTTTCTTACAATACTAATATTCATCATGAAATTTATATGTCTGCTAATTTGTAATGAAATAAATCAGGCCACATAAAAATTATCGAGCTATTAGCTAAGCGTAATCCAAGACATTCACATTATTTGCAGCACATTTCAAAGAAACCATCTAAGTATGAATCAGCAAATATATTTTCTTATGAATGCACGTACACACATACTTACATGACTTGCTTTGCTATTCAATTCACCACACTCGACGGTAATAAAGCGATACTTAAGTGACAGCTGCTTAGCAGCAGGGTCCAAACTTAATTCATATGTGCATTTGTATGTATATGCATGCACTTGTAGCTAAATACCCCCGCAAACTATGTATGTATTTATGTAACGTATAAATGTATATAAGTGTATGTACTTAAATATATAAGCGTGTGAGCTTGAGTGAGTACACAAAATTCAGGGAATATGCCCCATTGGAAACATTCCATTTGCAGAGGTGTTCTCCGTCCAGCTCTTTGATGACAATGAATGTCTCCAATATGGCAATATTGGATGGAATCCAAAATAATACACTGGCGCGGTATAGTGGTATGGTGCGAGACCCTCAGAAAAGAGTCCATCTAGGTATTCACAGATGGCACAAAGCTCGAGGGGAGGGTTGGTGGAGGTGTATACTGCCATCACCTGGGAAAGCTTCCTTAGCCCTCGTTTCCCGGACCACTGTAGCGCTTTTCAGCCGGAACTGATGGCAATCGACACAGCCAAAAAACTTTTCTCCGAGAGGCCTACTAAAGTAGCGAACGACAGATGGCATGACAAAATCACCACGTAAAACTTTCAGGCAATTGTGGCCGGTACTCAACGCTAAACGAACTGGTCTACTGCTGAATAGCGTGGGCCGAAAATCTGCTTTTTTTCGAATTTTGATTGGTAATAGCAAAAAAATGGTTCATTATGCTCTAAAAATAATCCGTGTTAAAGATGACACTTTTTGGTAAATATCTTAGGCTCGCCCAAGTCCATCAAAAGTCAATGTGCTCAAAAAACAAAAATTAATAAATACATAAATGAATACACTATTTTTACTAAAATTGCAATTATCTTCGAAAGTGTTCTTGTTCTTCTCATTTGGCGCTGTAACCGCTTAAGCGATTTTGGCCGAGTTCAATGAAGCACGCCAGTCGTTTCTCTTCTGTGCCAACTGACGCCAATTGTAATTGCTAAGTGAACCCAAGTCCTTCTCCACTTGGTCTTTCCAACGCCGTGGGTCCCTCCCGCTTCCTCTGCTACCACCAGCGGGTTCCGAGTTGAATACTTTCAGAGCTGGAGCGTCGGGGTCCATTCGAACGACATGGCCAAGCCAGCGGAGCCGCTGTATTTTAATTTGTTGCATTGTCTGCGGTACTCGCCATCGCCAAAGCGCAAAAGCCCATATATTTTCCGCAAAATCTTTCTCTCGAATACTCCAAGAGCCGTCTCATCCATTGTTGTCACTGTCCATGCTTCTGCGCCATATACCAGCACGGGCATGATGAGTGACTTATAGAGCGTGGTTTTCGTACGTCGAGAGAGGACTTTACTCCTGAATTGCCTAGTCAGTCCAAAGTAGCACTGCGTTGGATTTCAATGCTGACATTATTATCGGTGTTAATGCTGGTTCCCAAGTAAACGAAATTCTCTACTTTCTCGAAATTGTAACCGTCAACAGTGACGTGGGTGCCAAGGCGCGAATATGCTGACTGTTTGTTTGATGACAGGAGATACTTCGTCTTGTCCTCGTTTACCACCAGACCCATTCGCTTTGCTTCCCTATCCAACTTGGAAAAGGCAGAACAGACTTCGCGGTTTTTGTAACCGATGATGTCGATGTCGTCGGCATAAGCCAGCAATTGCACGCTCTTGTAGTAAATTGTTCCTGAGCGGTTGAGTTCTGCAGCTCTTATCATCTTCTCCAACAACAGATTAAAGAAGTCACATGAAAGGGAGTCACCCTGTCTGAAACCCCGTTTTGTGGCGAACGGCTCGGAGAGGTCTTTCCCAATTCTGACCGAGCTGGTGGTATTGCTCAACTTAATTTTACACAGCCGTATCAGTTTGGCATGGATGCCAAATTCAGACATAGCGGCGTATAGGCAACTCCTTTTAGTGCTGTCGAAAGCGGCTTTAAAGTCGACAAATATGTGGTGAGTGTCGATCCTTTTCTCGCGGGTCTTCTCCAAGATTTGGCGTATTGTGAATACCTGGTCTATGGTGGATTTTCCAGGTCTGAAGCCACACTGATAAGGCCCAATCAGTTCGTTGACGGTGGGCTTCAACCTTTCACACAATACGCTCGATAAGGCCTTATAACCTAACACACGGTAGTTGGCGCGAATATGGATTTTCGAAAATTATATACTTACCATTAATACAATAAGTTGTTTTTTTCCTAAATAAAATACATGGAAAACTTTGAGCGCTTTTGGCGCTATGACTGACCTCTAAATATTTTTTGATTTCAAATTAAAAAATAAGGGTATATTTTTTCGCTATGGACCAATCCCAGGGGGTGAGAGCATAAAAATATCGATTTACTTTTTCCCATCACCCCATCCCATCGATTTTCTAAACACACAGATTTCAATTCACAGAGCGACGCCCATCAAGGTATTCTTCAGAATGCATCTGCAGCTTTTGAAACAATGAGCTCAATGTTTTCTGCAGGGTTCTGTATCTATGTATATACAGACATACACTCATAGGCACTCACATACATATTTATGCACGCCTGCAACTAATTAGCGCCTCGAACAAGCCAACTGTGCAAAAGAATAAGAAAAGAAATATGCGAAACCATTATAGCATAACAAACTCTACAAGCCTGGGCGCATAAGTTTGTATGTATGTATTATGTATATACATAGTATATATGTAAGTAAGCGATTTTGTATGGTACATCAGCAATGTGTACAAAGTCTTTCCTATGCGCATACACCAAAACCACAAACTTAAAGAGACCGAAATCGCGCCAATACATCGCAAAGCAACAAGAATAAACAATTAGCCAAACCAAACCGCAAAAGTCTACTTTTGACTATACCCGCGCGCCCCTTCTGTTCCTCAAGAACAAGCACTAGCTCAGCAAGAGTGTCACCAGACATTCAGGCGAAAGAAAGCCTCTTTCTTCACAATTTCTTGCGAGTCATTTCAGTTACACTTGAGACATAGTATTGCCGCCGACGTGAGTGTGATAAGACGGCTAAAAAAAAAAAAACACACAAAAAAACAAACAGAACATACGAAATAACGAAAATTTCAAAGAAAGTGTTCTTTTTTCGTCGAATTTCGCGGGGTTTTCTTTGCTCTAAATCAAGTTAATTAATTACAAGTAGGTATGTCCCTACTAGCACCCGCTGGCGCAGCTGCGGCCGCTGCAGCTAACAAAGATGAGGAAATTACTGTACCAAAATCGGACAGTTTCTTTGAATCGAAAACATTCCGCTTGATCTCCTTGATGCTTTACATGGGTGGCATTAGTGGTTTGGGCATGACATTAGCCATGTATTACTTATTTATTTGGGACTCACGCATGCCACCATTACCGGAGTATAAGCACGCGCATCATGTGGGCTAGGAGAAACGGAGAGGGAAAGCGGGAGATAGCTAGAAGGAAAAGCGAATTGTTTGCGGAGGGGGAGCTTTAATTGTTAAGTTATATCCAGAGAAGAGATGGGTGAGTATAGCGATGATACCACTGTGATAATATACATACATATATTTTATAAATATGGGGCGAAATTCGCCAAGTGTACTAGAAAAAGTTGTATGTCAGCGATTTTATTCAAACTCTACTTCATTAAAAGTAGCAACCATTGTGTAGGAGGATTATTTTGTCGCGGTTTTTTATCGAGTTATACATCCAAAATTTGCAGACCCTTTTTTCGCAAAAAATGTCCAATATAAAATTTGTATCGCATTTTTTACAGTGTGTAAAATTTTTATATTTTCTTAAATGGTTTATTTCTATATTTTTTTCCTAAACTCCCAAACGATGTATAGTTTTTAGTGAGCATGGTTACAAGTTTTTCTAAATAGAAAACATTAGGGTCCGCCATGCTTTTTTGTCGACAATAACACAAGTTTACAGATAGACAAAAATTGCAATTTAAAATTTTCCGCTGAATTCGAATATGAAACCTCAATATAAGAAAGTACAGCAATTTTTGGAATATAGCCGAATTGCGGTTTTTTTAATATCTAATTGTGATTTTCGTTGGACAGAGTGAATATGGCCAATCTTAAATTTCTGCTTATACAAGGAAAAGCCACTAAATTTGCGATCTTCTCTGTCTACAACAAACTCCTCCCAGATTAGTAATTTACGATTTACGACAAGTTTGAATAATTTTTAATAAATTTTCAAAAAAAAAATCGTTTCGGTACAAGCACAAACATCAGAAAAAAATTTTCTTCCTGGTCTTTAAGGTATGATCTTTTATTAATACAATAAGACCCTGCTTATCATAAATTAAATAATTAATCTAGAATTTATGAATACTTAAGTAAAAATACATACAAAAAGTTTCCACAGAGTTTGAACTACATATTAATGAAATCATATATTTTAATTCCAGTATTTATTTTGCGCACCAGATGTGCTAGCAAGAATATCGCCTATTCAATAAGTATTCAAATATTAAAATATTTTATTATACATATTTTAGCTAGAATTTCACTTTGCACACTCTGGTTGCGTATGTTCTGTTATAGAATTTTGATAAGAAAATTATATGTATTTAATTCGAGTTTTAAATTGGTTCACTCCCAATTTTTGCCCCGATGTCGATATTACCGGCAATAAATTTGTTTGCGAGGGCGCCACGTTTTCTTATGTAAATGAATCTGAATATTAAAGTAGTGATTTTATTTTTAGTTTTTATTTGCTTGTTTGTACCGTTATTTGTTGATGGTTTGCTTTTGTTTGGCTGCACAAGAAGAAAACGCAAAAAAAAACGCCTTAAGAGCCGTTTTTCGCAGTGGCTTTGAAAATTTCTTTATCCTTTAAACACAAACGTTGTTTGCAAAAAATGTGTTTAAGGGGCTGATAAATTTTAAAAGCTGCTTGAAAAAACGGGCCTATTTTTAACAAACTTGCGTTCCTAGTTGTGTATCAGTGCAGAATACCTACATTTCTAAAATTCAAAAAAAAACTATGGCGAAGCCATTAAGGTGAGCAGAGCGGTGTACTTTATTTTTGGAGGAAACGAGTACTACAAGAGTTGTTAAAGGCCAAAGGTCAATTTAGGAATTTTTGCAAGGTTTTGTTTAACTTGCTTTCTATGTGGTATTTTTGTAAGGGTCAAATCTTGCAATAGAATTTTTAACTAACTTCCCGAACTAAATTCAATGAAAGATCCGCAGGGTGGCGCAGGCGTTGAGATATTTCGAAAATCAGGATTTGGTTCATATTTAGAAAGCCTGTCTTAAAATTTTTTTTCCTATTAACTTATTTTAAATCAAAATATTTCAAAACCTAATGTATGTACATTCGATTTTTTGAAAAAATTTACACGAAATACACCAATAATATATTTTTATATTTCCCGTCGAATGACATTTATAAAAACTACAGACTGGTTTTCGGGATATTTTTTATTTTAAAAATCTTGTCCTTTGATAACTCTTGCAGATATTGTGTTCCCCAAAAAAAAAAAAAAAATGTCCTCGCCTTTTTACTATTTTATTAACGCCTCTTATTGTCCCCAAACCCTCATTGATGGAAAAAATAGCTTTGACTTTTCCTAGCACCAGTATAGCTCTTATATAAGTCGCTTCTAAATCTTATTCAAAATATTTAAACATGACTTACACTATTTTTATATACATACCAATTTTTCGCAGTGCTATTTTCGAATATAGGCTTTTATTTTTAAAAATCACTTAATTAAAAGCAAAAATACCAGCATCAAATGTGTATATTTGAAATCAAGGAAAACCAAGTCGTGGTAATTTTTAATCGATACTTCTAACTTCGATAAAAACCGTTCTCTGATGATGGCATTAAATCGTGATATCAGCTAAACAAAAACTGTTAAGCAGAGATCACACGATTTGTACATTTCAACAGTTACAGAGTGCTGTTGGAAAAGTTGGAAAGTTTCTGTTGCGCTGAACTCATTCTCGATAAAAATTTCTACACAACACCACTCTGTGCTCTCCAAAATCTACAAATCGTGTGATCCCTGTTTTAGATAGAAATTCTTACGTATACGCCCCGTTATCAATTTTCACGCTAAGTTAGATACTCATACGTCCTGGCTGTCATCAATGAATCGTCATTTTTTTATTGTAAGCATGTGTTCATGAATGAATTTATATGTGTACATACATATGACTAAATTGTTGAGACCATTGCCACTGAATACCACTTTTTGCTTGCCCGGGATTGGTCTTTTCGCAAAGTGAGCAACATATACTTAGATAAATGTTCTGTTTGTAAATCACGTCCACTACTTAAAGAAGTTTCATTTTACATACAAGGTGGCGCAAATTATTCATCCAATTTGGTTTCTGAATAACTTTTTTACTAAATAAAAAAAAGATTTATTTGAACCTTTAAAATTTTTTCGGTTAAGTAGAGAAGACAATATCCGTCAAATGGCTGCTGCCAGTGTTGCTACAAATTTGTGTCCATTTTATCGCATTTTCCGTGACATTCCGAAATATTTCCGTGCTGTGTATGCAGTTGCAGCGTTTTGTTGAAACCAAGTATTTTCCAAGCCCCGCTCATCCAATTCCCGCAGTAACAAGTCATTTATCATGGTCCTGTAGCGTTTGCCAGAATAGTGACCATATTTCCGATGACGTGCTCAAAAAAAGGTGGTTCAAATACTCCTGCCTGCCCAGTGAATGCGCGCACCACACAGTGCCCTTGCGTGGGTACATCACACGCGGATTTTCACATGAAGATGTTGCTTATTGACGTAACCGCTTATGTAGAAATGCTCCTCGTCGCCCATGATGATTTTCGATACAAAATCGTCATCTTCTTTGTTGAGGTCGAGGACGGTCAGCAGGTATTAACTGTTGCACTGTTTGCACTTTTTACGGGATCATTTGTAAGTCTTTCACTAAAATTCGCTGTAAGGTCTGTCTGGTGATACCCAATTGCGTAGGCTTTAGCTGCAAAGTGAAGCCACTATGAATGAATATCTAAGTATGCCTTTCGCGCTGCTAACATCTTAATTACTATAACCCATCCTTAGATCTCTGCATGAAAACATATACAGCCGTTGGAAAAACCCGAGTCTGGAAAACCGGTAACTTCATCAGTGACACCTAAACAGTCCGCATCTCCAAGGTGGTAAGCAAAAAGCCCTCCATGGTCATCTTTCGAGCCTGCTATTTCCGCTAGATCTTCGAAAGCAGTAGGTCTGCACTTCTTAATCAAAAACAGATTTGTAATGTCCAAAACATATTTTCGACGATAATCAAAAGCACAAATTAGAGAACATCCGTTGAATACAGAACCATCATACCTCTAATTCAAAAGTATTAGTCTGGAAGAGACAACGATTGTTGGAATCTACCGTGATTGGAGCCATTAGGCATACGCCTTTGGCACATGCCTTTGGCACACTCTTCTCACAGCCTCTATGCTTAGTTTCTCTAAGAAATTGAAAGTGGGTTTTTTCTAAATGTATGAGAGTTGTACATAAGTATAAGTCAGCAGTGAGCCTAAGCTTGAGTCCCAACTAAACACAAAGCTTATTGAGCTGAACCATCTGGGCAACGAAGAGCTACCAGCAAAGGAGAAAAGCCAGACGGCATGGGCGAGGACCCTCTTTGACTTTTAATTTGTGTAGAATATAATCTGCACAACTCCAGGCAGCATCAGCTGATCTACTTAATGATCTTAGTGGCAACGTAGATGAGCTTATTTTCATCCGGCAACCCTTAAATATATAAAACAAGCTTCACTGACCCGCCTTAACGCCTACAGTGTTGTATCACCCTATCATCATTATTTTTTAATCAGAAATAATCATTCTTACTTTTCACTCACTTTTACTCTGGACGAGGAGACTGTTTGGATGAGCTTAGAATGGAAGTTCAAAACAATCTGGATGGTGTCCTGTGATTCGGCAAAGGATATTCGAAATCCTATTTGTCAGCATCATAATTTGCCATTCTAAATATTTTTTCCAATTCTGTAGCAGAGCAGAGCCCTTGGAGCTTTTGAATCCAAAGTATCGCACCCGTGGCTGTTAATTTAGGATTTCGAAGAGCCGACCCAGCTTTTCACAGTAACCAAAAATCTTAATACTCAGAATAAGAAAGCACTTTGTATCGCACTTGTTTTTTTGTTTTTTCCAGATATAATCTTATTGAAATTTTCTTAATGGCATTATGAGACCTGGCTCAACCACAATTAGTTGAGAAACTGCTGCCCTTACGCACCATGACAAGAGGAATAGGATTTAGGTAATGTTAATTGAGCGGCTGTGAGAGCGTTATTGTTGTTGCAACGTGGACGAAGAATCTATCATCAAGCAAAAAATATCAGATATCCCGCAATAGTCTTCGCCCCTTCTGTGTGATGAGAACATTTGATCAGTCGCGCTACCCAAAACACCCCCCTCCCCCCCTACTAGGAAAATGTTTGGTGTGGAAGGGTTAGTCGCCCTTTTTCTCCCGGTTGGGACATCCCTGGATAATGTTCCATAATATTCAGCGTCGTTTGAAAGGTTGTCTAGTTTCCAACCCTTCGCGATTGGCGATTTATGCCAGACTTTGAACCCCCGTTTTTTTTTGTATAGATCGCAATTGCTTAGCACCCTTTTTATACTGTTATTTACATTTTCCATTCAAATTTCGTCCCGCTGCCGCCCTATCCAACATCGATTGCCTGAATTTTACTGAATTTATACAAAAGAACTCATAGCACTAGCTGTCCAACTCTCTCTACATCGCCACTGCCGCTAACCATCACTCAATCCCTCATTTACTCACTCACTCATTTCAATTCGTCTGCGGATTAATTTACGCTATAAAAGCGAAATTCAGCGCCATCAAAACTGAAAACAAAAAGTTGACAAGGCAATACGAAATGTTTAATCCTATTTCTCGTTTCACTAAATCCCAGGCAGTCGCACTAACTAACTGACACTGACAATCGGCTCTGCACCAGCCCTATCGTTTGATGCTTGTGACTCTGGGTACACTTTTCACTATATCCAGTCATATGCAGCTGTTACTGCCACTGACTTTTTGACAGCTCTGCTATGCGCGTGTCGCCGCATTTCTCGTCTCTGTCAATTAATTAACTGTTACGCGAATGGCAATTAAAAACGATTTTGATTTGATTTTTGTCTCTGTTTCGAGACGCATTTAAATTCAGGCGTCAAGAGCAAACGCAACACAGTTAGCACTTTAAACGGCTGGTGTGCAACTAAGCAAAAATGTCGGAAAAAAATTTGGCAAAAATAGTGAATATCATTGAAACTAGTGCCAATACGAATAATGATAATAGTGGTGGTGGTGATAATGAAGATGAGGGCGCAATTATGGCGGCGATGGCGGCAGAGTTAGCCGCAGCAACAACGTCAGCAGCATCTGGTTCGCTTAGAAGAGGCGCTCGACCAACAACCGTCAGGATATCTACGGGACACTTGCCGTCCTATCGTTTGCATGAAGCCGACGAGATATTGGCACATAAACCGACTTTTTCGGAGCGTTTCATACGCTATCTCATGGTGTTGATCTATTTGTGTGGCCTGTGCAGTTTGGGCTTTGTCCTATCGGTTTATCACATTTTCTTTTGGGACTCACGCATGCCACCGGTGCACAAGAGCATGATTATGAAGAAGCCACCAGGATATGGTTAAGAAAGTGATATAAGAGTGGAACAAAGTGCGTAGTTTTAAATTAAAAACAAAAAATATATATATGACATTAGGGTAAACACTAAAAAAAAATATAAAAAATGTCGAAAATATTCGTAGATATGTTAAAAAATTTAAATCTAAACCATTATTTACTGAATGTAATTAATCCTACAATAAAGTGCAAAAATCAGCGAAAAATCATTGCATTCTAGGTAAGTCTCATGAATGGTAAAAAAAAAAAGTGTAAAAGAAAACTCTTAAGCTTCCTACGCAGTAAGACAATTAGTTAGCGCTCTGCACCTTTTAATACCACTCTAAATGCCTTCTGCCGCCCGTCACTTACTTCCGCAACCCTCACGGTGCCACATTCGAGCGCAACCACAGTTATTTGTCCATGTCAGCGATAAGCCTTTCACAACAAATCACAGCCATGTGACGTTATGTCACCTTCGCCAAATCACCAAATCACTAAGTCGAATTGTCAAGCCATTCTTTGCTTTTGTTGTTGTTTTTACTGCACTCCGTTAAAACGTGCCGCAGCAATGCAACGTTTCTGGCGCTTAGAGCTTTTAACTCGCTGCAGCCTTGTTTTTGTATTTTCCTTTAGTTTAGCGGTTTGATTTTTTGATTTGATTTGCCTCGCGCCTAACCTGCTAACACACTTTTTCCGGCGCGCGCGCGGTTCGCTTACTCACGAGGAAACCTTGTAAAGCCAAATCGATATGGATTAAATAGTCGCGCGCTGGTGTGTGCAAACATGTGAGTGTGAGTTCGAAGAGAGTGTGTGTTTGTGTGTTTAGTTTTTTTTTTTTTTTGCAATATTGGCAATCGATGGCGACGGCGTCACTCTTAGTTTAGTTAACTCATTTAAGAATTTTTAAAAGTTGTTGCAAAGAGATTTAATTTAATTAAATACTAGAAAAATTCTTTGAAGAACTTTGAGGTTCTCGATTTTCGTTTGTAGGCTTCTTTTGAAATATGTATTTATTTGATTGAATGATATATGTATGTATATCAGGGTGGTCCTTAAATGAATGAATTATTTAGTCTCTCACCCTCAATTGGTAACACTGATAAAACTAAAATATTTCACACATACAGGGTTGAAATTTCTAAATTCGTGCCCGTATTTAGTTTGTAAGTCAAATATTAGTGGCATTGTGCTACTATGATAGCACGGCCGAGTTATCATAGTCAACTTTTGTACGTTAGTCGAAAAAATTATAGCCGCACCAAATTTTGACAAGTTTTAAAATATTTTTTTTTTTGTTGTTATTTAATTTTGGTTAGTTTTTTATAGTTCATTCTTTAACAACATCCGTATAAATACAAGTGAATACCCAAATATTTTTCAATAGAAGATTGCTGTATTGTACCAATCTTTTGACTAGAAAAAAAAATTGTGCCAATTTTTTTATTTTGTACCAATAGCCCAATATACAAATCTGTACAAATGTAACAATCGAGAGACACTGCCTTAAAAATTTATGCAATTAAAAAAATAAATTCAACAAATTTTCGTACAAATTTTCCATTTTTTAATTAGATTCTGAGTATGCAGTTTTGTAGCCCATTGAATTCTAGTAGAATAGATTTTTTAGAATTTTTAAAAAAGCTCGAAATTTGTAGGAAAGTTTGTTGAATTTTTTTTTAAATATTTTTTGTTAAAGAATGAACTATAGTTTCATAAACAAAATAACCAAAATTAAATAACAACAAAAAAAAACGTTAAAACTTGGCAAAAAGTGGTTCGGCTATAGATAATTTTTTGACCACTGTATGTTTTTCTTTTGTATTTAATTGGACATGCACCTACATACATAAAGGAAGTACATAACAAAATAAAAAAAATAATGTTGTCTTTCTTTGCCTTTTTTCAAGTTTTTAGTACCTTAAAATCCTAACCCTGGTTATTAACATCTTATTATCTACCGATCCCCCTAATTTCGTTTTGATATTTTTTTTTGTTTTGTGACACGAGATTTTTATATTTTTAATATTTTTTATCTTTGTAAAATTAAAAAATTTACATCTTTAAAAAAATACTAAACTTCCAATTTCCGGCAGAAAATTTTAAATTTTTTTCCTGTCAGGTGAAATGAAAAATAAAAATTGGCCTGCTTTTTATTTATATATGTTCTTAATTTTAACAAAGTGTGTAAAAATTTAAGGTTTCCGCAAAAAAAAAAACTGCTATTAACTTGTAGTTTTTTGTTATTTTTTGTCACTATTTAATAAAAAGTATACACCACATCAAACCTAGGTTAATTTTTTATAGTACTAAAAAAACTTTTTCTGAAACTTAAGAAATATGGCTTAAAAATGTATATAATTTTTACAGTTCCGGCAGAAAAATCTAAAACTTCTTCGCAGATTATATTAAAGCACTTTAAAGTGTACCAAAATAGTAAATAAAGTAAATAAAAAATTAGCTACTCTTAAGATTTTTTTTTTATTTCACTCAACCAAACTTTAGCAATTTTGGGAGTTTCAATTAAAGCATCTCAAAAGTTTTTGATAGCACAAACAAATTTTCCATAAAACACATTTACCAAAAATTATTTCTGTTTTTTTGTACGTATAGTAGTAAATATGTAAAACTATTGAATTTCAAAGTAATACCGTGAAAATTGAGATTTTGACAATTTTTTTTTGTAACACAGTTGGTACACTGATGGCTCCAAGACTGGCCATTGCGTTGGTTGGTCGTACTAAACCCAGAAGGCTTCTTTTCACCAGCATCGGTAAAACTTACTCTGTGCTAAGGTGTTTACATATCATTGAACTATATCCTGAGGTAGTACATACATATATAGAAATCGGGGCAGCCAACAGGCATATCTACATACATGTTCCCCAGCAGTAGAGCGGATCTCTGGTGGAAGGAATTGTGGAATAGACAAGCCAAGTCTTCCAACTCAGCAGTATCACAAAGGCGAAACGAAGTTACAAAAAGAGGAGGGACAAAAAACCACTTCGCTTCCAAGGATCACCCGACCTAAAAGGAGATGACCTAAATAATGCACTTAGCCAAGGAACCGAACTTAAAGCTAAACAATCCAACTGTGGGGTTTTTAAGTGCCTCCGCAAAAATTTAGTTATCCAAATAAGCGAATAATGCATTTCCTGCATTAGCATTCCTTTCATCTTGAATACCGCAAATATTTGCAAACAAAATATATATTTGAACCATTTCTCAACTTCACGCTACATAATTGCTCTCAAGTAATTTTAGTGCATAATTTAATGCATTTATTAGCTCATCAATTCATTCACACCACAATATCGCCATCCTCACAAAGGTTGAGCGCACACAAACACCTCTACGACCACCCTTTGCACACCCGTCAAAGCAGCGTAGTTAGCTACACAGCTATAAATCAAAAAATTTGTTCCACATTCCCGAGCACAGCGAAGCTAAGGACACGCCCTAGCGATTGTCAAACGACAACCAAAAACAAAATCTGCATTGAATATACCATCGAAATCGAAAAATCGACAACCAAAGGCGAGTGCAACAAACTTATCTCTGACAGTTGAACATTTTATTGCTAGAAAAGGGATAAATAAGTGAGAAGCAATGAACATGACAAGAATAAGTGGTGAGCCTGTGTAAGAGGGGGTAAGGGGGTGCAAAACAAAATCGTGTGTTAACCCATTTACTTACTATTGAAACTTCAAATACAGGGAAAAGTCATTTCTCATTTAAACGGTGCAGCTCAATAAATCTTAAAGTGCAAGCCAGGCACGACACGTCGAGCGAACCAGCGAATAAGAGCAAATGTGAGAAGAATGCATATACATGCACACTTACCTCATGCACATAAAGGATACCTACATGGGTATGCGCATATGCCAGTAAGCGAAAGTTAGTTAAATTAAGTAGAAATGTATTCCTCGCTTGAGTCTATAGAAAATACATATACGAAAGGAGATGATGAGCCCTCGGCGCTTGAGCACTTCAAAACTGAAGAAATGGGGTTTAGATTTAATTATAAATTTAAATCAGTGGTTCTTAGACTAGTTCTTCTAAATTCATAAGTGAATCTATTGTATTACATTCTGTTCGAAATATGGTAATTAATTTGAATCTATCAAGTAAAGTAGATGCTTGGCTACATTTCAGGGCAAATGTTTTCGTAGCATTTTAACCCATTAGCTCTCGCCTGAAAGTGTCGTTTTGACCCTTACTTCAAGAAACCCCGCAAAAAGCAAATTTGGAAGGTCGTTAGAGGATTGATATATATTGTAGAAAATGATTGTTCGGAAAATTTTAATAGGGGCTCAGGCAAAAGCTTCATGCAACAAGCGTAAAAGTCTCTAAAAAATTAGTTCCAAAATCACCAAAAATCTTGGTTTTTTAATATTTTTTTTTTAATTGAGTTTGGCTGTTATTCCTTCTTGGCATAGATTTTATTTTTAATTTGATAGAGACTTTTACGTTGGTGGCATGAAGTTTTTGCCTGAGAAGACCCATAGTAAAATTTTCCGGAGAATAATTTTCTAGAGTATATTAATCTTCTAACGATTCTCTAAATATCCCTTTTGCGGGGTTTCTTGAAGTAATGGTGAAAATGTCCCTTTCAGGTGGGAGCTAATGTGTTAAAATGTACTCCGAAAATATTTCCCGTGAAATTTTACTATATACATCTTAAATTTAAATTTCGCTCAGAGATTTATTTTAACCATTTTTTCGACTTTTTTGAAAACTACTTAGGCCGAGATATGAAAACTTTAGTAGGCCATAAAATCGAGGGTATCACTACTGTATGGGTGTACTTTCAGAAAATGTCAACAAAGTCCGGGCTGGTTTCGGCTGTCGCAAAGTGTTATCAACCAACCACCACGCATATAAACTAATAATTTTTAAGCAAAAAACAAACCCGACTTCAATGCCAACTTTTGTTTACTGGGCATTTCCAAAACTTTTTAGTCGGTTGTGTGACAGTACATCTAAAATATTTAACACGCAGCTACAGAACGCTAACCTATTCAAATTTTTAGAGCTCAAATGTACTTAAATGTATGTACCTAAGTATATGTGCAAGTGTAGAGGTGTGTGTGTGTATAAGTTCAAAATTTTTCGAAACGCATGACAGCAGTGCATAATGCGACATACAGATACCAATATACATATTTAGTTCGATTTGTGCCGGCATATTTTTATTCCTATATACTTGTTGGCTTATTAGATTGGATCCCTAACACAGGGTTTTATTGACACATCCGAAACCATCTAAACCGAAATTTATTTAAAAAAAAACTACTTTTCATCCAGATTTCCGCACTAGCCACACTGCTATCCAGTTTTCTTTATGATCTATTTAACTGAAACCCGATTTTTAAGTGTGATAAACCGTCAAAAAGTTGTTTATATGTACTATTTGCCACTTTAGGATTTTTTTTTAT
>NW_023458556.1:20322550-20388616 GCF_013731165.1 Rhagoletis pomonella
CCCCCTCCTAACAGAAAATTTCTGAAAAAGCCACCATCCTCTACAATTTGCACCACCTTCAGCGCTTAAGCGTGTTTCCTCTACCAATTTTAGCCACCTTTTTGCAACAACAGTTCTTCAACATGCACACACACATACATAAATACATACATATGTATGTATGAAGTATCCTAAGTGGTAGTTGCTCGCAAATGGGTTGTGAATAAGTGCTGGTACTGGAGCATACATACATATGTGTTAACCCTTGTCGGTGCGAAAGTGTGACTATATTATAAGTATGTATGTGCATACAGTTATACTTTCATGTATGTATATATTTACTTATTTGTGCATATATTAGTACACATTCAGAGTTATTTATATGTGTTTATGTATTAATGGCACAGCAATGGGTTGCAGAAAACAGCTGTGACAGCAACAACAGCCACAACAATGCAAAAAATTGCAAAGCAATCGACTGTTTTCGTCTGGCTGTCCTTATCTATATTCGATTGCAGGTATGGCAATCGACTATTTACATGCATAAGTACTCGTATATATATATATATGTACAAGTGTGCACTCAATAGTTTGTTGGCAATAGCAGCTATTCAAAAGGAATTTCAGCACCACCAAAATAACTTGGCCTAAAAATATGTGCCAACTAGCTTGGAAATACCCGGCAGCAAAATGTAGAGACAGTCTAACAAAGCGCTACATATTTAAGGACTATTTCTGAACTACTCCAAAACGACTGCAGAGCGGGACAGTTGAAACTTTTTGTGTCCTAGTTGCGCTGTCGTCAAAGTTTCTCTCATATAAGAAGTAAATGTATACAAATTCTCACTTCTCGTTCAATACAAAAGTAGCTCCGCGGTGATGGAAGTTGTGAATTTTCAGATTTAATAATTTTAAATAGTTGCGTTCCGGCTGAAAATTGAAAATACAAATATGAAATTTAATAAAAATTAAACTAGAATAACATAAAAAATTAAATTAGAATAAATTAAAAAAAAAAATATTAAAATAAATAAAATAAAATATCTAAAGTAAAATTAAATCGATAAATGAAAAGAAAAAATATCCCATAATCGAGCCTTAACATTTTTTCTCATAAAACACTTATTGCCCCAGATCTGTCTAAAATGGAACCACTTAAGAACTAGTTCAAAAGTTCTGCAGTTGGGGGCAATTGCCACTTCGTAGGACATCGCCTTGTTAAAAAATACAGTTGAGAGGATTGATTTCGAATAGATGAAGAACCAGTATCGTCTCTTTTCGAGCTAGTTCGGCGGGAGTTCTGAACCAGTTTGATTTGATGTACAAGTACAAATATGTATGTATGTGTATGCGCATTTATATGCAAGAGCCAAGGGACAAAATGAGAAAATAAATAGGGCACAACATGGATAAAATGCCTTGCTTGGTGCTATCCCTGTAGATGTGCATTCGTTCGTATGTACGTGTGTGTAATGTAATTAAAATCACCCGTAAATTTGACACAATTTTTTTCATTATCTAGTTCCTAGCAGGTAAATCAAGAGTTTGTATGTGCTTTCAGTGTTCAAAGGAAGCGAAAGTTTAAATACATAATTGGTTTTTGGCAAAGTTCAAATAGGTTAAAATGTTCATTTCGAAAGGAAGTCAATGGATTCTGGCAAATATGATCGAAAAAACGCAATTGCTAAACTTTTTGCGCGGTGCAGCAAGGGCAGCTATCGAAATTTTTTTTTTACATTTAAATGGTGACAAATAGTAAAAATAAATGTATGTAATAGCAAAAACAATAGCGTATTTTTTGCTCAAGATGAATAGATCTTTGTAAAGTAAAAAAATTTGTTTCAAGAAGATTTTTAGCGGTATAAAATACGATATGAGCATATCAGCTGTCAAAAATGGTCCACTCACTTAATCCGGTTCACTTTGTTCATCGCTAAAGTGTGACAAAACATTTAACAAAAACGGAGATTTTTTGAAATTAGTATGTGAAATAGAATTTCGGATAAAATCAGACAATTAAATATGAAATTTTTGGAAAATGGTAGTGGCAACGTCAACCAATATTCAAATGCTGTATCTCAATAGTCGCTTTACCAACCCCCCCCCCAACAAACCTGGTACGAACAATGCCTGGAGTCTCACTAAGTTGCCCGTCGAAAAGTTTTGGAATCGGACAAAAATCACGCCCACCTCCCATGTAACGGTAATTTACAGAAATACGCTGCGATAAATCAGTAACTGCCTTACTACTAGGCAGGCATAGGAAATAATAAGCAAATTACGAAAGTTAATCGAGCATGCAATTCTGCGTACTTCTAGGTATATTGTATACGAATGCACCACCCTACATAACTAGGAGAATTCAATTATGAATTGATGCGCCACCTACTTGAACAAAAAATAAAAATGCTCTGCACATTTGATTTAAAATTAAGATTTGAAATATTATTAATAGCGTAACTCAAGATTTAAGTACACTCAGAAAAAAGTGAGGTAAATACATATATTTTTCTTAACACATCATTCGGTTATAGAAACATTTTTGGTTATATCAACAATATGCCATGAGAGAAATATTTGGGGGAGCGCATAGTTTTCTTAGAACGAAAAGTCAAAGAAACTTCAAAAAAATCGATAATAGTATATATATTGCTTATACAGCTTAGCGTTTAAATATATAGGTATGTATGTGAGTATAACATACTTATTATCTCTATACGTATATATATAACTTTAAACAATTTCAATATGCATACATATGTATGTAGGTCGCTGCCACTGACCCTTCATAATATTTCCTCACATATACATTATCTTAAACATACCCTTTTTAAGCAAGCACACAAACATAAATATGTATGCAAATGAGTATAAAAAAGGTTGAAACACTAGTAAACGTATTTGCATAAGTACAAACATACTTGAGCGAGTATACTTGTGTACATATATGCATAAATAAGTATGTATATATACTTACAGATTCTCACAACAAAATAAAGTTAGTGTAACTACATGCGTATATTTAGTACTTATGAGACCATCTACGAAACTTTAAAATAAACTTGCAAAAACATCAAAATACGTACATACGTATGGGACGTTACATGTCAAACGGACCAAAGCTCTGCCCAAAATTCTATAGAATAGAAATTAACGTAAAACATGTCAAAAGACGTGTAAAGATTTTAATGCATCAAATAAAATTTGGCAGAATTTTTAGTATTACGTAAATGCTGCGACCCTTAAAAGATGTCATGCCCGTAAACGCACAAATAAATTTGTCATTCTAATATTTTTTTAGGTCGCTGATCACGAATGTATCCGATCAAATTAGAAAACTTCAAAATTAAATTAAAAATCTAAAATCGGATTTTAAAAATTCAAAATGGCGGATCCATATTTGGTCTACCATTTATCACGGAGGAGTTTGAATCGAACGTACGTACATGGCGTATGAGTTACCCAGACGAGATGAGAATGTTGCTCATACGCCATGTATGTACGTACGTTGGAGTTAAACTTTTCCGTGATAAATGGTAGACCGAATATCCATCTGCTATTTTGAATTTTTTAATTTCAGATTCATAATCAGCGGCCTTAAGAACCCCAAAATTGTAAAGTTTTAAACGAATTTAATAGATTTTGAATATTTTATGTATGTAAGCAAAGTGACCAGTTTTGGCTATATTTCTTTTGTTTACTTTACGTTTATTATTTTTTTTATAAAAATCTAGCAAATTATGCAAATACACATTTCAAACTGCGTACAAAAATCAAAAAAAAGAATTCAAAAATTTCAAACTTTTTATTCAGAGTTTTTAGAAAAAAATGTTGGCATGCAATTTTATAGCCCATTAAATTTTATTAGGTCAAAGAGCAAATTTGCAGGCGCTATAAAAGCGCAATGCTTTTTAATATATATATTTTTTTTGCTGACGGGGCTAGGCAGTTTGCTCGCACATGAAAAAAAAAATTGTCGAACCTACTTATATTTTTATTGGTATATATTTTGTTAAATTTTTATAATTTATTTACGAAATTTGAAATGTAGATTTACATAGTGCTTGTTGTATAATCAGCTAGAAAAATATTAAACATTAAATAAACAAAAGAAAAATAGTCTGGTTAAAATATCACTTAACTTTAATTAGGTGATCACACGTTTCAAAATACGTCTAAAAATATAGTTTTTTATAAATGAAATTTTTTTTATAAAACATTTTTTCCAAAAATCAGTTCAGATGGTAGAAGAGTTTAAGCTTAAAGGTCTGCATAAAAATGTTTAAATATTTTATCAACGGAATCAAAGTAATGAATTTTTTTTGACATTTTCGAATCGGTCTAGCGCACGTAGATCTTAATATTTTTTCGAAATATTTTGGTGGAAGTCTTAAAATATAATAAATTTTATAAATAATTCCGGTTAAAAACCCGCGACTTTACACTATAAATTTAAATTAAACGCAATTATGTTCAACAAATGATATATTGCCGAATCATATTTAAAATAGAAGCCATTTTTTTATCTCCGTGATTACTTCTTCTCTTCAATTTATCACAAAGAGTTGCTTTCAATTTTCCGCTTACCAATTGATTATTACTGCCACTCAGTTTAGGTCTCCTTTCATGAAAAAATCTATTAGATTCATTCATATACGAGTACTATGTTATATTCATATCGGTTTATTGGCGCAAAAAAAGTATTACTGTTGATACCGTAACGAATTGAAGCAATCAAGCACACTGAAACTAAATTAAAATGAATGCAATATTCGTTTTTCACAAATATTTTGTATTTTTATGTATTGCTTTCTTTACTTTTATGTACGTATGTATATACATACATACATATGTACATATGTATTTTTCAGTACGTTTGCGCTTGAGCCAAATGAAATGTGTAAATCAAATTATTAACGCGCCATCGATTTGTTTATGGTGAATTTTATTTTTGGCGCAAATATTGAACTGGACTCGGCACTGGCGAACTATTGTATCTGAATTGTGCAAATATCGCGTAAATTTGTAAATGATTGCAAAAAAATTCTTCTTACGAAAAAATTAAGCAACAAAGAATTTGTGATGGAAAAATAATAGCCTGCGTTGAAGCGGAAGCGTTCCGCCACTGCATCCGGTTTATTCATACAAATAAAATAATATTTTCAATTAAAAATATTTGACGTTGATGCTTACAATTATTCATTGCACTTTTGCGATGGCTAAGCACAAAAGTATTGAAGAGAAATGGGAGTTTAAATAGTTCTTTTTGTTTTTGACATTTGCAATTTGTAATGACTCGAAGCACTCGATACTGCGAAAATACATATAAACTAAGGGTAAGTTTATGTATTGGAAAATTTATTAAAAAAGAACATTGTAAACTAGCGGAAGAAAGCAAGTAATAGCTAGAATTGGTCGGTTGGTCGGAGTGGTTCGTCACCCTGGTGACAAACCTTTAGTAAATTTCAGACATTTTTAAGCCACCCTGTGGGGAAAATATCTAGTTTTGAACTTGTGTGCGCTTCTAGTACATTTAGACCCACTACTACTAGTTCGCTATAAATCTCTTTCGCATGCAATCAACTGGCGCATTTAACACGGCTACGGCCTAGGAGGTGTCAATTGCCCCCCGCTGCTTTACGTTTTCTATAGTTCGGAACCAGTCCTCAAATCGACAGATGGGATCTGGTTCGCTTTGCGTCCCTTTTTCTACAGTTCCGAACTAATTCTAAAATCTACAGACGAAAAAACAAACCATAGTTTTTTCAAACAGAGTCTCTTGGGTTTTCCCGTGTGCACCACTGACTTAAAATAAACAAGTCCTCCGCTGCATCCCTATTTCTATACTTCGGAACCAGTTCTAAATTCGTCACCATAAATATACATAGATCTCTAATTAAAAGCTGTTTATTCTTTGGGTCTTCTTATCATATAATTGCGATACCCTAAAAATAAATGATAAAAAAAACTAGGTGGCTTGATCTTTTAGAAAATTGTTCTCGATTCTTGCGTCAAAATATAATTTTTTAGAATACGTGGACTAAGCAGCAACTTGTCACTCTTAAAGCATAAACAGATGGCAGCGTTGTTCCGGAACAACTCGTTAATTCGGAATTATCTCGGGAATTAACTGCAGCTGATCTGTCATTGAAACTTTTTTACCGAAAGTGCTTTTTTCAATCTCTAAATGACATTCGAACTTCAACTCGTCCTGGACTTCTTAAAGGAGTGAAAATTTTTTAATCGGAGAGCGAAAAAAAAATTTTATGACCATGTCGGGGATGCTCTATCTTTGCCGACTTCTGGTTTCGACCGAAAGTGGATTAAACATATAGGAAGCGCATTATTTCAACCGGAAGTCCATTCCAGAAAAAATATTTCCAACGAAAGTTATGTATTTTTGTCCGCATAATCCGAATCTGTGGTAAAACCATCTATTTGTATACAGACATATGTATTTACAATAGGGTGGCTCAAAAATGCATGTGAAAAAAATAAAGTCGGAATTTTTATGCTCTCGCCCCTTAGGATTGATTCTTCTATTCAGAAAAAAGTACCCCAAATTTTTTTTATTTTGAAATCATAAAACATTTAGAGGTCGTTCAAAGCGCTCAAAGTTTTCCAAGTATTTTATATGGGAAAAAACCATTTTTTGTAAAAATGGTATAGAATTCTTGAAAATCAATATTTTTCGATCGAAACCCCCTGTTTCTCTGCAGAAGATTACCAATATTAATACGCAATTGTTTATTTAACCATTTTTTCATAGCAATTATAATTTATAGGTCCGCCAAAAGTTCCCCAAAGCCCCGAAAAATGTTATGGGGGACGAATAAAAATCGTTAGTATTAAAAATGGTTAATAAATAAACAATTGCGTATTATTATTGAAAGTCTTCGGAAAATACTGATTTTCAAGAATTCTATACCACTTCTGCGAAAAGTTGCTTTTTCCCCCATTTAAAATACATGGCAAACTTTGAGCGCTTTGAGTGACCTCTAAATATTTTTTGCTTTCAAAATAAAAAATTGACGTATTTTTTCGGGATAGAACAATCCTAGGGGATGAGAGCATTAAAATTCCGACTTTACTTTCTTTTTGACCACCCTAATGTATAATGTATAATATTTAAGTTCAGTCAACTTCCAACAGCTTCTCATGTGTGGCAACTGATACTTAGATATTCATTCCGCTTTGTCTAAGGTGTAAATACGGTGATAGCATTATCAAACCGAAGATTTTGCAATAAATTCTTGTAATTTTTGAAATTTAATAGCCCGCCGTCACACAGTGCAATCAGTTCGTTTCTCTACAACAACGTTCTTCTACAGCTTACCAATCTCTAAGTGCAACGTCTTAAAAACTTCACCTTACAACTTTTGTTATGTCAATAAGTCGGATATTTTACGCGATTTTTTTTTTTGTTTACTATCGCAATTCATGCAATATACTTAAGTGTCGTTTGAGCTGCCTGCAACTTTCCCAATTAAAAATTTCCGGAATATTTCCGAACTGATTGTATAACACACTTCACTTGCATAAGTGCTTCAACCTCGATGCACTTCAACAATAAAAAAAATGTAGGTATGTACTTGCAAACATACATATGTAGGTATGTAGCTCAACAGCACACGTTGCGAAAGTAAACCATTTTTTCTTGCATTTAAAATTTTTTTTTTTTATTTGCGCTTTTTTCCACCTCCTCTACGAAGCATCGAACGATTGCCATGATGCACTTTCCATTTCCAATCAATTTCTATATGCAAGCAGATACTCCTTCATAAATATTTGCTGAATGGAGTTCGTTTATTCGTTCGTCGCTTTTTCTGCACACATTTTTTTGTTGCACGTTTGTTTTGGTTCTTTATCCGCCCCAGTCAAGTGGAATCGACCGCCGCAAGCAGAAGAGCAGATGTAATATATCGGAAGCCACAATGCAACCGACCGAGGGGCAGAGAGAGAGAGAACGGGGTGAAGTACTTAGTCCAAAGAGGAGTTGAAGCAGCAACAATACACAGCTGGCGGATTGTGAAGGTGAATGCGGCCAAGCGCTGTTGTACGTAGCTATGTAGATAAACATAGCGATAGATAAGAGGTGGAGCAAGGATGCGCTGTAAGTAGTGACTCCTGTAACAGCTGGTTGGCTGGGTGGCATACCCGTGCCCCTTGAATTCACAGCACACACAAAAAAACAAACAGTCAACGTGGAGGAAGTAGCAAATATACTAGCAAAAACATTAACAATTACAACAACAACAACAACAAAGCTATACGATGGCGCAAAACGCCTTCGGCTGGAGTGCAACGGCGTGGCATGGCATGGCAAGCGGCGCGCAAAAGGAAACGAACGATTGCGAATGTCTCCTTCGGGTGGTGGCATAAAATACAGTGGCAGTGCGCCGCCGATGAAAGAGGACGACGCCATCCCCCTTAGATGTTTGTAGCGCTTGGCATGCCATCGAGTGTGGTGAATGTTGCAGTGTGTGGGGGAGGGGGGCAGGGGGGGAGGAGGCCGGTGAGGTTTGCTGCGTTTGCGAGATTCATCGTACAGTTTGATTCTGTTCGGTTGAATTGAGTTCAGTTGCAGTTTGTTGTCGCGTCGGAGAGCACATACCAGAAAAGTTTCGGCAACCGAAAACGGACGAAAATTTTTGAAATTTTTTGGATAAATTTTATTACGCCAAAAAAGAACCGAGTTGCACGCGAGTGAATTAGAAACGGAGGAAAAAATATACATACTTACATACATATAGTATTGTTCATATGCAAATGAACGGAATATAAACGCGCACATCGAACGTAGCACAAATATCGCAAAGCGATAAACTCACATACATATTTATACTCAACTAAATTGATCACATACATAAGTCAGCGCACGCACACATGCATAAATACAAACGTATCTACTATATGGGATATATATAATAATTACTCGTAGTAGTAAAAGCGTAAATTCACACAAATTCAAATGTATCGAAAGCACAAAGAATAATCATTGACAGCACACACATATATGTATGTTAAAAACAACAAGCAACACCGAAATGGAGCGACAATAAGTAGTAATTTTAATGAGCAAAACAAAAATAAAATCAACGGCAAAAAAAAACATATAATGGAATAAAGGTATAATTAAGTGAGATGAAAATGTTGGAAATTTGAAAATTACTTAAAATGGACTCGGCCAAACTAAAAATATTGATAAACAAAGACAAAGTTTAAAAGATAATTAATTGAAACAAAATAATTGAATTTGAAATTTATTAATATACTAAAATTTAGTGACTAAATAAACAAATAAGTAGTCCGAATGACTGTTGCTCTCACAGCAACAACCTAATTATATAAATAATGAATAAAAAGTTTAAATCAATATTGAAAGTATTTAAACAAAATAAGAAAGATAAAACGCAAAAAACGAAAACAGATTTTACGAGGGGCCAAAGGTCACCAAAAAGGGGTTTCTTCTGAATATCTTGTTAACGGTGACTTTAGCGAAAAAAAATAATGAATACTTAGTTTTTAGCTTCGGACATTGCCTACAAAAAGTAATAGGTAACTTTTTTTCAAAACTAACGGTTATCGTGTAAATTCCATACACTTTTTGTGTTTTTTTTTTTATTTTTGAAAAGCCTGCAGCGCCGAACGATGCACTTTTTGACAAACACTCGGAGGAAACATAGGATGTAATAAATAAAAAATTATTTTTACGTACGTTAATTATTACGAAATTTACATATGTATGCGAAATTTTCAGCAAAAAAAAAAATTGATCGGGCATTGTCGAAATATTTGAAACCGAATGCATTCTTACTAATAACACTGTAGGAACGCTAAAATGACGCAAAAAAATACCAGGCACGTAGACTTAATTTTAGGTCATAGAACAGATAATTTTCCCAAGATATATTAATTTTAATTTTGCATTATGAATAAAAAAAAAAATCAATCTTTGACATGAAAAAAGTTACTCATACGCCATGGAGGAGTATGGCCGTTGACATAGCGTATGAGTAACTTATTTCTTGCTCACATTTCATCCAAGAAATCATTAAGCAACTTTTTTATTTATCCATCGATTTTCTTCGTTTGTGTCAATATTTTTTTTAAGAACAGATTTTAAAACAAATGAAAAAGTACAAAAATTCTGTTTTTTTTCCAACTTTTACCATGTTAAATTTGAATTTCTTTCTCATAAAAATTAAAACATCTTGGACTCGTAATCTACGACTTGAAGTTAAGTGTACGTGTTTCGACGTTTTTTTGTGTCATTTCAAAACTCGAGATTTTCACTATACTGTAACATACATAACTGTGTAACTGTGATAGTTTGCGAGTGAGTTTACGAGTATGTTTGGTGATCTTTTACGCTAAAACGCCTGTATATATTACAATGAAATTTGGCATACAGATAGCATTAAACTAAGATATTTTTTGAAAGGAGTTGCCACATTTTTTAAATGTTAAAATCAATTACTTAATAAGATAAATAAAATATTACAACAATGTGTGTGTCGAACGAAAGCGGTTCAAAAAATATTTACTCCGAAGGTATTTTTTAGAGTGTGGTTACGTCCTAAAAAAATGTAAGTCAAATAATTAATAAGCTAAATAAAAAACAAAAAAAAACATTGTATTTTTCAAACGAAAGCGGTTCAAAAGCAATTCCTTACAAATATATTCTTTTAGAGGGCTGCCACCTGTTAAAAATTTTACAATGAACTTAAAAGAAAAGTTGAACGAAATGCTTTACTGTGGGTACAAAACGAGAGAGATTTCAGGAAACTTTATTTAAAAAATATTTTTAAAGGGGAGCAGCCACCTATCTAAAAATTTAAAATTAATTAAGTTAACAAGTTGAGAGAGAGATATTATGAAACGAAAAATGTTGTTATACTCCTTTATTCAGACACGGTTTTTGAGAAGAATCTCCACCTATAAAAGTCACTAAAAAATTTTTATATTTTAGAGACTAGGTGCGATATAACTTTTTTTATACTGAATTATCCAATTTAGTTGAAATTCGACGCATTGGCCGTGTTCTGGAACCTAAAGGCAATAAGCACCTTTAAAAAAAAATATATTATTTTCGGTGGTATACTTTTTCTTTTTTTTTTGTTGTAGTTTATAATTTTACCTTCAATTTTATAGACATTTCTGTTGCAGTGCATTGTTCGGTACCGCTGAAATTTTTTTAATCAAAACGGCCAAATCCCTTACTGTTGTTGTAGTTATAGAAATTCCTCCATAACCAAAAAATAGTCTTGCCAAAAAATATTACCCAAACTTTTTTTAGCTTCAAAAGTGACCGTTAACTGGATTTCAGCAAAACAAAAATTTTCCGCGGCACTCGGCGATGAGTCCTTTTGGAAAGTTGATAAGAACAGTCAAAATTTAGCTTTCCCCTAATTATATTGAAGTGAAATGTCTGTATTCCCATGCGACAGTTATCGACGAAATATTAGGAGTGCGCTATTTTGACCAGTTTTGACTATTTTTCTTTTGTTTGTTTAATGCTTATTATTTTTCTAGCGAAATACAACATTTTTACAATCAATGGGATGGGACAACACCACCTTATATAAATTCGCCTAGTTTAAAAGTCTAGCTAGTTAGACAATAAATACCATATAAATTTACATTTGAAACTTTGTACAAAAATTATAAGAATTCGGCAAAGCTTCACCAAAATTTCAAACTGTTTAATCAGAATCTTTAAAAAAGTTATTGCTATCCAGTTTTGTAGCCCATGAAGTGTAAGTTTCACTCTGCTAAAAACTCCTGCTGATTTTTTGCAATTTTTTTTTTGCTGGCCGTGTTTTCAATATAAAAGAAAATTGTCGAACATTCTTTGCATGGAAAAAATGCGAAACACTTTCCCCCAAAAAAGTTCTCGATTATTAGATTTTTTTCCAAAACCGGTTTTCGTGTTGTTCAGTAATGGAAGCTCAAAATAGAATAAGACTATTAAAATTAGGTATGGCTTTCCCTTAAAAGACAATTAGATGGAATAAGTTCAAAGTTATTTGGATTAATAGTAAGATAGAAGTGAGATCGAATAAATATTTAAAAGTTTTATATGCCTAAATAAATTTTTAACAGTTGACAGCTTTCAAATGGACTGTAATTAATGAAGTAACGAAATATTTTTTTACTTACACTTTCAACAAAAACTGATGAGATTTGACTTTTCCCGCAAAAGATAACTACTTCGGACGCCATATTCGATTTTCTATTTTAAATTTTCAAAAAACTATTTGAAATTTGCAAAGAGCGTACTTAGAAACCCCGCAAGTATCAAATTTCTTGAAAATTCAACAATTTTTTTTAATTCTGCGCCAAATTGGATTCGCTAGTTTGATTTTTGGAAATTTAACTTCAGATTTGTTAGGACACATCTTATGAATTATGGGATGCTAAATACCAAATAACTTATTTTAATGCCAAATATTTTAGTACTCCTTCTATTATTTGGGGCAACTACTAAAGTTGGTCTACTGAAATAAAAATGGTCGCACTTTTCTACGCAAGTATGCGCAACTTTTACTTTCGTGGATCATAAAGGAAGCTTTCGTTTATTTATTTTTTTCGTAATCTTATTTTAATAGGTAATATGTTCTCATAACCTAAAAAATACATCTAATAAAAACAATATAAAATAGTTATAAAAAATAGATTTTATAACAATTATTTTACACAAAAAAATAACAATTTAAATCTCGAATAAAACATTTAAAATAAAGAGGTATTAATAAATTGTTAATAACTTAAATAAATAAAAATTGTTTTTACAACACAATGATATAAAAATTTTTTAAATTCCGATAGTTTTAATATCTCTTTCTAAAATTCACAGTATTACTAAAAACTAAAATTTACAAAATCATTTTTTTAGTATATAAAAACATCGGATTGTTGATATATATCCATATAGACCTACATAAATCGGAACAATCGACATAATTGCATTTCAACGAGATTTTCAACATATCAAAAGCAGTAAAAAGGAGAAAAAGAAAAAGCGCAACTTATAGCAACAACAAATAGCAATTAATTGCAGCAACTTTAACGCGTAAGGACACTTTACAACAACAACCACTGTAGCAGCGAATACCAATAACAGCGAAAACTTTTGGTTGAAAAAAAAAACAACAACAACATAAACCATAGCAGCACCCTAAAAGCAAAGGCAATAACAACAATAATAGTAATCATAGTAACAGCGATTTGAAATCAAACAACGACTACATTTAATCCTTCAAAGCATACGCGCGCACACACACATACATATACTAAATTATAAAAAGTAGATAAACGCGCTTAACAGCCACCATTGAAACAATTTGCTTGAGCAACCACGCCCACACACACACACACACACACACAAGCGCGCGTGAAAACCAAAGAAACCAGCATAGCAGCTACGTACAACCGAGCTACGAGTTGGTGGGCTAAGAGCTGCGCGCTGAGTTCAACTCCGTGTGTCAGTGCATTTGAAACAAAAACAACAACAAACACTTATCTACACTTTCACAAAGTCGCGCTAAGCGCGTCACCAAAGCCGCAAAACTGGAGGAGGAACAAGGCGGTAGCGCGATGAGTTCGAAAGTCAGTTCGCTGGAGGAGAAAGTGAAACTCCCGCCAACGGAGACGATAAGCCGGTGTTATCAGCCACCAGGCAAGAATCGTAAAGTTATTCGCATACTCACCGTGGCTGTGTATGTGCTGTGCGTCTCGTTGGCGGCGATTATGTTGTCACTGTACTACATCTTCATTTGGGATCCGACCATTAGACCCTTTGTCACTAAGGGCAACCAATGTGGTAAGCCAGTGGAAATTTATAACTTATGCATATACCATAGATAGACATACATACATACATAGGTATGTATGTATAAATGTATCTATGGACATATACAACTCGTCCGCAATACTTTTTAACTCTTTTGCTTTTGAGGTTGCGTGTGTATGGAAGTGTGAGCGAAAGTTAGAATGTGTGTGTATGTACGCATTTTGGGTATAGTTAACATGATTTCCCAACAAAGGATTTCATTTACGTGTCTAGAACGTGTAAGTAATGAGAAATCGGTCGCACAGTGAAGCAGGAAGCAACCATAAAAAAATGCATATGGCTGAAAATAAATTAATTTTGTTGGGCAATAATTTTCCGACTTCGCGAACCAAATTCAGGGTCGTATATAGGAGAAAAAACCAAAAAAGTTCTGTGGATCCCTAGCGCAACTGAGTGAAACTTCTGCTTTCTCTGTTACACGTATTTACTAGATTACTAATGAATCCGCACGATGTTAAAACGCCAAAATTGAATTTAACATTTTAAGCAGGTGGCAACCCTTTCATAAACCTAAAATATATTCAAAAGTTTAGTCACAAGCGGTCCGTGTGCCTCATTTCGTCTAAATCCATTCAGCCGTTACTGAGTGGAGAGATGTTGCGCATGATTCGGTTGCCCTAATTTAAAATCAGCCTGTACAGATAAAAAAGCGAAATTCAAAAGACAGGGAAGCCAACTCGTGAGGAATTCCCCGATTTGCGGGATAATTAGATAGTACGAACATTTCAATAGGTGGCAGCCCTAATCAAAAGTATTTTCAAAATAAATCTTTAATAAAACTCATTCTTTTGATACATTATTTACATATCTTGTCTAAAAGTTGAATAAATTCAAATTTTCAAACATGTGGCAACCCTAAAAGTATTTTCAAACAAAAATCTTCACAATTTTGTCCGACATTGGGATACATACTTCAATGAACTGACGAATTAATTTGAATTTTATTTTTCAAATACGTGGCAACCCTCTTAAATGTAGCTTTGAAGTAAAGCCTTTCCAAACTCATTTCCATCGATGCAAAGATCTTTTAATAATTTATTTAACTTATTAAATAATTTGAATTAAACTTTCTAAACCAGTGGTAACCCTCTTCACATACATACCTCAAAAATATTCTAATTGTTCAAATGAAAGATTTCTTACCACTCTTTCGTTTGATGCCGATATTTTAATATTTCACATAACTTGTGCATACTTTAAATTAATTCGTATTTTTAAACAGTTGGCAACCCACTTAAAAATATTTTCTAGCTTAAGCTTTCTTAAACTTCTTTCGTCTGATATCCATATTTCAAATACTTATTTGCCGCAATTCAATATAATAAAATGTTTAAACATATGCCAACCCTCTTAAACATATTCAATTTATATAACTTATGAAATAGTTTGAATTTAACTTTTTAAACAGGTGGTAACCCTCTTCAAACACCTCAAAAATATGCTAAATAATTGAACTAAAGATTTAACACAGAAAGAACGCTCTTTCTTTTGACAATCATATTTTAATATTCACATGACTTATGTATAATTTAATTCAATTCGACTTTTCAAACAGGCGGCAATCCTCTTAAAAATATTTTCAAACTTAAACCTTTTTCGTCGAAAAACCCATTTCCCTAATTGCCTTAATTTAAATTTAATTTGATTTCTTAAACCACCCCGTCAACCCCTACCTTCCTCTGTCGCTTTTTTTGTTTGGAATTAGATTCAAACGAGTAGATATGTCGAATCGAATTTAAAGAAGTTTCACTTCAAAAAACCCTTTGCTTCGAATAATTAAAACTATTCGTTACAAATAGAATGAGCCCATTCGAATTCGATAAATTCATTTTAGATTCAATCAGCTGAAGCCAGCCAACTAATAGATCAGGACCCGTTTTCCTATCGTCTGACGGGCATTCAAATTAGACTCAAGCAGCGGGAGCCCATGAACTTATAGATTGTGGCCCGTTATCATAATTCGAATCAACTTCTTATCGGCAGTAAACTTTTATTTTTGGTACTGCAAATTAACTCTTCACTGGGAATTTTTTCCTTGTACACTTTTACAACGGGTTCCTCAAAGTTCGTAGAAATATTGTTTTAAAAATTATTTGTGTCTGTCCTAGCCCAGTCAGCGTTAGGTGCCCTCCCACAACTTATATGGAAGTCTTTTTCGTGGACATATTTTTGCCCACTTCTTAAAGACCAAAAGCGATTCCATGGCTCGTTTAAACATGGTACATGAAAACCCCGTTTGCCCTTAATCTCTAGAAGCGGTTTTTTGCGTAAATTTCGCCCTCCCATCCGCTTTGATCGATGTGTAGTTGGAGTTCTCACCCAGCTGCTAGAATTGGTTTACAATAAAACGATGCTGTGATGAATATTCCACATATCCTATGCCCCTGTCCCGCTTTGGTGAGGTCCGTCGACGCTCGTTTCTCCACCATTCTTTTGAATATCTGGCTGAACTGGATCCATTCACTTTCTACGATTTTGCATGCTCCATCAGAGCTACAAATTGGTTTCACAATGGGCTGAGAACTATCAGTCATATACCGACATTGATTTTGGATTTCTTTTTTTTTTCTCTTTATGTATGTTGCTTGTTACTTTTAGGCGTACTATTGGCTCGTTCGTACAGCAACTCGGTGAATGCAGCAATGAAGTCGCATATAACCAAACACAAAACCGAATATGTACCACAAATAATTCGGCAAAACTTTTAAAATTAAAATACAAATCTTCACTTTCACAAACAATCAACTGCCAGCGCAAGCAATTTCACTTTCGATTGTTTGGTATGCAGACACCTTTTACACAATCGAAATGCTCCACTCGACCCCCTGTGCAAATTAGTCGTTACGTATGTACGTGAGTGACAATGCCAGTTGGTTGCCTTAGCACTATAGTCCCTAACTCCACTAACAAAAAAGGACACAACAAACCAAAACAAAACGCAAAACAAAAGAGTTTGCAAATTAGTACGTGCAGTAAAAAGTGAAAGAGTTGCGAAACAAAAGCTGTGTAAAAAAAAAAAAAAAATATAAAACAAACACAAAAATAACAAAACTGTAATAAAAGCACCGTGAAAAAAGCGCACAGTCGCAGTGCCGAAAGAAGGCAGAAAACAAAAGTGTAGGACAAAGTGTGCGATTAATAAAAAAGTAGTTGCCGCTATTACTGATACCACTTCTTCGCCTTCTGCCTGCTACGCTTCTTACGCTTTTCATTGGTTGTGTAGATGTTATGAATTGAAATTCCTGCACTTGTGGCAGCTGTTGAAATTCTAGGCCACAAGGCGGCATTCTCCAACCAGCAGGAGGCAGCAGGCAGGAGACAGTAGACCATCAGCTAGTCAACCATTCATGCGTTACAACAATCGGGCATGGTCTTTGTGAAAAGGATGCCAGAATGGATAGAAAATGAATGATAGAATATGAGCGGCGGCGGCGGCGGCGGTGGCGGTTGCGGTTGCGGTTGCGGTTGTGGTTGAAAAGCGCGATTACTATTGTTGAGTATCTAAGGATTGTTGAGTGGATGGTATGAGTGGAGTGAAGACTAGTGCTATTGTAATAGCTAGCTATCTATGTATATATGTATGTGCGAGTAGCTAACAAGTGCAACGCCTAGTTTATGCGTCCATTGTTGTTTTTATTCTTGTTGTTATTGGCATTGTTATGCACAAATGCTAGCGTTATTGTTATTATTATTATTGTGGGTGGGCGTGTGTGTGTGTGTGTCTCCGTGTAGAGATGCATTTTGTTGTTGTTGTTTGTTATTCGTGCGCGCTTTGCGGTTGCAGCGCTGCAAATTCGCTTTGCACCAAAAATTAGGTCAACGGGTGTACAGCGAGTGCGAGGTATGTAGCTAAGAGGCCACAGCAGGCGTTGCTATGTTTTCACATCATACATATGCATGTATGTACATATGTATGTAGCATATGCGCTTGGCGGCCGCTGGGTGGGTGTGAATTCGTGCAACAGCACACAAACTTGCAGCAGTGCGCGCGCCACACCTACACGCTTACACATCGTAACATAAATTTGTATGCATATAATGTATGTATGTATGTATGTATGTATGTGTATTTGCTTGTCGGCTTGTTGACGCCTGTTGGTTACAGATGTGCGAAAGCCTCTTTGTCAGCTCAAAATCCGAATAAACGCTCACTCACACAAATTAACACTCCGGTAATTCAATGCTCACTGCGCTTGCTGCCCACTTACTGCCCACTCAATCGTTGGGCTGCATACATAGTCTTGCTGCCACACAGGCCCACTTCTTTGCCACATCACCAACACCACCAACACAGTGCTCCATTCACTAGTTCACTCCCAGCAATCGCCCAACGACCCTTACACTTTGCATGCGGTGCCCACAGTCCTGTATTTGTATTTCTATTTTAATTACAAATTTTTGCGCTGTTCTAGTTTGTTTTTGTTTTTTTTTTGTAAATATTAAAATGGCACCACCAACAAAATTAAGCAGCAAAAATCAAACTTAACTCTAGTCTATAAAAAGCTATTACATGCTTTATAAATAAATAAAAGAACTCAACAGAAAAATAAGAAAAAAAAGTAGAGCAAAGCAACCAACGGTGAGCAAACAAAAATGGGGAGCAAAACAAACTTGTTATTTGGCATAATTTCTACTTGGCATTTTCAAGGTGGCAGGCACGACAGCAGGCAGCACTAACAACAAAAAGAACAGAAACAGCCTCGTCAACGCAGACGCCACCACCGACAATTGCCGGCGACAAGGTTATGACCATGTACAGACAAAATCACAAGAACAAAAACAAAAACAAGTGTACATAATTACATGCGATGCATACATACTTGCATACACATATAGTATAACCAGAAGCAAGTAGATATGTACGTATGTATATTGATGTCGCTGCCATTAAAGGATATCAAATGCAGAAAAACCGATGAAAGAAATTATGTCAGATTGTACACTTGTCTGTCTATGTGTATGTGCTTGCAATTAGATGTACACGTTTTTGTGGTTTATTTGTCATTATAACATCATTTTGAAATAAACATATAATATATACAATCTGCTGTTAAGCTCTCTTCAAGCTTCATTAGTAAAACAGCGGGATAAATTAATTGTATTACCAGCAAATACCCGGCAGGCTTCACTGCGCCATCAAAGTATTTTTGTGTTGTTAGATGCTCCCTCTACATCCAAAACTCTTACTTAATATATTGTTTTAAGTGTATTTATGAAGGATACCTCAAAACTCTTTTTTTAATTCTTTCTTCATTCATATTTTTTTTCGGCTTTTGGATAGGTGGAAAACTTTCAAAACGATTGTCTAGTAAGGATTAACACTTTTGGCACTAATCGTGTAATATTTCATTTAATTTCAAAATTTTTATTTTTTATTATTTAGATAGGCAACAACTCAATGGCAAATATTTCTAAATCAAAGATTTCCCAAATACCTTTCGATTTACACCCATAATATTGTAATACCTGTTCAGTTTATCTTAACAATTAAATTGAATTAAATTTGTAAAGTAGGTGGCAACCCGCTTCAAAATATTTTCGGCTGTCAATTTTCTTAAACCTCTTTAGTTTTGTAGACATATTTTAATATTTGATTTATCTTATCAGTTTAACTGAATTTAATTCTTCTAATAGGTGGCAACCCTCAAAAGTATTCTAGACTGGAAGCCTTCTTAAACCTCTCTATTTTGACACCCATTTTGTTGTACTGAATTTAACTACATTAAAAGTTTCAAGTAGGTGTCAGCCCTCCTCAAAAATATTTTCGGCTTTAATATTTCTAAAACCTCTCTAGTTTGATACCCACCTTATAATATTTAATTTATCTTATCAATTTATTGAAACACATTTTTCAAAGAGATGGCATCTCTCATAAAAAAAAATATTTTCAACTGTTAGCCTTCGCAAACCTCTTTTATTTGATACCAATAATGTAATAATTAATTATTTTTATCTTAAACTGAAATTTTCGAACTGGTGGCATGTCTCTAATTTTTGTTCTTTTTAACCCGTCCGTGTCTTATAACGAACAAATCAAAAAAATAACGACCTTGCCATTTACATATCAATACACAGATATAATACCTATATATTCCAATTGATTTGACCGATTGCAATGAAATATATAAAACGAAAGTCTCTGTGTACTTTCCTACAATGCCCGTTGTTAGAAAAAATGAGTATGGTAAATGAAAGCTACCAAAATGCACGATAAACCATATATATATGACATTTCGATAAGCCTGATATTTTTTACTTGTGTAAATGCTGGTCTCTTGATGTATGTTCAGACAGGCCGCTAATCGAGAAATTAGCTAAGTTTTCTCGATTAAGGCGCTAATTCAGCTCGATTTACCATACAACATTTAAATTCTTAATCGCTCGATTAGTGTTAATTTGAATAAATTTTTTCATGCAACCCTGTTGAATATGTTTAATTTTGATTTAATTTTTGGTATGTTTATTGAGCAATTACCAATCAGCTGTTCGTTTCTGTTTTACAGCTGTTTTTACATCAGGGATGGGAATTTGGATTTTAAAATTTTACCCAATCTGCGGAAAAACTTTACCTAAAAGTAGATAAATGTACCTGAAAAGTAAATATGCATTTTTAAATATTAAAGAAAATAGGAGGATTGCCTTTTCCTTCAAAACCATATCAACTTCTGGATTCACAAATTTCAATCTACTAATGAAGAAATTCGTTGGATAATTAAAAAAGGGAATGAGTGGTCAAATGAAAATGCGGAAGGTATTTTTGCATGAAAAATGTGCAGCAAAGAGCATACATGGCGTATGAGTAACATTTTTGCCGGCTCATTTTTCATACAAAAAATCTTTGCGCATTTTCATTTGACCACTCATTCCTATTTTATTTAGCCATCGATTTTCTTCATAAGCAGCTCAATTATTTTATTAGAATTTTAATTTTTCCTCTGTTAAACTTTGGATTTTTTTTAATTTTTTCATCAAAAAAAACAAAAAAACAAAAAATGTGTAATTATTAATTAATTTCACTTTTATTAGCCACATTTCGTATTAAAATTTTTAAATGAACCATGATATACGTGGTTACGTGGAACCATTTTTATATGTCGAAAAAGTATACGTAAAAAAATTAACCCGATTTGCGGATTCAGCGGGCGATTCTACATAGTAATTGAATTGGGGTATCCGTAGATAAGCACAAATTTGTGATCCAGTGTTATTAGTGATAGTGATAAAGTACGATTTCCATAAAACTTAAGACAACCACCTCAAACTAAGTTAGGTTAGGTAGCCAGTTGCCACAAAATACTACTAAGAGAAGGTAGACATTGAATTATTATCGTGAGCTGCGTTTGTCATTTGTCAGTTTGAATAATTTGATGGGCTGCTAGTGTTTGGCTTGGTTTACTGTAAGTCGGTAATAAGCAGGGTTAGGATTTTAAGGCACTAAAAACTTGAAAATGAGCTTTCAAAAAAGGCAAAAAAAAGCTTCTAATTTTTAATTTTGTTATATACATACCTTTAGCACAGTGTAAATATATGTCTATGCAATTAAATATTTTAAAAAGTACATATAGTGGTCAAAAAATTATAGCCGCACCACTTTTTGCCAAGTTTTAACATACTATTTTTGTTTTTATTTAATTTTGGTTATTTTTTTATAAGATTATAACTCATTCTTCAACAATACCGGTGTAAATCAAAGTTTCCAACTTTTTGCAATATTCAAAAAATTTCGTAAAAATTGCGAGCTTTTAAAAATTCTATAAAACCAACCATAATTTTTAGCCATTTCAAACTTGTACTTTATTCCACAAGAGTTGAATGGGCTACAAAACTACATACTCAGCATCTTTCTAGGAAAGCTAAATTTTTACGAAATTTTGTTGATTTTGTTTTCATTAAATATTGCACATTTTAATTCAGTGTCACACGATTGGTACTTTTGTACAAAGTTTTACATGCGGGCTGTTGATACAAAATTTAAAAAAAAAATGGGACGACCATTTTTTTGTAGTCACACAATACAACGAACTTCTATGAAGAGACAAATATTAAAAAGGCAAAACATCAGAAAAGGCAGAAAAAGGCAATATGTATAGTCAAAAAAGGCAAAATTAAAATTTAAATTTTGAACCAAGGAAGGTATGAAACGTGTGATTCTTAAATTTGTTTACAGATACGACTAAGCAGACCAAAATAGGCAAGTGCCTTGAAATCCTAATCAAGGTAATAAGAATCAAGTATTCATCATTCCAGAGTGATTTTGAAATATATTTGAAACAATTTTTAAGACGGCTAACGTGTGTGTACTTGTGCAAAAATCCGGCTATCGAATGAAAATATTTATTTTAGAAACTCTTATATTTACTACAAAAACTTTGAGATTCATACGACATTGTGCATTTAAATCCTTACCCACTCTTTCTTTACAGACAAAATTGTGATACCTGAAAAAATTGCCATACGCCTACTCAATTCCTCGGAAGTCACCGCCGAGCAATTCTATAGACACATACTCGAACAATATCGCATACTCAATCAGCTGCAGCAGCAGCGCCAGCAATATCTGCAACAACAACATCTTCATCTACAACAACTAGCGGCCGCCAATAAATTTCAAGAGATCTTCGCCACAGCGACAATAATACAAGCCAATCCAAATGATCCAATACGTAAACCGGTTACACCCACTAATGGTACCTTCCTGCTTGATCCATCGCATCCCATAGTTAGTGACGATGTCGAACCACGTATACCCATATTGGACACTGCGCAAGCGCCTATTCCTGTATTGGCGCCCGCATCAGCGCTCGCTACAGCAACTGCGTCGGCGACAGCGTCACTGGCAGCGCCCAATGCAAGCAATGGACATAATAAACGCAAATCGCATCGCAAGCACTACAACAACAACAACAACCATCATCGACACACATCACGCAAGAATCATCGCAAGAACATAGCAGCCGTCGCGGTCAATAGCAATGTGGACAACAACAACAACAACAACAACAACAACCTGAATAACGACTATGAACCCGAGCCATTTGTGGTGGAGACGCCACCCATGAATCCACCCATACTGTCCGTGGTGCAGGAGCCTTACACACAGCTACCCATACCGTTGGTGCTGAATTCGAGAGAAGATAAGCGTCCGCTGTATTACAGCTATGGCGAGCGTAGGGGCGGCAGCGGCGGTGCGCGAAAGCGTGCGGGTTACGATACACAAACATATATGAATCCGCTGCTGACCGGTGAGCTTATTTTTGAGAAATAAAAAGCGCAAATGTGTGGGGGAGCGCAGGGACTGCGACAGCGGTAAGATAGAACAGGTTGCGGGAAGGGGGTGGAATACAAATAAGAGGAAGAAATAAACAAAAAATTACTTTAGCAAAGCGCAATGTTTGGCAGGGTTGCATAGCAAAGCATTTATGTAGATAAGTAAAGCATTAGTTGGTGGCAACCATAATTGGGTCATTTCAAAGATAAACAACAACAGCAAATACTGCCATTATTGCCGCCCCTAACTACACTGACACCAGCAGTAGCGGCAGCTTTACAATCGCATTGCCGTTGCTGCTGCTGCTGCTGCTGCTGCGGCTACAACAAACATCACACACACCACAAATAAACTATTGAAAACCAGAAAACAATAAGTAAAAAACGAAGAGGAAACAACAACAACTAGATCATATATAGCAAATTTTTGAATGTGTAGCAATTAGTGATGAAATACATACCAGCAACAAGAAACTGAAAAATCAAATACCTTAAAAAACCAAACAAAATAAAAAAAAAACAACAACTTATATATCCGTATACCCAACAACCAATACACTTGTAATCGTCTGTATGTACTGTTTATACTCGTACTGTATGTTTATACTACATATATACTTAATAGAAGAATAAATAAAAAACAAACCTTCCCGCCTATACACCAAAGTCGTCGGTCACTCCACACCACTTTATACTTCACGTGCATGGTTCTTAGCCCATTTTAGGCAGCATTAAAGCGCATACAAACGCATGGAAACGCATTAAAACGCATACAACTGCATGAGAACGCATTTACTTATTATACAACGCCATAATGCGCTATCACTTTATCACTCACTTCGCCTTCACCACCGCCGCTAGTTATTCACTCGCTCACCAACCGCCTCACTCACCCCCTCTCACTCACTGATACTGATTCACCACCTCTTCACCATTCACACACGCGCGCATTTACTACTAGAGAAGAATTTAATCACCAACAAATCAAAACAAGTACACCACCAGCAAAATTATATGTATGAAAACAAAGCAAAAAAAAAAAACAAAAACAAAAACAACAAGATCAAATAACATAGTTCTTATATGAATGTACACCAATATATGTATGTGTATGTATTGTTGCGTTAGTATAGCCTTAAACAAAGGTTCAAATGCCAAAGTGGTCAAAGGAGCTGAGCTAAGAGATAAGAGTTTAACGAAATTAATTGAAAATTTGAAAAATGCTGGTCTAAGGAAATGAAATAAAGCAAAGCAAAAAAAAAACAGCACAGGAATTACATATATGAGCATGTCCAGCGTAGGAAAGCAAAGCTGCATAGCAGAAGAGATGATACATCTGCATACATGTTTACAAATGTACTTATAGTACTTACATAAATCGGTGTGTACGTATGCTAGTATGTACTACCTTGCAATTAAAGCAATGAATGCCAAGAACTGCAAATGGTAGCCTTTATAGTAACGACTATGACTTGCAGAAACAACAAAGAAGATAAGACGTATGTATCTACTCTTTGTAATTGCAGTACCGTAATTACATACATACGAGTGTTATCACAAGTAATTTAAGAGATGAATACGAAAGCGAAATAAATGAGTAAACAATAAATAAAATTAAGTTAAAAAAGGTGTAATAAAATGTAAAGAAAAAAAAGCGGAAACATTTGTATCACTTTTATTTTTAATTGGAGAACCCATCTATGCAACGCTGTGCAGCAAATGAAGAAAGAGGTAGGTAAACAAATTACAACGGGCAATTCTGGCTAAGATAGTTGAAAGTCTTTTGTAATACGGTGTTTGCATGAGGCGATTTTTTTTTTTAGTTGAAACAACAATTGCCTGGTGTGGACGGCCTATCAACTAATCGCTTCCAATGAATTTGCCTCTAAAATTACATGTAAATCCCGCCTCGTGTCAACACCGTTTAAGACAATCGAAAGAGAATAGGGAAAATGGTTTGAAAAATTTTTTGTTTATTCGCTTTGCTCCAACAATCCCAATGGCCGAGTGAGCAAAGCACAGGCATGCCATTCGGGAGATTCGAGGTGCGAGTCCTCGGGCAGCGGAAATTTTTTTTTAAGTTATTTTATTTTCTTTACTGAATTAATTTTCTTTTCATTTTTACATTTTATTGTTATAAAAATAGAAAAATAAATTTTTTATTTCATTACATTTAAGAAACATTTTTTTCATATTTTTTCCTTTCTTAATTAATTTTTCTTCATTTTTTAGATTTTACTGTTTTAAAAAGAAAAAACATTTTTTTTTTTAATTTTTACACATATTCTACTTTTTTATTTCAACTCCATTTTTATCTTAGTTTTTATTTTTTTTTAACGAAAAAAAAGTATTTCCTTTTTTAATTTAATCTAATTTATAGAAACTTATACTTTTTTCTTATTTTTTAATTAAGTTTTTTTTCTTTTTTTAGTTTAACTTATAATTTTTAGATTTTATATTTTTTAAATTTCATTTAAATTTTTAGAACTTGATAATTGTTTCTTCTTTCCAATGCATTGTTTTTCTATTTTTAAACCAATTTTCTTTTATCTTTTTGTAATTGCCTTAATTTTTAAAAACTTATAACATTGTTTTTCTATTTTTAAACAAATTTTCTTCTATGTTCTTGTAATTTCCTTAATGTTTAACAACTTATATTATATTTTTCGTTTTTTAATTATGATTTCCCCTTGAATAATAATAAATAATTAAATTTAAATTACTTTACATTTTTAGATTTAAAAAGCAAAATATTTTTTATGCAAATTCATTTAATTTTTAGGTTGCTTTTTTATTTATTTTTTCCTTTTTCTGATGTACTTTTTTCTATTGTTAGTTTAGTGTTCTTTTAATTTTTAGATGATATTATCTTATAAAGAAGAATCGTCTCTTTTTCCTTTAATTTTTAATACCTTTTTATTTTTTTTTCTCCTTATTTTTTTTTATTTTTAGACTTTGTTGTTTTAAAACGAAACACGTTTTTTTGACCATTTAATTTTTAGAAACTTATTTTGTTAATTTTTTGTTTGTTATTTAATTAAATTTTGATTATTATTTTTAGTTGTTATTGGTTTAAAAGGAAAAATATATATATCTATGTATATTTTTTTAATCTCATTTGATTTTTAGAAACCTTATTGTTAGCAGATTTATCAGTTAGTTATTCGACAGACAAAAAAGAGCTTTTACGTTAGTTGCCAGAATTGACAATTTTCTTACGAAAGACTTTTGTCTTACGAAAGGCTGTGGTAAATTGAAAGACAGTTGCCAGAATCGCTTTGTAAGTTTATGTGAAGGTAAGTCAATGAAATTTGTAAATTTTTTCTAATGACAGCCAAAAGTGCGGTTATTTTTCGTAAATATTGCATGTCGCTGGCATCCCTGCGGTACATCAACTCCCTTCCTCCTAAATTCTCTAACATGTGGCTAGACAAAACTCTAAAATGCTAGAAAGTTGGCTGACGTGATGACGGAGGAGGTGATGAAAGCCACTAATATGGTTGGAGACAATAAAGCAACAGGCCTGGACGGCATCTCAAACAAGGCATTAAAAACTGCAATATTTGCAATAATTGCAAGGTAAGAGGCGTAGGAAAACGTGACTATGGCGGATGGGACAAACTTATGGTGGGTTTTTATACCTTATTTTAAAACAGTACCGGCCAATCGCATACTAAAACATCTGCGCGTGAGGAGCGAAAGCTTAACTTCGTGCATACACATCGTTAGCGTTGGTGTCAAAACACGAACGAAATGCAACAACGCATAATGGAACTTTTCAACGGACCTCATGAGGACTGTAACGAACCTAGAGCTCCGCGCTCAAAGCACCTCCCGGCAAAATACCTGACGGCAGTAACGGGGGGATTAGTACTAAGGCGACAGAAGGTTTAGTTCGGCTTAAAGTCTCACACTGACGGCGTTTAGCTTTCGATGCTTCCTCCTCGTCAAAAGAAAACTGAGAAACGCAAATAAGCTGAGTAGATATCTCTTCCTATAGAAACGCATTTGTGACCTACGCAGCCATAAAAAAAATCCACCATTGAACAGACTTTCACAGTGCTTCAAGTGCTGAAAAATACTCCGGATAAAGAACTCTACATATACTATGGGCTGGTTTCTCCAACTCAACTTAACTTATTTTAGCCATTTTTTTGACTTAAGTCAAAAGTTAGCCAACCTTTTACACAGCTTATTCTTGACTAAGACTAAAAAATTGGCTAAATTAAGTTAAGTTGAGTTGGAGAAACCAGCCCTAAGTTTTCATTACAGCCCCGCTCTTTCAAGTAATGGGTGGGAAGGGTAGTTTTTATTTTTAAAGTAGCCCATCTTACAAAATGCGTTTAAAAGCAAATGGAGAGCAAATTTTTCAATAAGCCTGTGAGCTTGTTTGAATGTGCTATGCTTTATTTTAAATCCAAATTGATGGTTAGGCATTCGCTTCTTCTCTTCTTTCGGGTTCTAATATCATTTTTACATGAGGCACCTTCCATTGAAGGACATTTGAAAAATATTGTTTTCAGCTTTCATCAAAATTTAAATATTCAGTTAGCTGACTGACAAGGTGTCTTAAGTGCATTGTCTCATGTCGTAAAGTTTTTAACGGTTATTGAAACGTTTGTAGGACTTGAAACCAAAAGCAACTCTTTTTTAACAGAGTGAAAATTCACATTATGGCTAAAGGTACCTTGCGAACACCTGGCATATATTTTTAGCCGTTTAAAGCTTTCGACGAACAACAATACAGCACCCACGACACCCTGTATTTTTTTTTTTACATTGCCAGTATTATTAAAGATTCAAGTCAAAGCAATAGACTTTTCAGCAACTATCTTAAACAAACTTAACAAGATAAGTAGCTGCGGAATTTGGGTTGAGAAATACCGACAGCTCGATAAACATCTGCTGCATAGAGATTATATATGTACATACATAGATCGCTAAATGGGGAAGAGTCTTGGCCAGACACCTTAATCAAATAGCCTAATCTCCCAAATGAGCATTTGTATTCCGAAAATCCGATGGTTAATATGCGGTAAAAATTAAATTTAAAAAAAAACTGTTTGTTTTTCACGTTTTTAATAGTTGCTTATAATTCTTAACCAGACGCTTACAATTTAGCTTATTTGTTCGTCATTTTTTTTGGGAAATGGCATGAGGTCTCAAACCAACAGCAATTGGTACGAACGGTGTTAGGTTTTATCATATAATACTATCAGCTTATGCATATATATGTACATATGTACATACATATATGTGTACATCTGTGTCAATAAGAAACAAAAGCTAATGTCAGTAAGTTGATACACCATTTACTTTATAGTATAGATAAATACTGTAAACAATTTTTTGATGAGAATATAGGGGAATAGAAAACGGGGTGCAGGCTTCGCACACTGGGACCGCCCCATATAAGCGGGAGCTCAAAATGATGAAATCATTTTCTTTCCATTAGTCTTATCGCTTGTACTACTTTTTAAGCGAACATTTTTGACGTCTTAACCCGTTTTTGTCAAAAAAGTCGAAACCTTTTTTATCTTTCATCTTTGATTCGACTTTAAATATGCCCCATTATGTTTTAATTTCCAAGAGATTTACAAATTAAGTATACAAAATATCGAAAAGCAAGTAATGTATCTTATTAAAATCAGCTATAAAAAAAACGAATTAAAATAAAATAAATAGTCAAAACTTTTCAACATTTGAGTATGCAGAGTTGTGTAACCCATTTAGTAGTAGTACATTAAAGTGCAATTAAATATAATTCGTTCAACAAAAACCACAAGAATAAATTTTTTAATTTCATACAGAACTCGGGGAAATGCCAGAAATATCAAAAAATTTTCATCAATATTTTAAATTTTGCAGTTCAATTTTTTAATAAAAAATTTTAGTATGCAACTTTGCAGATCATTGATTTAATGAAAAAAAAAATAAAAAATTCCGCCAGCAAAAAAAAATATTAAAAATAAATGCGATTTTTTAGCCGCTCAAAGCTTGCACTAGTTGGCCTAAAATTTTATAGTCTGTCAACTGCATACCCAAAAAATTTAAAAAAAAAATGCTGGTTAATAAGCTCGAACTCTAGATAATAAGTTATGGAATTTTTCTAAATATTGTATAAAGTTTAAAAGTGTGATTTATATTGTTTTTGTTAAAGCATGAACCATATTTTTATAAAACAATTTAAAAAAATTTAGCGTGAAAAACATTGTAAATATTAAAAACGAAACACCATTCATCCATTTTTGGCCGCCACTGTATGCACACTATGGAAGTGGAAGAATAGCGTGCAGGCATTACTAAAGCTGACTCGATTTACTACTGACTAATTTATACACAGACGGATCGAAGATGGAGAAAAGTGTACGGGCGACAGTCGCTTGTTCCTATCAAAGTTCGATCTCAACAAAAATCCTAAAAACTACCGAACCACTGCAGCATTTTCCAGGCAGAAGTATTGACCAAAAGGAGAATGGTGAAGCTACTGAGCAGTAAGTAGCCTAGCAAATAAACCGGTGAATCTCTATATTGACAGTCACGCTGCGATAAAGGCGCTACTATGGCACAGCACTTACTCAAGAAGTGTGGTAGAGTACAGGGCAGCTGTGGATTTGCTACTGATGTACTGGGTTTCGGTTTACACCGGTGTTGACTTCTGGCGTTTCACGTCTTTAAATTAGCGCTGATCAATGATGTGTAGGAGATGCAGTACGAACGAGGGGACAATGGAAGCCGCCGCCAAGGTAGGGTACCACAAGGTGTTCCTGTTTGCCAAAAGGACGACGATGTTCTTCAACATTGCTCCTCATACTCAGCGGAGGTCGTAGTTTAACTGATAATGCTATGAATGCCTTAATTATTTACATTATTTGGTTATAGCTACCAATTCTTGTATTGAGATACATTTATTTAACTGATTCTTTTCCCAGTGTAATACATACGCCTATGAAATTAATGACAATGTATTCCTTCACCGTTCAATTCGTTCGTTCTTTTTCAGTACCCGTCCATCACGCAAGAAGAACCATAGACCTTAAGTAAAATAGTTCTCTCAAAAGCGCCCAAAGCCTTATTCTAAAACCTCTATTTTCTGCGCTATAAAAAAATCCGGGCATTGTGAGAGATTTATGTTAATTATCATAAATTTAAAATAATAGTATAATCATGAAAATCCATTTATGAATTTGGCATTGTAAACATTTGACTATTTTGAGTAATACTGGGCTTTATAATTTAATAAATCTTCTGAAAATACGAGTACTTATGGTAAATAGTTAAAATTTCAGACCGCGCAATATGCATACAATAATCATGTGGTAAAGTTAGATGTGTCCTGTTTGTTGTGCCATTTCACAAGCGAGAGATAAATAATAACAGTTAAATGTTAATAAATAAGAGTATGTTTCTTATCTTGCTGTTTGTTTGGTGAAAACTTTTCTCGTGAACGTCTGACATGTTAGTTATGAAATTATTTTGAGCAATATCTTTACCAGCTCACATTTAAAATATATGTATGTATACACATACTTATGCATGTACATTAAACTGCATCACTCGCCATACAATGGAAAATCGGCATTGTTTTCCATTGGAATTATAAAATCTGTTATATTTTAAGACTTCCATCAAAATATTTCGGAAAAATATTAAGATTTACGTGAGCTGGACCGATTTGAAAATATCTCGAAAAATGGAGTTTTTTATGAATAAAAATAGTTGCTTAAAGATTTTTCGAAAAAAACTTCCCTCAAATGACAAAACGGTTTAAGCTTAAAAAATTTGCATAACAATATTAAAAAAAAATTAAATTTTTAACTTTTTTAAAAGATGGATAGAAGAAAACCTAAACTATTCCGATTTAGATTCCGATTCAAATATAATAAATTTTGTAATCCCGGCGGAAAAACCGCAACTTTTTTTGGTGATGCAGTCTAAGGTACATATATATATATACACCTACGAAAAGATTAAAAATATGTGCATGCAAGCAAATATTAAAATTAACATTTATATGGAGGACAGTTTCGTGCGCAGGAGTCCACGTAAGTGGGAAAAGCTTTTGACTACCATTCACGCGGAAGTGGCCAGGTATTTATATCCACGTATCCTCTGGGTAGCGAACAAACACTCATATTGGGAGATAGCTAAAGTGAGAAAGCGTAAAATTTTCACGTGCGCTGGGTTTGGGTCCCGCCACGCCCAAGGATCTCTTCTATGAGCGCTTGGAGCGTACATATGGACGCCGCCCCCGACACGATATAAAAATCAAAGAAAAGGAGGAAACGTTCGCTAACGGCCTTAGGCTGATCGAATTCGCCGCGGCCCGAAACCACTTATTAGGTAGTACTAGGTTCCACCATAACAAAATCCATCAAGTCACATGGCTGTCTCCAGCTCGAAAAACGAGAAACCAAATGGACCATAGATAGACGGAAGGATTGTCGGATTTCAGCGAACCCAAAAAGAACAACTGAAGAGAAAAGCGAGACGTATTATTTGCCGCATTAAGAAGAGAGAGGCCGAAATACGTGTGTGCGAAAAGCTTGAAATGCTGGCCGTCAGGAAAAAAGCCTAAAAATTTTATCACCGAGTTAGGCAAATTTCGGAAGGTTTCAAGACCAGGGCGGCATCCTGTAAAAACAACCATGGCGACCTAGGAGTGATGTACAGAACATACTTAAATTATGGAGAGAACACATTTCCACCCTATTGAAATAGCATCAACTCTGAAAGTAGTGGAGAAGACGAACCCGAACCCCCCCCCCCACTCGATGACGATGGAGTCGATGTCCCACCACCTTCCAATGACGAGGTACGAATAGCGATTACGCGGCTCGAAGAGACTTGTTTTCCTCATGTTAACCTTTTGTGAATAAAATTGTAGCTTGACAGTTCCACAGATTTTGGCCCGAAGAATGCTGGTGCAGACTTAACATTTCTAGGTACTCAAACAATTTTTTTAACTCAACGGTAGAATTTGTTTCATACCACACACTTTCGTCAAAATTGCTCATCACAGGGTTTTAAAGATCAGGTCCATGTATTTCGAGAGATAATCATTTTGTTGAACCAAATAAAAAACACACATCCCAGCGAGTGATATTTTTTGTTTGCTGGTTTTTTAACGGTTCAAAACGATTTTTTATTCACTCACCAAACTCATTTTCCAATTCAGATATATACGCCCGGTTATCCATTTTTTTATTTTTATTTTTATTCTAGCTTCTAGATGAAATATATTGTTTTATTAATTATTAAAAATTTTTATAAATATTTTTTTTTAAATATCTGTCGAAAATCACTGCACAAAAACCGATAAATGTTTTGAAAAAATTTATAGCGCTACTTTCATTTCTTTTTTGGAACATAAACTCTATATCACAACTCAGCACATTTTAGATAACGATTAAGTGAGCTAAAACGAAATTACTGCCGCGACATGTGTTTGCACCGACTGAGTAGGGCTAACTAGCACAGCTTTTGTGGATGGATAAGCCGCCTCACGCAGCATACGTCAACTGAAAGCGTTAAAGCCCTGACATTGCATTTTAACGCCCGAATTGAAGAGCTAGCTAGAGCAATGAAGTGACGACACTGCTTTCACACTTCAACTTCTGTTTAATAAGTACGCACTTAAGTATGTATGTATGTATATATATACTTACATATCCAAATGTACTTTTCAGAAGTAAGGCCAAACATAAGTAGCTACGCACTAAATACATACACACATATACATATGTATGTAAATATTAAGTTGTAAATTTGTGCGAAAATCTTAAGCATTGGCTCTAAAGTCAACAAACTTTAAACGTTCTTAAACGCACACACGGTCTTACATATGCATACATACATACATACATACACATGTACATATACACACATACATACATATTTGCACAGGTATGTATCAGAGTTTCATGCGAATATTCGCATTCGCAACCGCGGAGCTTTGGCTTTAAGTTTAACATTCGCATTCGCTTTCGCATTCGCAATAATCAATGTGGAGCTTTTGCGAATGTTGTGCAAGTGCACCGATAAAACGTATATATGTATATCAAACAAAATGACAAATTCAAGTCAATATTTTTGCCTGTAGTCGTGGGAGTATTTGTATAATAAAACTGGTCAAATGTCATATACTACATCAACTTTGCTAAAAATGTCTTTAAACATATTATTTCTTAAGCTATATAAGCGAGCTATCAATGGGCCGAAAATCCGATTTTTTTAAATTTTGATTGGTAATAGCAAAAATATGGTTGATTATGCTCTAAAAAAAACCTGTGTGAAATTTGAAAATTTTTGGTCAATTTTTTGTTTTTTAGCTAAGTTCAATTTTCTACAAAAAGGTCCATATACCAAATTATGTAGAACTAATAGTTTCGAAGATTATTGCAATTTTAGTAAAAAAATTTATTAATTTATTTATTTATTAATTTTTATTTTTTGAGCATATTGAACTTTGATGGACTTGGGCGAGCCTAGGATATTGACCAAAAAATTCCAAATTTCACACAGATTTTTTTTAAAGCATAGTTAATCATATTTTTGCTATTACCAATCAAAATTCTAAAAAAGCGGATTTTCGGCCCACGCTAATGGGCAGTCATACAAGTTCCCACTTCTACTTGACCTTTGACGAACGTGAAAGAGAACATAGTCCTTTTAACAATGTATATATTTTTTTCTGTGCTTTAAATGCCTTCATTTGTTTCTTTCTTTATTATGATTTTTTTTTGGCCAATCTTAAAAAAAAACAACTAGACACAAATGAAGAAAGTGTGCACTGTAATTCTTAACTAAATTTTCATGATTTGCTTTTGATGTTACATATATTCGTTTCAATAATTTCAAATGGGGCTCTTTTGGGAATTTATTTTTAGCAAAAATTTTAAAAGCTGTAACTTTGTTTACTTGTCGGGCAATATTTTTTTTCATAGGGATATACATTGGACCCTTAACTAAAAACTTCAGTGGTAAAACAACTGTCCCTTTGCTATTTAAAGCCAAAGAGTAAGCTCCTTCAATAGGGATTTCCCGCAACAAATGATCAACATCTGGCTATAAAGAGAATTGATGCTCAAATAATTAAAAAGCTTTAGTTAGGTAAGTATATGTAGCTATCTGAGATTCAAATACTTATAAAAAAAAGGGCGCTTTTTTTTAAATTAACAACATTTTGATCCGTTTCGTCTAGCAGCCACGACTTTAAAAACAGAATTTTGTTCAAAATTTTCATTCCCGGAAAATAATAATTTATTTTCCATATCCGCCTATTTAGCTCGCTATCAGCACACATTTTAGAAGCCAGTCGCAGAAGAAAGTATTAAAAATTAATTACAGAAATTAAATCGAAAAACGCTGATGAAGTTACAGATTCCCCAAATTCGAAACAGCCAAAGGAATGAGAATGAAGTATTCTTTTTAAAAACCTGACACATCTGGTTTAGCTTGTAAGCGCTGTTTAAACAACGATCTCACCATTATACTAGATTCTAATTGTTTCTTAAAAAATACTTGACATTCGCATTCATATCCGTATCCGCGAATGCCAGCTGTTAGATATTCGCATTCGCAACATCCCTAGTATGTATGTATATATCCACAGACACTTGCTGACCTTTAGCTTATATCATAACTAAGGCAACCCAAAATATGCTCCTAAAGCCTCATTTTAAGCGCTTAAAATATGCCGCCAATAAATTTTAAATATATGCTCCACAAAATGCTTTTAAAATCATTATAAGCCATAAGATGTGCTTTTAAATTTCATTTAAATACGTATGTGTATGCCCAAAAACGCTTTTAATATTATTTGCAGCACCTAAAATGTTCTAAATTTCATAAAAGTGTATATACATACATAAATATTTCTGTTTAATAATTCATATTTATTCAATTTTTTGTTAAAACATATGTATGATGGAATCTAATTCACAAATTGTTTCATATAAGTAGGTATTCATAGGCACAACCTTACTATGTATGTTTGTAGATACATATGTATGTACCCTGCAGCGGAAAGTACTAGTCGGGAGTCGAATACCGGTACCTCACAAATCTGCCACCCATGCTGTCTGCTGTCGCATTTAACATGGAGTTGTCCTAGGAGATGACAATCGACGCCCGCTGCGTAACTTTGCCTTAGTACTTGCAGTAGTAACACATAGCTTGTAACCGAACCACGTTTTGTATCTCGCTACGTAACCTGGTACTAGTAATAATAAAGACTTTCATAGCAAAACATATTTACTTGCGTTTGATGAATTCCTTGTTAATTGCTTGCCAAACGAAATTATACATAGGTGCAATCCCGTATTCCTCGGACTAAAACTAGTAAAACTGTCAAAAAATAAAACTTCGCTCAGAGCGAGAGGGTAACGTTAGTTGCGTTCGATAACAAAATTAGCCAACACCAGCCAACAATCAAAATGAAGAGAGTAAGCGAAAATTCTCTCCCAAAGAGATGAAAAAGCCAAAAAGTAAACGAACAGGAAATTAGCCATTACTTGCAAAAACCGGAAGAAGAAGACACACCAGCTGACTTTGTTTATGTTTTATTTGTAAACAAACTCAAATTCATGTTGCCTCCATAGAAGAAAAAAAAAGGAAAGTGAACGTTCAATGTTCGCCAGGAACATTTCTAGAAGTAAAAACTAGTTGGCGCTATCATAAAGTCACATAGCAGGCAGCCAAAAAGCATATAAATACCAAAACTCGGAAAATGCAATTTTGTTTGTTTACTAAAATTGCAACCATATGTTTTGTGATCATATGTTTTCGTGTTGGATAATTTTTGCTGACTAAAATTTTGCCAGTACAAAATGAACGCTTCTCTTGCATCAAAATGAACGCTTGCTCTCTCAATTTTTGTGTGTTGGATAATTTTTTGTCGTTATCGAACGCCATCCAGTAAAAATTTGGCAAAACTATTACAAATTTTTGACTTGTCCAACGCACCTATTGAAAAGTACGGGATCGCTTTCTAGTAAAAAATGGCAAATTCTGTCAACTTCAACGTAACCTCCAAATTTTGGATGTAAATTTTTGCTTATTTTGTATGTAAACGCACTCAGCTCACACATGTAAATAACCAAAAATACTTTCAAATTCATTTGAATCCACTTAAGCAAATAATTAAATACTTTTCTACACGAATTAGCAGAGTGCACTTTTCTTTCGTTTACAATTTGGTTGCCAAACGCACTACAGCTGATCGATTGACACATGTACCGGAAAAAATTCTGGACTAAAACTTTCTCTTTTTTGTCCTCTCAATAGTCGGTGAACCGAGTACGGGATTGATTTCCAGTAAAATCTGACTATTTCTGACTAGACCGGACATGTACGGGATTGCAACTTATAATGGCGTGACAACTCGTCTGTCAAGACCGAAACATATAAATAGTAAACTTTATACAAACCAGAGGTCGAAAATATCCCTCTCCACTTTGAAATTGTCCCAAAATAACCGTCACTATTTAAGAGAAAAAAAAACCCACAAAACAGAACAGGTGGTTTATTTTTTGTAGATGTGTGCTCCTCTCAGTGGGAATGGGTTATTTGCATATCCTTTTCCGTTGCTGTTGGACACGGACACTTATCGCTGGAAGGGGAAGAAAATAGTAAAAAAATAGTTGTAGAGTGTTTAAATTTACCTTGCTCTTAATTTTTGCATTTATCTTTACGCATCTTTGTTTTTGTTTTTATTTTTACCTTTGCCTTTATCCTTTTTTTATCAATAAAATAAAAACCACTTATTTTCGGTATATCATATGTGAACGCTCTCTTCTTTGTCACAAATGTTCGCACATGTATGTATACGTATATGTCGTGTAAAGAAATGCGTAACGCTTTGCATCCAATTATGAACGCCCACTTATATTTTTCAGTGTAACAATAACCCACAAATTAAGACACTTAAAATAAAAGTCCCTGCCAAAGTGTCTTTGCCTAAGGGAAATTTTAGAAGTTGATAAATAACCCACAACGGAAAACACAAAAAGATTGCACATAGTGATATGCAACGGTGAGAAACACTCTTTGCTTGAGAGATGAGTGTTTGTGTCAGTGGTAAACACCCATACAAGACACTTGGTGACGGTTATTTTCGATCTCTGATACAAACACGATGTGATCGTGCACTTTGATATTTATTTCATTTTCGACACAGTGTTATTATATTGTTATTTTTTCAGAATTTTTATTGTTAGTCCTAAACGTAAAAACGCAGCATTTCATTAGCGTGTTGCTAACATGCCTGACAAAGAACATGACCGAACATATTTTGGGTTGCCCTAATCATAACACAAGTAGTTCTGTTGGTACATACATATGTATGTATGTACCCTACAAGACATTGCTGAGCACTTTAGGCAAAAATTCTCACACATTTACACTTTTGTTTTTGTAGTACGGCATAAATGAGTAGTTTGACTATTAGTACTGAGGACTTTCTGATGACAACATTGAGGGGAAAGTACTCAATTTTTTCCCATGGCCTGAACGAAAATGAGGACTTTGATAAGCACTTTTGTGATTAGGGATAATGATAATATGAGTACTCATATGATACTCAGCTGTCTTGTAGGGTATACATACAAATATATATATATATATATATATATATATATATATATATATATAGTCATAACTTATTACGTTTATAATATCTTTATATAACATATTTATAACAACATTATTTATTTGATTTTATAATATAAATGGAATTTAAAATTAAATAATGTACATTATTTGATTGCATCTCCCAACTTTTTGTTGATGGGGTTAATCAATTTGGGCACTGAACGGCTCATATGTCTCTTTTTATTTTCTCGCCTGATAACAGGCTAACCTAATATTCACGCACGCCGCCAATTTATTGTCAAAAATTTCTCATGCACATGCAACTTTTATGAGATCAACCGAAATTGAACGGCGTGCGTATGAAGCTAACTCAATTTCCAATTTTTATTCTGCGTGACATTTTGATTTGACGTTTCGCTCAATGAAATCAAATGCAAACGCATGCAAGTCAATTTCGGGTGACGCAAAAAAACAAATTCGATGGCATGCGTACCAAAACGCAAGCCGCGATTATTAGGTTAGCCTGTAAGTGTGTGAGGATTCATTTTTTCATATTATTTTTTAAATGTTAAAATAGATTGAGTTGTCAATAATTATGCTTACAGGTCTGCGCATACATATGTACATATGTATGTAGGTATGTAGGTACGTATTTTAATTAATTAATTTAATTTAATAATTTATACATACATGAATTTATGTTCCTTTGTTGCAATTCGCCATTTAGGAGGTTGCTCATACGCCACCGCACATGTTTTTGCAATCATATTTACCTGCCCTTGAACTTCACTTATCAGTTCATCAGCACGAAATAGTATCTCTTTAGTGTAAATTTTAATCCACACTATAAAGCACTATCTGACAGGGTCTCACACTAGTCGAGTAAACTTACAATACACCTTTTCTCAATGCATGGAGAAAAGACTAACGCGCAACAGTGAGATATCATATCTAAGTAGGCTTTTCAGGCGAATTAAATTAGATAATAAACGCAGAAACTACTGTCGCTAACACACAGACACTTTACGTATTTGTACTCTTCTTCATTGACGCTAGCGCCAATTTAGCGATTTTCGCCGAACATATGTAGCATGGCAGACGTTCCTTCTTCTCGGTGGCTGTAGACCCCCCTCCAGGTTTTTTTTCCTTATTTTGAAAGCAGAATAGGCCCTTTTCTGTCTCTACAAGGGATGTTAATCCCGGGATCCCGGCCTTTTTTAAGTTTTGACGTAGAATACGTCATACCTTACGATATGGAGGCTATGCTGAAATGTTGTAGTTGTAATTTTTAGAGCTTCACGAAAACGCTTATTGCTAATGGTTGAGGTGAGCTGAAGACAAATGAGGTGAGATGAGATAAGGTGAGTTGAGGGGAGATAAAGGGAGGTTAATTTTCAATTTTACCTTTAGCTTTGACTCTTTCACCCCTATTGTGAGTGTCGACTAGTAGCAGATAAACGACTATTATTCGATTATCGCTTTTCCATGGTATTGTGAATGTCTATTTCTCGTTCAATAAGCGACTGAGAATAGTTTTTAGTCGCTCATCCTTTTTCAGCTGTTTATTTGTAGAAGGATGAGCGTCTATAATATATTCACACGGACTTATTTAACCAGACAACGACGTTCACAATACCATGGAAAGGGGGTAATCGAATAATAGTGGTATATCTACTACCAGCCGACACTCGCAATAGGGGTGTTTATCTTCATCTCTTCTTATCTCTATCCTTTTATTTATCTTTATTTTTATGTAAGTTTTTGCCTTCTTGTTTGCCTGTTTTTATCTTTATCCTCCACTTTATCCTTATCTATATCCTTGTCTTTAACCTTATCTTTATCCTTATCCATACCCTGATCTTTGTCCTTATCCTCATCCTTATCTTATCCTTTGTGTCTCCCCGCACCCAGTGGCAGTCAATACTTCAAAAAGGAAATGAGTCAATACAAATGAAGCCGAGTGTATTTTGAATGGTTAAATCATTAATTAAACCCTTTTAAAAGAAGTTTCTCTTGCAGATATCGCCTATCTCTGACTATAACTGATCTGAAAACTATATTGTAAATGATTTTAATGGAAAACGATTGGTGCATTCCTAGCATTTGTGCTTAGAGGGCACAGAGAAGGCAAACATTTTTCAGTACAAAAGAAAACGCCATACGCTTTTTTCTAAAATTTCATAGAACCTTAACTATATCTGGCATTTTGTCCAGTTTTAAGTATTTTTTTGAGGTTTTTTGATTTTTTCAGTGTGAATTTTTGCTAGGTCATCAAAATCCTAGCCCTGTTAATGACATAATAACATGGTGTAAAAAATATTTTCATTTCCACGATAAGCAATGTTTACACTTCTATGTATGTAAAGTACATCTTAATACAAGGGGCACATAAATATTAGTATAGCTCATACACTTCAGCCTTTTAATTCATACACTTTTGAAGCAGAAAAATTTCAGGGTGTATGAACTACAGGTGGGCAGGGTAGCATTATGTAAACATTTTAATGTCAATTTAATTTATGGAACACGGACGCAACGCCCAATTAAGCTCTTTTGTGTGCATAGAACGTTATCTTCTTTCGTTTTGCCTATAGTCTTATTTAAAAAAAAATATCTCAACACACAAGTGCAATTCCGTATTCAACATTGAGCGCACGCTTTGTTAAATTGTTTCAACTTATTAGAACAGCTTTTAATAGTTTACACAGTGTTTAACTTTTATTGCAGCTTAATTCAGAGGATGCAAATTTTTTGTGAGTAAACACAAATGTTCGAGCAGTAGGTAATAAAGAATGTCAAAAAAAAACTCCTGCACCAGTTACACCTCACAAAATACAATTGATTTTTAATTACATATACATACATAAATACATTTTTTTTTATAATTATGATGAACTAACTCAAGTCTAACCACCACTATCATCTACTAAAGCATGCCTGATATAGCGTATCTAAACTGCTTTGTGTTTTGTTTACTTAAAATCAAATGGTGGCGCATCACGGCACGTATACGGCCCCATTGGCGCTATTATCACTTGTATTGACAAATTGTTACGCTCAGCCCCTATTAAATGCGGACTTAATTTAATGGAAGACAACGCCAGCTCATCGTAGGGTATAAGGTTGTCCACATTTAATACTCGCACTTTATTCGAGAAATACTCGGTACGTTCATGCACGGTAAGTATATGATCGATTTTATTCTGCACACCCGTGATCAGCACAGCCACCTAGAAACATGTGATTTTGCAAAAAACAACACTATTGATCACAATTTGCATATTAGCTACCTTAAAACGTTCCTCGTCCAATTGTGGATACTTGCAAGTGGCCCGTAGACGCACAGTTTTCAATGAGAACTCCGGCACATCTTCCCCCCAAATGATCTTCGCTTTGTTGTATTTGACGCCGCGCGGAAAGAATTCAATCTCCCAAGTTATTGTGTGATCTGGAAGAAATGGAAGAAAAAGCAAGTATGGATAAGATTTAATCATGGGATTTAGACCAAACAATTTGATACTTGATTCTCGGTAGATGGTAGGCTTTGTTTATATAATATGTAGAAAATTCTTACCATCCTCAGTTTCAGCAATATTGCGCTGCGAGAAAAAGCACGTAACATAGTTCGAGTATTTTTCGATTTGATCGAACTCCTTCACATGAATGCTGACACTCCATGTATCATTGGAGTAAAGTCGCGGTGTAAATTGCAGCATGCCTTCTGGGGAGTAACGCACTTCACTTACTCGCTCTTCTTGACCTGACTGATAGCTCATACCTGTTGAAATAAAGAAATTGTATTACTGCTTTTGTGATATATCTATAAGGCTTTATAATTTGACTCGCCTATTGCCATGCGCTGTACAATGTACTCCTTGTGGTATTCCAATAGTGGAAAGAGGAGCAAGTGCGCCAGTTCTCGCGGCGTCATCATTGCAAATCGTATGTGCACAACTGTCTGCTCGACTAATTGCAAGAAAGCAGTATTTTTTTCTTCCACGGTAAGCGTCTCATCGTTGTCAAACACCTCTTTGCGATGTAAGAGCCATCGTTGCAATATGCCAAATAGCTGATATTCACTAGTTACCACAATGTCATTTTGTTGCAGCAGCAACACCATAATTGCGGTATCCAATTCGACAAAATCTTTTGATTCGCTCACCATTTCTAAATTCCATTTCAAAAACCGTTTTAATGTCTCGGTGAGCTCTTTGTGATAAGGGCTAAAAGCAATTGTATACTGCAACCAAGATACTAGATAGCCTTGAGTGGCCGCCTTGGCAATGTGTTTCATCATGTAGTCAACGCAAAGCTCTACTAGATCCTATGAATGTGAATAGATATTTTAAATTTAAAGAAATTACACAATTATTTCCAAGTTTAGTGCTTGCCTTCACATTGTATTTGTCTGCCAGGGCCAACATTGGCATTACCGTTTGTAGTGAGATTTTTATTTGACCCACATACAAATATTTCAGAAATTGTGGAAATACCGCTGTGCAACATGGTTCTTCAACCAATTCGATAACATGCTTGCGGCACTCATTCCACTCGGGGTTCATAAGCATCACTTGGAACACCTCACTGCTGGCGCAGAGTATTACACGATGCGCTGGATACTGTTCATTGCCTACCACCAATATTATATCAGACATTAGCTGCTCTGCGTACAAATTAGCAATCTTTTCCAGGACGCTTTGCGAGTTGTTCATCTATGAGATACAAAGATTAGAGAAAAATATGGTACACAAGCCTATGCAATTTATTTTTTATAGCAGATACTAACCACACTCGAATCCTGACTAAGCTCCTCGCCTTCTTCCATTTTTAAGGTTGTGGGTTCCCTGTTAATTGCTCTGCTATTTATATCTCCGCCACCACCCATATAAACAGAATCGTCATCCATCTTCTCGGAGGGAATTCTATAACGCAGTGTTCTTTCTGCAACATTCAAGAATTGAAAAAACAACGTCTTGTAAACACACAAAGGACACACGCTATTTAGTTGTTTGAATTATAGAAAAATTTATGATTTTTTATATAATTAATTTGATAATTTGATGGCATTCAACTAATTTTGTGAAAAGAAAAATATCTGCAAGCAGTACAATATTCAATACACAAAAGAATGGCTGGATAATGAAACGAATGGCGAATAAAAACAAAACAAAAAACTATCAGTAGCAGGCCTGCCAACTTCCCTCAAACCGGCCACTTTTGGCCATTTTTCAATTTAGCACAGTTCTACTTTTCATCAACTAAAATTTTCTAGTCTTCTAACTTTATACTAATGGTTTATTTGACTTTTGTATTGCACGTTTGTGTCAGAAACGTGTTATTTATTTTATGGCTAAATGGGAAAGAAAGAATTCACTTTCCTCCGATTAAAAAAATGGCACCACTTGTGTCACATGAAATGATTGATGATGAAGACGTGATTGAGACAATTGGAAAAGTACGCATGTATTAGTGAAAAAGTTTTAAGTGTAATTACTTAAGTGTAATAACTTAAGTTATTCGTTGAATAATACGATAACGTTTAGCACTTTCCAAAATCGTTCAAAAAGTTTTCAAAAGAAGAAAAATACATATTTTTGGTGTGTGGCATGCGGTTCTACGTTTCTTATTTCTTATATACTGGTATGCTAAAATTAAGATTTAAATTTTCAGTACTAGTGAGTACCGACTTAAAGGCACATTTTAAATGCGCAAAAATACAACCCTATTAATTAGAAAGATTCTTATCAAAACAAGTGTAGGTTGAATGTCAAAATAAATTTAAGTAATTTTCCACAAAAAAAATTTGTTACGGCTTCTGTTTCTTTCACTAATCGTAAAAACGACCAAATGTATATGAAATAAGGCATAACCAAGCCAAATAGTGTCGTGCATAAAAATCGACTAAAGTGACGGCGCAAATTCCAGCATTTGTATTTCATCATACCCTCGGCTTTTTCGTGCCGGCTCATCAATGAATTCTTGTACCTAATAGCAAACAAACGAGCGCCTAAAATTCATAATGAGCATAGAAGTATCTACGAAAAAAACGCGCTTGTTACTGGAAGATCCCAGATTTCGCATACGCCCTTTGCAGCAAGTAGTGTCTGCCTGTACGGGGGCGCTAATAACAGCATGTTTCAGTGAGTACAAATAGTTGCCGTTTCCAAAAAAAAAAAAGTATCTTGTTTTTTTTTTTTCTATGCAGTGACACCGTTGGATGTTGTTAAGACCCGTCTACAAGCGCAACAAACCACCACAAACAAATGTTTCTTATATTGCAACGGCCTTATGGATCATCTGTGCCCATGCGATCCCAACATGCCCACACACCTAAAGCCGGAGAAGCGTTTAAATGGCACTATTGTACGTAATATATGCATAAATAATTTCTTTGAAATCAACAGTTTGCTCATAGGATGCTTTTGTGAAAATTGCACGCCACGAAGGCGTTGGTTCTCTTTGGTCCGGACTAAGTCCCACACTTGTATCTGCTCTGCCATCGACAATAGTTTATTTTGTCGCCTACGAACAATTCAAAATGCGCGCTTTGGAGCTGCACTACAAGTATCTGGCGGAAGTGAAGGGCTCGCCACGTGGCCGTGAGATACCTTTCCACATACCATTGCTCAGTGGAGTATCGGCGCGCATATGTGCGGTCACCTTTGTTAGCCCTATTGAGTTGATTCGTACAAAAATGCAGTCACAGAAAATGAGCTACCATGAAATGATATCCACTGTGCGAATGGTAATGAAAACGCAGGGTTTCTTCGGTTTGTTTCGTGGCTTACCACCAACGATTCTTCGTGACGTGCCCTTCTCCGGCATATACTGGACCTGCTATGAGAATATAAAAAGCTTTTTTGGTGTAGAAGAACCAACGTTTGGATTCAGCTTTATGGCTGGCGCAGTTTCTGGCTCGGTAAGTGCAAAAAAAGCAAGGTGAAATGTGAAAATCATCATGTATTACCAAACACAATGCAATCAACTTTTAACAAAACAGTGTTAATGAAGACTCGGAAAAAACAGCAATAGTTTGTTAAAGATCATATTTATCATATATCTTATCTTATCTGTTTTGATATGCGCATTGTAAACTTACAGTTAGCAGCCACCATTACAACACCTTTCGATGTTGTGAAAACGCATGAACAAATCGAATTTGGAGAAAAGGTGCTTTTTGCAGGTAAGCACTTGTGCCACTTATCAATACTTATAATACCCCTTCAACTTTCTAATTAATTTTAGACAAACCGCCGGCCAACGTTTCCAATTTAAATATACGACAACGGCTTTGGTCTATTTATCGCATGAATGGAATACGCGGTCTATTTGCCGGCTTAGGTCCACGATTGCTAAAAGTGGCGCCAGCATGTGCCATAATGATTTCCACGTTTGAACACAGCAAAGCATTTTTCTATCACTACAACATAGAAAAACACAATGAGGCTATATTAATGGCAAACCAAAGAGTAAAAGGTGTTTGATAGTTAGCGTGATATTATGCCTAAGTTCCTACGAACGCAGAGGCAAGGGCTCGTGGGAAAAAGGGGTTTACCTACATATAATAGAGTATTAATATATGCTGGGGTTTAAAATAGACCTTTGTGTTTAGCTTATAAATTTTACTGTTTATGTTGACCAATTGAAGACGTTAACTGAGATACTGGCAGTTGGCGCAGGCAACCTATTTATAATGTACGCACGTAAATCCTAATTATTAAATGGCAGTAGTTGAAGTTATGAATACCTATTTTTATAATCGATGGTCCAATCAACAAATGTTCCATTAAAAAGTAAATAAATACGCTTAATTGGCTTTTGAAGAAACCTTTGCATTCAAAACCCTTTTACCGCAAATAGTTTCCATCAGAAGTTTCGTGGGTTTATTAAAACGTAGACAATATTTTTTTTTTGTTTATTTTGATTTTTTAAAACTTGTAAGGAGTGACTGCATTTTAAAATGTGTTAAATTTCATGCACATTTTTTTTTAGTTACACTTTAAAACTTTTGCATTTTTAGTACCCGGTTCTAAGTTTTAATGATTACTTTTGATGCTCGACCGATTTTATGCAACCCTGAATAGCAAATGGAAGATGTGTGTGACAGTGGAGTTTATTTTTTTTTTGTTTATTTGTGGAATGCGAAAGTGTCAAACTGAATCAAAATAAAAACACGTGTGATCAACAGTGCAGCATTTAAGCCAAGAAAGTGTATTTTATAAATAATTAGTTGATTAACACAATGTCCGAAGATAAGCCTGAAGCCGCAAAAGAAGAATTACCGCAATCTTCGGTGGAAAACGATGAGCTTAAAGAAAATTCGGCAGCAAACGATGCCGATACAACAAAACCAGAAACATCTGTTACAGCAAAAAAACCAGCGGCAAAAACACAAAAAGGCAGAAAAAAGCCTGCAGAGGGTAATCCTGTACGCGGCTTGCCCAAGTCAGGTCGCCCATGGAAAACCCCAAAGCAAAAGTATTATTCCACGACACACTATATGTATGTACATTCATATTGAATTAACACGTCTTCATTCTAGGTTTAGTACAATAAAAAAGTCTAAACACCGTTTACCATTCGAAAAGAAAATGGAGCTGCGTAATGAACTGCGAAACATTAAGGAAAGATCACGAGAAATCAAAGAGCAACGCAAGGAAGCGGCTGTACAAAAGAATCAGAGGCGCATTGAAAATGCGGAGCGTCGTTTAGCAAATGAGCGTCGCTCAGAAATTGTCCAGATAATCAAGAACCCGGCGAAATTGAGGCGCATGAAGAAGAAACAAATGCGAATGATTGAAAAGAGGGACATAAGTCAAGTGAAAGTGGTTTAATTGTGACGTGTTTTACATCGCAGAGCAGGGCTAGTTTAAGTTTTGTAGTAACTTCCTTTTTATTAATTAAAAATTGGTGTGTCCCAGGAGCAGTAAGCCACGTGACTAATGTTTTTGAAATTGCATACTTTTAGGCACTAACTGAGTTTTTGCTGCTGAATAGAAAATTAAAAATAAAGAAATGGTTAGAAGATATTAATAATTTATTTTGGTGTATTGAGCTACGTACAAATGAGTAGCATTATGGGTGGCATTTGTAATCTATTTATATAGGTTATTTGTTTTAGAAATATAGATAGCTTTGTAAATGAAATTTTAACTCACAGCCATTCACAGAAGTATTCGTAATTTAGTTTTTTTCACAATATTCCAAATGTTTCCCATTATAAATCTTTTTCGTTAATTTTCACTTAAAATATAGCTCATTCTATAACAAAAACCATATACATAAATGATTCTCGCAAACTTTGTACAAAATTCATAAAAATGAATTAAACTTGAAAAAATTTACATCAAAATTTCAGACTTTTTATTCATAATTTTTAGAAACCTTTTCGGTATGCAGTTTTATAGCCCATTCAATTAATAGTACAATAAAGTGTAAGTTTCAAGTAGCTAAAAAGTACCGCTGATTTTTTAGAATTTTTTTTCGAGGGTGTTGCGCATTTGTATCCATATAAGGCATGAACAAAATCTATTTTTATTATTACCTTCCTTTTATTAGCTCTGGATGTAACTATGTAATATTGATGCGCCTAAAAGATGCAGCGATTTCTATTCTCAAGTTACATACCTGATGACAGTACGATTGGCAATTATAATAGGGAGGTTTTAGTTTTTAAACTATAATTTTATTATATGGAAGAAAATGCGCAACACCCTCGACAAAAAAACTTCTACAAAATCCGCAGCAAATTTTGGACGCTTGAATCTTGTACTTCATTATACTAAAATTGAACGGGCTACAAAATTGCATACCGAAAATTTTTCTAAAGATTCTGAATAAAAAGTTTGAAATTTTTATGAAAATTTTATTGAGTTTGATTCATTTCTATGAATATTGTACACTGTTTGCAGGAATGATTTACATATATGGTTTATTATTATGGTTTTATGAGCTATATTTTAAATGAAAATCAGCGAAAAAGATTTATGATAGAAAACATTTTGAATATTGTGAAAAAACTAATTTACGAATACTGCAAGTTTAACGCGCACCACGATCTATGTCACTCAAGCCTGGCTGAGCAGATAGACAATTCGACATTCTGCATCACGATCGACGACGTGCCCACCACGATTGTGGGCAGCTGCAGCAGTTCGGCAGACCTAATAATAGTACAGGTCTGATAGCTTATCACGGCGACCTATGCTAACACTGGCCAGACCACTTGCCCATAATCATCTCGGTCAATTAGCCCACCGACTTTGTTCCCGCGGACCATCGAACCTATATTAACTTTAACAAAGCTGATTTGAACGGCTTCGCGGAAGTTACCGAGAGCAGCTTCGCCGGCCTTCTTGCAATCACAGACATACACCCTGGCGAGCGCCGGTTCCGAAAGGTGGCCATTGTCGCATCGGCACGCGGAAATCCGCCCAAATTTCCCGGCAGAAGCAGCTGATCTAGCTAATGAGCGTGACCACCTACGCCAGGTAGATCCCGGGGAGCCTCGCCTTAAGGACCTTAACTTGCGAGATGGTAAATAAGGATAAGCGGAAAAAGCGAGAGGAGTACTGGAAGACCTGCAACTTCGCCTCTGGTATGAGTAATCTCTGGCCAACCATGAGTGGAAATTTCATTCGATGGTCGCACCTCGTTCGACCCGAAGAAATGCGCGAGCTATTTTAGGAGGCAATTTACACTGCATCCTTCGATAGACAAGGCCAAACGTCGAGCGGCCAGGGTGCTGCGCAAACTGCCCAAAAACAGTGCATCACTTGTTTTCACCAGCGGCAAAGTGAAGGGTCCTCAACCTGTCAAATGTACTTCTTTGCGATATTTTGTACTTCAGGTCCTATAGTTCTCCGATCTTCTGAACGATCGTCACTGGGTCTGGCCTGGGCGATAAATTCGTTAAAACCATTAAAGTCGCCGGGGACCGATGGCATCGTGCAATTGGTTGGATCCTATTTATGCGTACTGCGTGAGGAACGGGTACATCCCCAAGGCTTGGAGGGTAGTCAGTGTTGCGTTCATTCCGACGGCCGGAAAAGGCTCTCACATTTCCCCTAGGGTCTTAGGCCTATCTCAGGATTAGCTTACTTCTTGACAGAACTATCGCGTCGGAGTGGGGGAGCGCATGCACTCAGTGCAGAGTCAATAGGCGCACTCCACAAGGTGAAGTTCTCTCTCCCCTGCTCTGTATTGCGGTTGTAAACGACCTTTTAGAGGAACTGGAAAAAGTGGGCTGTCGGGTGATCGCCTATGTAAATGATTAAGGGTTGATGGGGGATGGTTAAGGAACGATTCCTATACATCCTTTTTGACCTGACTTAGAGTTACCTGAACCAGCTAACTAGGTGGGTAATCAACGGTAACTGTCTTGGAAGCCTAACATTGAGGAAAGGGTAAGAAAGGTGTCGGTTGCCTTGTACTGCTTTAGGGAGCTTTCAGTAAAAGGTGATGTCTCTCGCCCAAATTAATTCATTAGCTCTAGGAGATCAGATATAAGCCTATCTTATTTCAAGGAGCCCTTGTCTGGTGGAACTCTCTTCAGAAGGCTACACTTGTAAAACAGGAATTAGCGGAGCATTAGGAACCACACCTACACTGACGCTTAACGTATGTTGAACACGGCGCCTGCGGATATTGCAGACAGAATTGTCGCAGCACGAACTGCTATTAGGCTAGGGGAGACCGGGTCGTATTGTGACATAAAAAAGGAAAAGAGGACGTTTCTCTGCTGCAGCAAATGTTTTTATAGGGCACTTTAAAATACTTTTTGTAGCGCAAAACACGAGTGACCCATCGTTACTCCTTAAAGGTGTCGGAAAAACACGTTACGTGATGGGGGTTCTGACAGGCCATTGTTCGATTGGTATTCATGCGGTAAGATTTGGAATTTCAACTGATCCTTTTGTATCTGCTGTCTAGAGGAAGATGGAGTGGGATCATCTCCGAACTTTCTTTTAGACTGTCCAACCTTAGCGAGGCTCAGATGGAAGCATTTTGGCTCACACTTCTGAACAAACACTGAGCTCTCAGCGATCGAAATTATCCGCAAAATATAGGATTTCCGATTATGCAATTTCATTACTAAAAAAACGAGAATAAATGTTGTTTTTTTAATTTTTTAATTTTCCCATTAGAAATTCTTCTTCCACTAGTACATCGATTGAACCGTTTCTTTGAGTATATTTAGGGTAAAACTGGACCGATTTGCCTTTAACGAACACATATTTATGTATGTATGATCTGCTTGTAAGTTTATGTTAGTTTATTGTTTCTGCATAGGTTATTAATACTTTTTTGTGTATATTTTGTTTGTTTAAATACATGCTTCTAAAAGTGCTGTAAATACGTTTTTATTGTAATATTTTATTTTGCCTTTGTATTTTTAATTACATAGTTAACAAGTAATTTTGTCTCTTTTTTGTATTAGTTGACTTTCGCACAAAGCTGTGATTTAAATAAAGCACTTTCGTTTGGTGTAAACTGTTAATATCCGATAATTCGGACAATTGGAACATCATTTGTATGCATTAGCGACATCGTAGCGGTCGAAAGTATAAATTGGATTTAGTAAAAATTTTTAACGAAAAAATTTGCAAATAAAATTTTTCTAACTTAACAAAAATTCAAGCAACTAACATACTTGGTCAATTCAAAATAAAACACAAAAGTTTTTGTTTTTTTTTTTGTTGTTCATTATGTAATTTAATATCAATTTAAATACAAAAAAAAATTTGGTTTTCCACTCAGTTTTCCTTTCCTTTTCGTCACCAGCTGACATTAATACATTATTCATTATTCTCATTTATGTGTAGTGGTATTTGGGATTTTCATCATTCTTGCGTAGAGTAAAACAACAATTTCAAAATAATGTAAAAATTAGTGAAAACAATTAAATTATAAGGAAAAATAATTAAAAAATATATGTATGTATATATATTTTTTTTATTTAAGTAATTAAAAGTAGCGTCCTGGTAGTTTTTGCTTTTTTGTTCGGACCTCTAGTAACAACTGCTTTATTACTGCTCACTAGTTCTGGTTGTAGTTGTTGTTGTTGTTGTTATTGTTATTTATTTTGTTTACTCTCCTGCGGCAGTTGTTGCTACATAATCATGTCGTTGCTTTTTTGTTGTTATTAATTTACTTATGTGCAATGGGAATCATCGTTTCGCCAGATGTGATGGCGGGCAGTGGCGCTTCCACGGTTAAAACGCCATCCTTGCTGAGCGACGAGCGAATCGATTCCGGATTAACACCCTTTGGCAAGAGGAACTCACGGTTGTATTCCCTGTAGACGCTCTTCGTGTCCGATTTCTCTTCGTGTTTGGCATGCACCTGTGAAATAAATGTTTGGAAAGAAAAAGAAAAAAAGCAATTAGAGAAAGTTTCAATAGATAGAGAGAAATGTGTACGTAGGTGCTATTATACTTGGCGTTTTATTTGATTTGTTGCAATATGTATGTATGTATGTTCACATGTACATTAGGGTGCCTCACCAAAAAACATTGATTCGGTTTAACCAACGAAATTATAAAGCTTATTATACTTTAAGACTTCCACAAAAATATTAAGATTTATCTACTTGAGCTGGACCAATATGAAAATACTACCAAACATCTCATTTTGTTTCCTTTGGTAAAATTGTTAAATATTTTTATTTTATAAATTTAAGCTTTTCTATCATCTGAGGTGATTCTTTAGAAAACATATTTTGGTTTAAACTAATTTTATTTATAAAAAAAATAAAATTTTTGGAGCTATACGGAAATCGCACCAGCTCGCGTAAATCTTAATATTTTTTTTTAATATTCTGGGGGAAGTATCAAAATATAATAGATTCTATAATTTCGATAGAAAAACATTGCCGATTTTTTTTTTTTTTGTATGGAGAGTGATGCGCCCTAATGTATGATGATGTATGTATGTAAGAGTGCTTGAGTGCTTTTTTTTTTAGTGGTGGTGATACTTTTGCTGTCACGATCATTGCATACGTTGTGTTTTATCTGGGACAGCATGACAGCGCGTAGGCTGCATTCATGGCACAAAATTTATTTGAATCTCAAGTGCATAAATATTTTTTGTTTGTGTGTGTATTCAATTTGCATGTTACTGTTTATTTGGCCATCATAATTTTTACAAGCATAGTGTAAACCTGCTAACTACCTACAAAGAAATTAAACGTGGCATACAAAAAACTACTAAGCAATTTCGAAAAAAAATTTTTGTTTGGCCGAATGTAGGCATCCCCTTTTATATTTTTAAATTTTTTTGAAATACAGTAGAATCTCGAAAAATCTAACCGAATGTCACAAGGGTAATTAACCTTTGTAGTTAAAAACCCCAAAAAATTGCTATAGGGAAGACATAAAAATCGTTAGCATTGAAAAATGGTAAAATAAAAAATTGGGTATTATTATTGGAAGTCTCCTAAAGAGAAACAAGATTTTTCCGAACGAAAAATATTGATTTTAAAGAATTATGTACCATTTCCACGAAAAAACTTCACAGGCTTTGAGGCAGTACTAAATTAACATAATGGTACTCTTTTTAACAAAAAATACGGGCACTCCTTTTTTCCATTAAGAGAAATCCCAGGGGTGAGAGCTTAACATTTTAAACTTTTTTTTTTTACCACCCTAATGCACATAAATAAAATTTTGTAACAAAAAGGCACTTTTGATTAAAAACTTTTAATTTCTTTCTCTATTTTTTTAATATATTTTTTAGCCAAGTATATACTACATATCTTTATAGATACATACACGCATTGTACATATAAAAACGATGCTTACATAATTAAGAAAAATATATGTGCAAAAATCCATTTTATTTGCTAAATGCAAATATTCGCCAAATTCTAATGTAAACATTGTATTTTATTAGCTTCTGCAGCTGAACTCAAATCGTTTGTTTATAAATTTTTGTATTTCATACGCTTGTTTGCAATTGTAAATATAATGGATTAGAGATTTTTTTCTTCATGCGACTACTCTAAACTCATACGTTACGTAATAAGAAAATATGTAGGTAAGTAGATACATACGAAAGCATACATTTCTACATATTTCGATTTGTTTTTTGCCGAACCCGCATTTGCAGTCTGATCTTAAACCGAAAACATTTTTTTTTTGTACCAAAGTTCATTGACCTCAAGCACCCCCCGTTCCAGTACTTACATACCTACCAGTTCCTATCGCCCTAAGGTACATACCACCCTAATTTCAGTAAATTGAACCTCGCTAAAAGTTATTAAACTTTCATCAAGAAGGCATTTCGTTTATTTATTATTCCAGTAAAACTATTTAATTTTTTTTATTGTCGAATATACATATGTAAGTATGTATTTTTTTTTTAAATTGCCTTGCAAAAATACTGTAGACTCAGGGACGTACGGATTTTTTTTGTTTGTTTGCTTGTAAGATGGTACGGTCTAATGTACAAGTACATATGCAAATAAATTTGAAATAGTTCGAGAAAAATCTTGCAAAATAGAAAATTCCTAACAACCGTATACGCTGTTGCTGTTGCTGATCGGCAATGTTTATTAAATTATTTATTTGACTGCCTGTGTGTGTCTGTGGTTTTCGACTTATCGGCGACGACGAGCATGAGTCAATTTCCAAAAATATACACCCACAAGCAGGCATACTTTTGGTGAGGAGCAGGGTAGGGAGCTAGCAAATCACATTTGTAGTGAAATTGGAATTGACGAACAAAAAAAAAAACAAACAGAAATACGCAAACACTTCAGATTCATCCGAAATAAAGCAGAGATAAATAAAGTAGGTGGAAAAACAGATGCTACAAATCCTACAAATTAATTTTTGACGAACTGTCAGCGCTGCTGGCGACGCGATTACTAAAAAATTTGCCAAAAATATCTACACATGTACATAAATGCATTAGGGTGCCTCACCAAATAAGTTGCGGGGTTGCCACCGGAATTATGAAATTTACTATATTTTAAGACTTGCGCCAAAATACTACGAAAAGATATTTAGATTTTCGGGAGCTGCAGCGATATGGATATGGCCCCTCCAAAGATCGAGTTTTATATCTATATATTTGTATGCAGACCAATTAAGCTTAAAGATGCATATCAACTGAAATGATTTTTTGGAAAAAAATATTTTTAAAAACTAATTTTATCTATATATAAAAAAACGCAAATTTTTGGAGGTAGTTCCAAATCGATACAGCTCACGTTATTCTTAATATTTTTCCCAAATATTTTGGCGGAAATCTTAAAATATAATATATTTTATAACTCCGATGGAAAAAAGTATCGATGTTTTGTATGGAGAGTGAGGCAGCCTAATGTAAATACATACACATGGACTATATTTGTCTTTTTAGTTAAGTTTTTTTTGTTTAGTTTTTTAAGGTTTATTTTTCGAAGTGCTAATACTTTTTCAAAACCATACGTTTTTGCTATGCGGCTTTTGGCTTGGCACTTGGTTTATTGCCTGATTAAATGCGAGTTGTATTCTGCATATCGCCGTCATCAAAGCAAAAATTTTAAATTTTACAGGAGAAGTAAAATTCTTTTTAAATGTACTAAGAAATGCTGCGGAAACAAAAAGAGCTGCTCCAAAGTTGCTAATAAATCTTGAATTTAAAAAAAAATGGTTCTGAATTCTGGCATATGTAGCAGAGTAGCTGGGGACGAACTAACGGAATATTTAAAACCCTATACTTCTGAAAACATATCGAATAGGGGTTTCTTGCACAGATGATGACGATATGTACATATGTATGTAATAGTGTAGGCAATGGTTAGCAGCGAGATCGTGGTTTTGTTAATTATATGTGCGATCATTTTGTGTTATTTTATGTTCTTTGTATTTGTGTGTGTGTGTGTGTGTTTGCAATCCAATGGCACTTACCATCAATTTCTGATCCACAGTCTTGACAACGATTTCTTCGGGGGCGTATTGGCTCACATCGAAACGCAATTTCAGCATTTTGTTATCGCCATCCTCCTACGAAAATAAAAACAAAACACAAAAATAGTCAAATTTAGTAAAATACATTTACATATATACATACATACATACATATGTATTTTAGAATAATAACAATTGAAAAATAATTTTGTAAAAATTCCTACTTTATTAATGAGCACACACACTGCATGAGTAGGAGTAAGAGCTTGTTGACGCTACTAAACAAAAACATAATGGATCACGTCATTGTTACAATTAAGCCACAAAAAAAGACATGCCAAAAATTATTGTTATATTTTTATTTGTTGTTGTGTAGGCAGATGCTTTTTACAACGACAAAAAAAAATTATTTGATAGTGAGCAAATGAACTAGACCTTAGAAAAAATTTATCCGACATTCGAGACAACTTGAATGAAGAATAAAAATTTATTTGTCATTCAAAATGGTTTAAATGATGAATGAAAACTTATTCTTAATTTTTTTCATTCAATTATTCATTTTCCTGATTACGCCCATCTCTAGTACATACATCCTAGTGTTCTTAAATTGAATTGCCCTACATCAACTACATGGAACGTAATTTTTTCCACTGCCTAGGTTACAAGCTGAATATTTCACGCGAAAAATTTTTCTTAAAAAAAAGACATTGCTAAGCACATACTATTTTGTGTTTAGAATAAAAAAGACATAACATCTTTTAATACAGTTTTACTTAAAACAAAAATATAAAAACTTGAAAAATTATCGCAAAAATGTATATATACACACAATATACATATGTATATCAATCATGATTTTTTTGAGTGAATTAGTATAGTTTTTTATATTTTCGCTAAATTCAAGCTAGAATCGTTTCACTAAAAAAAGCTTAAAAAATAGTTATAAAAACCTGTTTGTTAAAACTGGACTTTTATATACATTCATATTTGCTGGGCCTCGAGCTGAATAAATAAAAATTATCATAGCTTAATTATAAAAACCTTAAAACAAATTGAGACAAGATTGATAGACTGCAATATGGCGAGAGTACCAGTTTGTCATAATCAAAGAAGATAGAAAATAAGGACGCTGTCCCGACTTTTAAAAACTATTCTTAGAGAATCACTTTAGCCAACATAATGATGAAAAAGCCCTATCTAGAATTTTTTTTAAATTCTGGCCACACTTTTGGATTTCGGCCGCACTGTGTGCCGTGTAGAAAAACGGGCGTTATTGGAAAAGGGGCGGGGTATTTAATTTTAGACAGGGCGGCGTATACCGGGTCTGCTAGTGCATTAGAAAGCTTATAAAGTTGTGTCTATAAAATTCTATGAAAAGCAAAATATTGTGATTTTTTTCAACGTTTTTGACTACGTTAAAAAAAATGTATTAAAAAATAAAAAAAATAATTTGCATTGATAATAATTAATTTCATATTTATTTATACTAAACAAACTAACAAAATTTTTTAATAGGATAATCCAACAGAGTAAAAATTTCGAAATTAATTACCGCACTCAACCGCGTTCCAAGCGTGTAATATTGTTTCGTTAGAAAATCCTTTAAGTATTTGCATCATATTGAAAAGGAGTAAGAGTAATAATAATGAGGCTGTTAAAACTATTTCAATAGATATGTATGTAGACTAACTTGCATTAATTAAAATACTTGTATCATTTAAATGAAGCTGTTAAATATTATAATACTAAAATATTTATTTCTTTTTCAATATAAACTTTAACTGAGCAAAATTTTTATTTGTTACGCGAACATTTTAGGCACAGTGATTGCTTCCAATTGGCATAATTATTGAACTATTTATATATTTATTGCTAATTAATTCCAGTTTATTGCGGTATTACAATTTAAATACATAATTTTTTAAAAAATTTATTAGAACTGTAAAACCAAATTAGCTACAAAATAAGATGCTATAGAAATGTAACTTTTGAGCTCGTATATTTTGTAATCATTTTTTTTTATTAGGCTTTTCTCAAATTGCTTTTTTCGAAAATTATCCACGCCTCCTACAGTATGTGCGTGTGTGTGTGTTTTATTCCTTATACAGCTTATGCTGATGTTATAATATAAAAAATAAATATAATAAAATCTTACCTGAATGAGTGGTGAACTAATGTCAGAGATGTAGTTCTGTCTGGGTGCTGGACGGGAGAGTGAGTTTGGTGCGCTGTAAGAAAATTATAAGAAAAAGTTTTAATTCCAAACGGAAATAGATAAATACTCTAACATACATTTATAATCACATAATCACAAAAAATAAAATTATCAAAAGTTTTACACAGAGTTGCTAGTTACCTACTACATGTATCTTACTGTGGGAAAAATATATGTATTTAAAATGGATAGTGGAATGTGTAAAATGTTTGAATTAGTTGCGACATGCAGCGTGGAAACTGGTTGCAAAAATAGTTTGTAAAAAGTAAATCATATTTGTGTTGCATATCGAGCCCTAACCGCCAAAATAACGTAAGCGACATTTTTTCCAAAATTTTCTTTTGGATGCAGAAATATTCCTAGAGCATCTAGATGCATCTCTGCATCAAAAAGAAAATTTTGAAAATAATGTCGCTTACGTTATTTTGGCGGTTAGGGCTCGATATGTTTTACCAAAATCATAAAAAAAAATTAATACATATTTACTGTGTTTTTTCACTGGTTAACCGATTAAAAACCCAAGATTTTTGCAGGTAATGATTTTATGAATTTTTTTTATTTACTCATTATTTACCTAGTGGTATGTGTGCGTGTATGTGTTTCATAGGTGCGCGTATAGGAATGCATAGCGAATCACAAATGTCTTTAAATTAAATTGTGAAACTAAATTTACAAATCGAATTTTGAAACAATGTATGCATTAAAAAAAAAGCCTTTGTAAAACTACACGAAAATAAAAATTCAAAACACTCCACCACACTTCATTCACTTTCGAATACTGAAAGCCAATTCTCTAATTTCCCCACCATTTATACATAGTTCAGCTTGAATTCGTTGCTTACATTTTATTTATTATCGCTTTAAATGTAAACAAAAACGATATTCACTGAAGAAAACACCCCCAAATGAGCGTCGACTTGTTGTCCCTAAATTGACGCTTGCCACTTCCGTTTCCGGCAGCACGTGTAATGCGTGGCTTTACAGCACGTACTATAATGCACCGTTTGTTTTAACTACATATGTACATATGTATATATGTAAATATGTATGCATTTATTTCTAATTCTTTCTAGACCAAGTGACAGTGACATTTAACGACGGGCTATATGGTTCAATGAGCCGCTTTGATGAAAAACACATGCGCCCTGCAAACATTAACAGCATCATCGTGAAGTGAGAAGAATTACTTAAACAACTACAAAGCAAATGCAATGATGCAAGCAACTGTAGCCAATCGAAAGGGGAGTAAAGTACAAACATAAGTGCCCTGCAAGAAAAATGTTGAAACGAACGTCAAATGCATGCAGTATATTATTTTAATAATACCTAAAGTCTAAAGTGTTTTTGCAAGGCAATTGCGAAAAGCAAATTCTTTTGCCGATAGAAAAGAATGCACAACGAAACATTTTGGTCAGCCGAAAATCATTATAACAACATATTGCACAACCTACGAAAAGAGTTTTCTGTTTTATCATCTTCTTTATTAAGCTTACTATATTAAAACACAAAAAAAAATTTTTCAATTATCTTCATTATAAACAAAGTGGCGCTATTTACATTTGAGCCCTCTCATTAGGATATGGACATCCATTATTGTGACGGGGTCTGCCTCTCTCTGCCAATTAGTTTAAAAAGTCTAATAATTTTTGATGTCTTCTTTCGTTTTTAGCAATTTTCTTTCAATAATTTTCAACATGTCGCAGTTGTGAACAGTTTGGTCGGTTGTGGTCCTTTTGATCGATATTTACCCCGGGACTGACATACCAGTTCATGGCAAGAGGGTTGTAAAGGCACAATGCTAAATCGGCACAAAATTTTCTCCGAAAGCTCACACTTCGCCGCACACATTTTGAAGAGTACGTAGAAGTTATAAGCAACATCAATTTAAGAGAATGTTTAAGTGAGAGCCGATAAGTTACGTTAAATTAAGTTAAGCTGCCATAATCAGGCTTTTACTCTACACCTGATTTTGCAGTATTGATGTCATTGCGAATGAGGTAAACTCTCTATCCGCCTGGGTTATTTTCGATTTTACCAGATACATGTTATATGTATGTATGTACATTAGTGCGGATCGGTCCCCATACAAAAAAAAAAGTTTTTCCAATCCACCCCTAGGATTAAAGATATTTTGAAGGCGATCCCAAAAAAAATTTTTTTTTTTTGCCACGCCGTACACCGTTGTTCATGGCTTGGAAGCCGCCACAATTCTTACCTTAATCATTTTTTACTCCGAGTTCAAATTCTAGTAGTGACTGTCGGTATTTCGTTTCACATCATACCTAAATTCCAATTTTTTTTAGTCTGTCGAAAAGGCCTTTAAATTCTGTGAAACTTTTTCTAAAAAATGATTAAGGTAATAATTGTGGCCATGAACAACGGTGTACGGCTCATTAAAATCGGACTTAAAAAGGCGACGTAGTGTCAAAAAAAGTAAATAGCCCATCGGGGGGGCGTGGCAAAAAAAAAATAAAATTTTTTTTGCGATCGCCTTCAAAATATCTTTAATCCTAGGGGTGGACTGGAAAAACTTTTTTTGTCGATCCACCCTAATGTACATTCATAATATGCCAATGAATGTCCTGTAGGGCATGCATGTTCACTCTGCATCTCCCATGGGAGCGCGAACTAAGTATGCAACTGATAGCCAAACATATTAATCGACGCCTTATTGGCACTACAATTTCTTTACCTCAGATATAAAAGGAAAAAAAACATATCGCTTATTTACTAAAAGACTGACATGACTAGAAAATGCAAATTTTGAGAATATGATGCAGGGTTACTTGTTTTATACCTTGCTTAATATTTTGTAAAAATTTCACACAAAAATCTTGTATAGTTTTCTTGGGAAAAAATTATATTTCAACACTATTTTACGCATTTTGAGAGTAAATTGGAAACTTGCAACGCCCCATCTGAAATATTGCGTATTTTGAGTTGTGACGGTCTTTTAGGAACATACCATGTACATATGTATGCATGTATATGTAATAGGAAGGATGTGGACGCTTAATTTTGGTTTTCAGCGCTCATCTTTATTTTACCTTGCCCATCTGCTCAACATTTGTTGCATGCAGGCGCGACGAGTCATACATTCACACGCATAGGTGCCAAAAATAGCGCATAAATAAGTACGCTAGCATTTTAGTGTAGTGTTAGCCCCCCAAGGCATTGGCGCTTAGTAATTCGAAAAAAAAAATTGATGGAAAGGAAAAGCCGATAGTGAAGGTTAGGGTATATTATCGATGTTTGAAAAATCGATGTTTCGAGAAATCACATCATTTCGATGTATCGGACTAAAACATCGATGTTTTACCGATGTTTTTAGGAAAGCTTGCTGATTTTTTTATATTGTTCACAAAATTTAAAATTGGATTTAAATAGTTTTTCTTAAAGAATGAACTAAGTTAAAAAAAAAATAAAAATTAAAATTAAATACGAAAAAAATTGTGGGTTTGTATTTTGAAAGGGTGTGTAGTGTTGAGAAATGTATTAAAATTTAGGTTTAGTACTGCAAACGAGTTGGTTTTTGCGACCGGCCGGCTTTTCATCCGAGGACAAGTTTGGCAAACTGGGTGGTGGCGCTAACCAGTTTTACAATGTCACTAGTTTTAAAGCAATTTATCTATTTCGATGTCTGAAGCCACGACCATCGATGTTGCTCGATACATGGATGTTTTTTTTTACATCCCTAAGTAGTGCATTCAACGCTCATAGCGCAGCAGTTATTGTCGCGCAAATTAAAAGCTTTATTTACCAGTCACATTAATTTATTTTATAAATATTATTATAATGTTTTTCGACAGCTGTTGCTAAGCATTTGCTTGCTTGCGGTGAAACGTGAAATTAAAATTTTTTTCTTTATTATTAGAATAAATTAATGACAATTTGCTTTACAAAATAAGCCAACACAATAAACAAGAAAATATGGTTGGTTGTCATAGTTAGAGAATAATGAAGAATGCAATTAATGATACGTGATAGATATAATTTAGAAACATTTTAAATTGAAATTTTGCAAACGATGTTCGAAAAACTGGGTCATATTGTGTGAGATTTTATATAGTATGCACAAAAATGCAATTATTTCTGCAGTCTAAAAATTTTATTTTAAAATAGATATGTATGTGTAAATTTTTTATTGCACAAACTAGTCCAACGATTTGACACTTAGTGAGCCTCTCCGAACTAGTCTAGATGATGGTAAGTATTATTGTTTTTGCACAAATCGAAAATGCCCTTGATTTTAGACCTCCATTTCAGCTTCTGCAAAGCACTGTCGGGGATTGGATCAGTTTTTGTGGCAAAAACGCGTTTTTTGTATTGACAAAAATTAAAATTTTTATCCTTGGTATTTCAAACTAAATAATTTTTCGCAATGTATGTGAAGTGTTTTATTCTAATTTCTTTTCGCAAATTTTTTATAAAAATATAGTAAAATATAAAATATATAAAATATATAAAATTAAAATCTCAAAACTTTATGCAAAATTCACGAAAATTCAATAAATTAACGTCCTAATTTGCAACTTTCTTATCAGATTTTTTATAAAAATTCCAACACCCAAATTCATAAAAAATTAAGAACACTTTAACTGCTTTATAAATCGAAAATTTGTACGAAAATGTCACTTTATAGAGGAGCTCTAAATTTTTTTTTATGAATAAAGTCATAAGTATGCAGTTTTATAGCCCATTTAAATTTATATATATAAAACAAAGTGCAAGCTTGAAGTTTATAAAAAATCACATTGATTTTAGGCATTTTTTTCATACACTTTCTTGCATACTATAAAACAAATTTTCGAACATACTACTTTGTACGAAAGAAACTGCATGAAAAAAAAATGTTCGGTCATAATTAATTTTTGCCACAAAAATGAGTCAAATGACCCATAGTGCCGTAGTATATTTATAGTACAGTAAGTTTTTTTTAGCTTTTTGGCTTTGAATTCTGACTGCTGATACGGGGTCAGCGATCAAAAGTATATAACTAGTCTCCAGATATAAAATATGTACCTACGACCCACATAGAACCAGTGTTTTGTTAGGAATGAGCAAAGTTACAATGATGACAAACCACTTCAACCAACCAACCAACCAATGGCCTAACTAATTGTTGAAAGCATAACTCCGCTATATAAACAAATAAAAAATAATTGTTTGCCGAACGAAACTAGTCATTATGTTTCTAGACATTTCGGGTTGCTTAATCTGAATCGAATTTCAAAAGTTGGCTTCTATTGCGCCTCTTGCTCCTTGCAACGCTTCGATCAGTTCTAACCCTTTTAGGAAATCCAATAGTGTTTAATGACCCGAAGTATTTCTCCCGTATTTTTCTCACTGCATCAGCTGCATTGTAACAGAAATGGCATAAATCGTTAGACCAGATCCCGGGTTTTCATAGGACACCTGCATTGAGCTCCTAAGATACCTGTTGGAATTGTTAATTTGTTCTTTGGGAGGTTAATAAGTTTGTCAAATCTTCTCCAATTGCATCTCCACACAGACTTGGTTCCAATGCTGTTCTGTAGTTGTTATTTCTTCGCTCCTAAGCTCTTCTCTGATGGTATGGGGTGCTATTGCAAACGGGGGCAAGGCATCATTTTGTTATAGATTTTGGATCTCTGAGTGCGAATCTGCAGTCAGTATTCAAAATTTGTAGAATTTGACATCCACTGTTTTTATTTATTTTTACTGCAGTGTTCAGATCGATACGAAATTTTTTTACTCGATTCGAATTCGCTCATTTGATATGCCATCACTAATTCGAAAATTTAGCGCCGATCGTGACTCACTGAAATATATTTTTCATATTATTTTGCTATGCCCGATGTCTGCCAACATTCTGGCAAAATATTTAACATTTGTGTTGCTTGAATTTCATTAGGATAGTTTTTACTTAGCTAACATTTTTGCTTTGTACCCATTAAATTTCATTTAATTCTTTTAGGTTTTATTTTTTTTTTATTTTGGAAATTAATATGTATTTGCTGTTTTGACAAGTTTTAGCCATTTTCTTTCGTACATTTCACTTTCTTTTTTCCTTTCACGTAGTATACATACATACATATGTATGCACGGCAAACAATAAACAATTTGGCAAAATGAAATTTGGCAACTGTGCCAAATTCTTACTCATTGTACTCATACTGGCTCATACAGCTCTCCTATTTTGCTATTGTACCATAGATAAAAAAAAACAATGTCTACATACTCGTTTTTAAAAAATGTGTAGCGTAAGAAAATTGGTCTTCCTATAAGTTACAAATCATCGACTAGCTTTGCAGAACGTGCAATTACATATAAAAAACATAAGTAAAGAATTACAAAGGTAAAAATTAAAAGTTCAAAGTCCCCATTATAAAATTGTATTTCATTCAAATATTTTTAGCTCTTTGAAACCCAGAAAATGTATGAATATTAATGCTTAAAATATTAAAAACTGTGCACATATGTATGTATGTTTGTATTTAAGTGTGTGCGGGGTGTGTGTCATCAAACACTAAATAAATTATTTGCATAACAGCAAAGGTGTTCGCGACATCATTTTCATTGCCAGTTCGCTTCTAGCGAAATTCCATAGCATTTAACTGACACGTCCCCTACCTGACAATTTAAGTATCGAAATTAGTTATGGTATACATTTTTGAACGTGCAAGAAAATAAAAAAATATTATACTTAGCTACAAAAGTGTTAGTTTCTTAAAATTAAAGACTTAAAAAACAGCATGCAAATTGTGATTTTACTATAGAAAAATTATAACAAACAAAAACTTTTATTATTTTTATAGCGAAAATATTTTTGTTTCGTATGTACCTGCTGCTGCTGGTTGTAGTCGTTGTCTTTTTAGTAGAACTATTTTTTATAGTTTTAAGTTTTTTTTTTTTCATTTCGTCGAATGAAAAGAAGCATTAATAAGCAAGATTGAAAACAGTTTACATAGCATGAAATACGTTTTTGTAGAATAAAGCATACATATTTTTTAAATATGTAAATATGTAGTGGTTCCATTATTGTTTATTTTGTAAGCATGTAGAAAGAGCAGAGAGGAAGAAAGAAAATATTAGTTAGTATGATAAATATACATAATTTTCTAAATTTACAAAAATTCTTACATAAAATATTATATTTTCGTCGACTTTTTCACGTACAGAACTTTATCATTTTTTTTTTACAATCTTTTAAACTAAAAATTTTTTTTCGATTTTCGTTGTATATTCTCTACTAGTGTAACACCTTTGTAGTGGCACGCGTGCGTATATCAAATTTTTACCAACCATTTTTTCAAATGAAGGCACTTCGTTATCGGCTACCTTAACGTTTTTAATTACTTCAGAGAATTATAAAATATTTTGCGCAATGACAGTTTTATTTTCCTTTCACAGTTTTGGTTTTGTGACAAACCCGGTTTAGGCGTTGTGCCATCGTCAGTGTCGCTGTTCCTTCTCGCGAAACGAAAACTGCGCCGAAAAGCGTTTAAGTTTTCACGAATCGAAAAATTATATTAAAGATGGCAAAAAGGCCGAAAGCGTTAAGTCTCCAAACAAAAACTGGCAAGGGATGACGGTAATACAGTGGCTCATACTCAAAATCATGCAGTGATCATGATTGCCACAATTGGTAACTTTCTACCAAAATTGGTAACTTTTAAACGATTTGGTAACTTGGTAAATTTTATTTTATTTTGGTAACTTTTGCAACCAAACATCTATTTGCATTATAAGAAAGAAATGAATTATGTTTTGCCTGTGCGTAGTTATAAAAACCCTTCGAGTTTCAGTGGCAGCACTACTGACACTTCTACAAATTTACTTCGATAAAATTAGAGTCATCTCATATTCGAATACTGGAAATATTTGAATTACAGTGGCAGCACCACGAACTGCACTTCTGAAACAACTTTCGAATGTTTGCGATACATTTTGACATCGACAGTACCAAAGGTATAAAAATTCGGCCATCTGGCAATTTTTGGTAAGGTCCACAAATCGATTTGATTATTCCGGCAGAAAAAAAAAAATGTCGCGTGCTTTTTACCAGTCCCACCTACCTACATGTATTTCGACCCACAGAATTCGAATCTGAGGTCCGTTTGACATTACTGTACGTGTACTGTATTATGAAAAAACCGAAAAAAAATAACTCGAAATTTCAGTTTTTCAGTTTTCAGTTTTTTTGTATGCCGGTGCTATTATTCCGTGAGTCGCAGGTTCAAATATCGGCACATTCCGAACGAAAAATTACACATTGAAGATGGCACAACGCCGAAACCGGTTTGTCTCCAAACCAAATTTGCTAAAAGATGACGAAAAATCGTTCCAGATTACATCAAACTCCTACCGTGTCGGAAACACCAACAACGAAAACAAGAATATCGGCACATGCAGTAATTAATTGATAGAAAAATATTTTCTAATAAAAAAAAATATTATAATTGTCAATAGCATTTTCAATCTTGATAATTTATCAAGAAAATAGATTTAAACTTCTTTGCTAGAACTGGCGTGTTTTGATAAATAATCGAAAGTTGAAAATTTATAAAAACTAGTGTTCGCCCAGCGGTTGAAATTCAACCGATAAAATTAAGGATAGTTTATGTAAGTTGAAAGAGCTAAAATAACATTAGTTGGAATGGGTTAAGTGGAGGGGAGTTTAGCTTAGTACTTGGCATAACATAACATAACCATAACATGAGAATAAATAACATAACATATGAAGCATAACACACCACAATATAACATCGCACACTCTTCAGTTGTAATTCCTTTTCATCCCTTTTTTCACCTCTATCTAAATCTTATTTATTTTGGTTCATTTTATGCCAAATGATGTTGCCTTTGATGCCACATCAAGTGATATCATGTCATGTGGTGAAATTGGGTGTGGTGAGCTGCGGTGTGGTGGAATTGGGTGTAGGAGTTATGGTGTGGTGAATTTAGGTGTGGTGGATTCAGGTGTGGTGAGTGAAGTTATGGTGAGAAAGTTGAGGTATGGTGAATTTTGGTGTGGTGAGTTGAGGAGAGTTAAGGTGTGGTGAGAAAGTTGAGGTGTGGTGAATTAAGGGTGGTGGATTTAGGTGTGGTGGATTTAGGTGTGGCGAGTTGAGGTGTGGTTAATTTAAGTGTGGGGAGTTAAAGTGTGGTGAATTAATGTGTGGTGAGCTCAGGTGGCGTAAGTTTTTAAGTTAAGATGAGTTAAAGTTTGTCCTTATCTTCATCTTCATCTTCATCTTCATCTTCATCTTCATCTTCATCTT
>NW_023458556.1:20388626-20405057 GCF_013731165.1 Rhagoletis pomonella
GTTTCATCTTCATCTTCATCTTCATCTTCATCTTCATCTTCATCTTCATCTTCATCTTCATCTTCATCTTCGTCGTCTTGGTCTTCATCTTTATCTTTTCCTTTATCCTGATCTAAATATGTCCATTCTTTTCTTCATTTACATATTCACCCCCACCATTGTTATTAGGTTAGGTATTTAAATTTTCCTTCCTCTTTGTCTTTATATTTAGGTTTCTTTACTTTTATTTTAATTTCTGTATTTATCACTTTCTTCTTCCCCATACTCAAAATTATTTTCATCCTTGTTTGAGTCTAATCTATTCATGTACATACATACATACATTTTATTCCTGAACTGCTGCTTAGCACGTTTCTTTAATTCGCTATCAATATTAAAGCATACATTTAGGGGGCATTTCCGCCCAACCATGTACATGTGTGCATTGGTATTGGTGTGACTTTTGAATTGATTTTTTCGCTCTATTTTAAACTGATTTGAAATTTTAAAAATTGCCTGCACATCAGCATCAAAATACCTTTCTAATGATATATAACTGTTTATACCTTAGAAGTATAGTTTAGCCGTAAAAGGGGTGTAAAGGAAACATGATTGCCTATTTATATATAGATATTGAATTTATTAAGTGCACAGAATCGGGCTGTAAGTATATACACATTTGTTATGAAATATAGCAGTTTTATTCAGTATATTTTTTTCTCAGTGAAGAAGTGAAGATTTTGGTATTGAAGATTTGGTAACTTTTCTTAAGAAATTTTGGTAGAAAAAAATGTTGGCGAGTGGCAACCATAGCAGTGATATTTTTACAATATTCGCAATATTTTTCATTCTGAAATCTTTTTCGTAAATTTCTTATGATCCAAATTGCAAATTTTGTGCAAATATTAGAGAAAATCAACTCCAAAATTAAGCGGTAACATACATAAAAACAAAATATTCCGACGAATTGATAACCTTTCTCCTTTTTGTGGAGTCGGTTAAAAATTTGCTTTATTTATGTATGTATGCATGCCTGCATACGTTTGTATGTAAAATTTTCCAATCAGATTTTAGTACTGCCTCTCTTAGCGAGGCAGATGATTCTGAGCAAAAAAATGCTTAATTTAATCAGAACAAATTTTCGTTGCTGGCAGTGACAGACAGTGGCAGCTTCTATCGTGAACTTTGTAAACATAATTAACGTCTAACTGGTTTTCAGTACTTCCACGATGATGATGTAATGATTTAAGTGCGTGATAAAACACCTCAAGCTAAGTACATATAATTTAAGACAATAGTATATAATTACATACGCTCACAGAGTGAGTTAACTTAAGAATAGAGATCTTTAGCAAGACAAATAACATCATGAAAAAAAATGTTTTCATGTCGAGAAAAGGAACGAGTGGATATTTATTTATAAACAAGATATCTCTTTACCTTACGCAGGCTGAGCAAACATGTGTGCTTTAGCAAATTTTAATGTGGCATATTAAAAGCATAAATGTGTAATAAAAAAAGTCATAAAAAGTGGTATATTAAATTATGTAGGATTTTTTTTTTTTTAGCAGGAAAAGAAAAATAAGTCTTACATACAAGCTAAGCTGCTTTTTTTGGACGAGACATTAATTTGTCAGCCATGGCGTTTTCGTTTCTACAAAAAAAAAATTGCCTTTTCATTGTCCGGTTCTTAGCGTTTGTGCTGAGAGGGCAATGAAAAGGTAAAATTTTTCGGTAGAAACGAAATCGCCTAGAAATATGGAGAATCTAGGCTCCCACTAGCCCTCTACCCCAGAAATGATATGAAAAAGTAATTACATATATTTGAGAGGAAGATCAAAATGGAGCTTTGCACTGGTACTGGGACAATGGTACTCCGACGGCTCGAAAATACCAGAAGGCAACGGGATAGGCATTTACGGGCTCCGGGCACATTTCCTAGCATCTTCCAAGTGGAAATATAGCCATCAATCGGTGTGCAAAGAAAAAGCTACAGAAAGACTACATTAATGAGGAAATCCTGATCCTTAGCGACAACCAGGTAGCATTATTGTCCTTCGAGAATAAATCCTCCATAGTCCTTGATTGCATAGAAAACCTTAATGCCCTTGCTGAATTTAGCAACATCCAGCTTCTGTGGGTGTCAGGTCTCGAGGGAATTCAGGGGACTGAGATAACGGAAGGCTTAGCTGAAATATCGTCGGTCTCAGCTCTGATAGCTCCCGAGCCATTCCTTGCAGTAGGCCTAAAAACAATTACAGGCCAAGAGATTACTGGGAGGATGCACCTAAAAAGATGCAAAACATCTAATTAAGCTCCCAAAACGTACACTTAGAATCGTTACAGGTATCCATACTGGGCACTGCAGGCTAAGAAGACATCTGTATAAACTGGGAATCTAGCCGAATGACCTCCGTCGTTTCTGTGACGCAACTGTGGAGACTACATTGCACCTGCTCCTTGAATGTGATGCTGTATCGAGGTGATGACTAAGCAGCATACGCTCACTGCCTAAAAAAGCTATTCTGAACTTTCTGGAATCAAAAGGACTACAAGATGTGTTGTGATGAGGGGAGGTTAATTATCTATCTACAAAAAAAATTCAAAAAATCATTATTAAGTACTGGAAAACATTTTAATTTATTAATACTTAGTTTAAAACTTTGTTGTGGTTAACAAAGAAGAAATAACAAATCAATTAGCAGCAAAAACCACTAATCGCTCAAAAGGCGAAAAGAGGTCAATGCTGCTACGAGTTTAAGAATGATATATGTATGTACTTATAGAAAGTGCCGTTGCTTGTCAAAAGTCAAAAGAAAAAATCTTAAATACAAATCGCACGACAAATCAAAAAGAGACTGTTAAGTTATTTAAATACACTTCAACTAGTTAAACCGCTTTGAAAGGAGTTGTTAATAATAACTTCCGCCAGTCTTCGAGCACAGACTCTTAATTTGACTTCTAGTTATGTCTCCATAAAAAAGGAAAAACACTATGTAGGAAAAAGCGACATACTAAAGGCAATTCAAATACAGTGAAACCTCTCCTAACGGACACCTCCCTTGGGTGGACATTTTTTCCTATACCAAGTTTTAAGTACAAATTTCGGAACAAATTACTCTCTCTTAAGCGGACACTCTCTTGGCCGGACGCGGACAGTTATTTTGCATAAAATTGACACAAAAACTCTATTGGGCGGACGCGAACCTCTTATCAACGGACATTAAGATTTATTTTCATAACAAATCAAACAAAAACCTCTGTTGAGCGGACGCGAACTCCTCATAGGCGGACAACTAAATGGAAAAAGGGGACTTCCCGCACAAAATGTGATTGTTATGCACACATTTAGTTTGGTTTGTGCAGTGGTTTAGGTTCGTTATTTGAATTGTCAGAAACCTTTGGAGACTGATAAAAACATGAAAACTATTGATGAAAAAGGTACTGACACTGAAAAAAATTAAAAATAAAACTTACGTCAATCGACAGTTCCCAGTTGTTTATGTAATGAATCTATGATTTTATGTAGTTTATGGACTAAAATGTAATATTTATTTTTATTTTGTTATTACTTAATATGTACTTACGCACATAAATGAAATGTGCACTTTTGAAAAAATTAATGCACATTTTTGTTTGAACGATGTAATATCAATATCTTTTATTCAAATAAGCGGACACCCCTCTTGGGCGGACAAAAAATGACTGACGGTGAGTGTCCGCCCAAGGGAGGTTTCACTGTAGTATGTACCATTGCTATACATACCGTTCTTCAGTAAGCATAAATACAAAAAAAAAAAATATCAACATAAAAACGAAAAACTATAAACTTGCCGCTAGATGTCGGCCGCCAGCCAGTTTACACGAACTAATATTTGGCGTAGGAGTAGACAAGCATTCCTTTCTAATCAAAGATGCAACAGTTGTGCAAAATAAAAGCATGAAAACCGCACCAATAACGGTGAACGTTAGATACAGATGTGTCTGTTGAATTAAAATGGCAACGGTGCTGACATACTTTCATGCTTATTACGGTAATTTTTTTTTTCTGTTAGTTCTACGACTTAGTTAATTTGTTACTTCTGCAATGATTTGTGACTTTTACCTAAATACATACGTATGTAGTCGTTGGGAGAAATTTTTTTAGTGGCTTTCATTCGTTTAATAATTGCCCGACGATAAGACAATCTCTTCCGCCGCAAAAATCTATGTGCAATGCAAATACGTAAGGGAATCGTCATTAAATTAGAAGCACGATAGAAAGGGCGATAGCGTGAAAATATTTCCCATTGTATGGATGTGCGATTGATTTTGACTAATTTTCTTAAGCTCAGATGATTTTTTTGTGAAGTTCTTTGGGTAATACAATTTATGGAATTGGGAATGGAAGTTAGTCAGAATGAAGTTTTGGAATGTTATTTACATTTTTATAAAACTTGCATAACAAACTAATGTAACTACATATTTTGGACATGCTAGCAACATTTTCCAACAACTTTTATGCAAACCTTTACAATTACATTTTTATATTTCCGTGAAGAAAATTTTGCGACATAAATTTTTCATAAAAATTCGATTTCGAATTAGGAAGTGGTCCGTAAGAGTATTCATAGGGAAGGACCTTTCTTTTTAGTTTAAACTTAAGCGGAAAAAAGGGATTTCCTTTTATAGACATAGCAGGTAATCGTGGAAGTATCGCAAGGCGAAAAGTTATTCCAGCGTTCCTTGGCTACTAAATTGGTGTGATCTCTAACGGAGAGTGTGGAAATCACTATTGCTATATCTACCGTGCCCTGTCCCGGAAGGTTGTGGGTTGTCGTGCCTTTCAGATATAAAAATTATTATTAGCGCAGGGCGCTGATTTCCTGAAAAGCTTGGTCTCTTCGTTTATATGTAGAGTAGAGACACAACCAACACTTTTTTTCGAAACTGCGTTTATCACAGATTTTAGTAGAATATATTAAAATAAACCTTCACTAAAAATTTGAAAGTGTTGGTACCAAAAAGAATGGAGTTATGCCACTTGATTTAATTTCACCGGTCAACCAAAAAAAAATATCTTTGGGTTTCTGTTCTCATGTTTAGATTCTCATTCCAAACATTAAAAAAAAAACTTGAATTTTCATTTTTAGTACTTAAAGTTTGCTTTTATCTGATTTATGTCAACAAGTATAAGAAATACGAAAAATATTCACGTTTATACATTAATTTCTTGTTATTTTACATTTATATGTTATTGTTTATCACAAATCTTAAATATCAAAAGACTCTGATATCCAGCAAAAACTTTTCTGATCGTAATTTAAAGTAAAATTATAAACAAAATATAAAAATTAGTTATTTTTCCAGAAAAATTGAAAAATGGCTATAGTTTTTACAAAAGCAAACTTTGATCAAAAAAATAATTTTTCCCCTTATTTTTAGCGTAGGAGAAACTAAAATTTAACATGTAAAAGTCAGACCCAAAAATCGTGTTGACTGGTGTTTTTATGTTTTTTGCTTCTCCTGTAAAATAAAAAAAATGCTGGTTAGGGCCTTTGTGAATTAAGATAACGGTATGTAAGTACAGTTCTGCACATAAAATATAATTTTTTGTTGAGTTTGGTAACTTTGTTTTTGTGATTTTGGTAAAAAATAAAAAAAAAATGCTGTGGCAACACTGGTAACCACTACTCAGCATTTTACCTACTCTCATTGTGCGCTAAAAGGCGCCAAAAAAACATTAAAACAGCTGTGGACACTCAATTTAGTCAACAACACAGTCGGCAGCGTGGGTATCTATGTACATTTACATATTATAAAGTTTTATACATACACATACGATACATAAGTGCCTCTATACGATGTTAGTTGACTTTCAATTGTTGGTAACTAAACCCTTTTGTTTTTCTTTTTCTATGCTTATTTTAAGTGGCTCAACTGTATTTTTACGTTTAACAATAAAGTTTCATATGTACGTTTTTACGTTAGGTTTTTGTTATTTTTTATTTTCATTTCATTGCAGAACTTTAACATCATTAAAATTTCTTTGTGCTCCACCAAAACAATCTCCCCGCCGGCCCTTTTTTATTGTTAACTATTACTACTGTACATTTTTTGTTTGGTTACTGGTCGATTTCTTCTTTTACGTAAATATTTAAATGTTTCGTTGCTGTGCTACCTTTTGGCGCTTCGTGCGATGGGCAGCCGATAACAGTTCCCTACATACATATCTTTATACAAATGCCTTTTTCACGTTAACATTCTCAGTTCTTTACGCTCTGCAGGGTTCTCTCTTGCTTCGAAATTCTTTCTTTGCTACTCTTTCGGCGATGATGTCATCTCATTTTTTGTTTAAATATAAATTCAAATAATAAACTTTCTTGCCTTGGCTGCCTGTTCATATGCCATGTCTGTCTGTATTGTTATTGCTATAGTTAGTTATCGCAAAACGAACAGGCAAATAAATTTGCGCTCTAAAGTGAGAATTCTACTTTATGTCATACCTACGCGGCTACCCTCTAGGAAATCTTACTTCTATTACGCATTTTAAGAGGGCATAAAGTGAAAGAGCGGGCATAGAGCGATTTGCTGATGTCAATGACGCGAGTATCTCGTCAGATAACATGATTTGGTAGTTCGTTTCGAGTAAAGGTATACACGGGGTCGTATAAGGTCGGTGTCATGCTGAAATTTTAATGGTGCAATTGCAATGGCTTTTAAGTGCAATTAGTTGGGAGGCTATCATTTGAATTTTTAAAACAAAAATCAAACTCAAAACACTGGAGTTTCACCATTTTTTTTCAAAGAAGTTTTCACTTAACGGGCTTACAATGGAATAGCGCTTGACCACGAAAGGCAAACTTTGTCTTTTTCGTTTAAAAAAAAATCCTTCTGCCTTACAGCTTGAATTAGCTTGTGTAAAGCCCTCCAATTTCGGTTAGTCCCTTACAAGTTGTAGGTACGTGCATGAGAAATGTTTGACAGTATATGGCCGGCGTGCGTGAATATTAGGTTGACCTGTTAAGAAATGCGTTTGAAAAAATGCTAACCTTTATTTTTATATCCAATAATTTTTTTTTTTTCAAATTATTCAATTTAAAATTGTTTTCGTAATAAGCTTTGAAATGAATGTCAGAATAATACCATTTTGAAATATTTTCACTACCCAATAAACATTGGGCTTGGTTAACAATTCGAAAATGATTGGAAAACCGTTCTTTTTTCTGAGTCTCACCTTCGATAACTAATGTGGAATAGATTAGTATTCGATTCGAGAACTAGGCCATTCTTCAGCGAAACGGAACCTTCGTTATCCAATGTATTTTTCCTTCGTTGTAAATTCGAAATCCAGGCCATTATCGGATTAAAATTGTATTGATAGAGAGTGATTTTCTTATAATTCCCTTTGAAAATGAGCTGGATTTCATTTCCTCTCTTGTTACAATGGTTTCCATATTTTTTTTTCGAACCCATCTCGAATACATTCAATACAATTTACTCTGAACGTTGGAGAACTAAGGTTGGTTCGTTCTCAGTTTGATATGCATATCGGATATCGAAGGTCATTTTCGAACGTTCGCCTAAATGTTTATAGGCTAGACTCTTTGATTCAATTAAAAATGGGCCAGCAAATTTAAAAAAAAAATTCTCGGGAACTAAAAACCATTTGCACAAATTTCGAGGTTTGATCGAATTTTACTGCTGGGTATGTATGTATGTATGTATGTGCCTACATAAGTACATTAAGTTCAACACATGCACACATCTTAAGTGAAGATATGGAATTTGTTAATATAATTGAAAAAATACAATTATCATGCTCAGTGAAAGATTTATGCAAATAACTACACACGAGATTGGAATATAAAATTCCAAATTAAATTAAAAAGAATCTTTGTTATTTTGCTCTAAAAAGTTTGGTTCAATTTACTCTCAAAAATAATATATCAAAAGCGTTAAGGTCGAAATAAAAAACTTTATTCGTTCAACCCTATTATGCATACAAATGTAATGCAAAGTGAGCTCATAAATATGTTCTTTTACATACATACTTACATACATTTATACTTATGTTTGTTGCTATACAATTTGTGGCATTCTTCGCTTATAGCCCGCACCCATGTCAATACGGAAGTAGTATTTACACTTCCAAATCGCGCCACTGTTTGACGTTATCGACGCTAAACTTTTTTTCCACCCCGCTCTCCACTATATTAATCAATTAACAAAAGTATTGATTCATATCTACAAACATTGTACCTGTTTTACAATATACATATCGCTCAATTTACTAAAAGACGAAGTATCATAACTCCAAAAACGCCATTTTTGAGTTGATGTTGCAGAATTAATCGTAAAATTCTATTTCATATTGTATAACAAAATTCATTCTGAAGTCTTGTATAGCTTGCGCGTTAGCAGCTAAATTTCAATGCATCGTAAATGGCAAACAAAAGATTTGAATGCGTCTCTTTAACAATGATGTGTTTTTTGAGTTACAATAGTCTTTTAGTAAATGGACGATATGTGGATATGTACATATACATACATACATATGTATGTTCATGGAGTTAAATGGCTGAAGGTACAGAGTTGAATTTTTTTTAACGAAACTTGTTTTCCAATTCCCTTTCGCGAATTCGTTGTTTTTTTTTTGTTTATTGGATAATAAAGTGTTTATCAGTATGATGTCATCACTGACGTGTAAATATCTTATATTGATGATATGTTTGTAAATGATGATAGCGATACGTTTTGACATATTGCTTTTTTATTGGCAATGCTTGTGGGGCATAATCGTGCGCAAAATTTAATCGGCAGAAAGGTAGTTGAAAATTGAAAGAAGATATTTTTGAGTAGACCAGTTACTTATGTCCTGCGCGCAAAAATTTAATCATGAAAGCTTAAGAGTTACACTGCTCCCATATTAGTGAATAATTTTAAATTCTTTAGTAAACGGTTTTTCAATTGGCACGGGTAGATTTTTCAGGCACTCACGCCAAATCACCATGGCAAGCAGTGTTCCCATATTCACAGTTTAAACTGTCCATTACAGTTTTTTAGATAAACTACGGTTTCTCAAATTACCCCTAGAAATTACAGTTCTTTTTTTTTTTTAATTTCACCTTTTGACGAATAAATTAAAACATCTCTTTCGGTTTTTAGCAGCCACTTTTTTGAGATTAAAAGAGGCAAGGACAAAGGATTTCAGCTGCTCTCTGCGTTCCAGTACCCGCAGCAAATGTTGAAGGTACATTTTTCGAAATTAATTTAAATGAGAAATAAATTAGATATTCCAGCACTATGTGCTATTTTAAAAACTAAAGATATCTTAATTGTACTAAAATTTATGTGTCAAGTCAATTGTAGAATTTGATTAAAAATTTAGTCTTCGTTAGTGAAAACGTGGGGTCTGAAAAATCATCTTGAGGGGAGTAGCCCGCACGAAGTTCACTAAGTAACAATGCATTCACAAAAAGTCACGGTTTGGAACAGATTTTAGAACTGCGTTATCATTGGTCCGTACTTCTTTGAATACGACGTTGGTGAGGCTACGTATAAAATCAAGACAAAAATTTCAAAATTTACAAAAAAATTAGAGGTCGCTACTAGGGTTTTAAAAAACTGATTTTTTTTTTTAATTGCACAAATTTTATAAAATTTGACATTGGCCACCTACTACTCAGCGAATTTATGAATTTATATCAAGAAGTTTCACTAAAATTTATCATACATCAAGAAAAAAAATTGCGAATTTTTGTAATTAAAAAATTATAAATTTTTTCAAACCCTGATAGCGACCCCTTAAAATTGCCTAAAAACTATTATATCCCATATTTTATTATCAAAATGAAAAGAAGAATTTTTTTTAAGTTAAAGGTGAAAAATTTTGGATTTACTAAGAATTACAAACTTAGTAATTTTGTGCACTGAAATTTTGATACGCATCAACATACATTTGGTTATGACGCAAGAAGCATGCACTCGTAAATTATACCAAAATTATATCACCTTTAATTTCGTATTCACCTGATCAAAGCGCGATTGGGAACGCTACCGCACGAAAGCTACTGTAATGGCTATTTTTGTCCTAATCCACGCGCTCATAATGATTTCATTTCAAATGATGTATGCATATATCTACTTGCATGTCCATGTGTATATATTTACGGACGAACGTACTCGTATTTTTGTATGCAAGCAAGCCTTATGCATAATTGATGGTAATGATTGCAATGCTTATTTGTAATACTGAATTAGGCAATACATATATGTATGTATGTAGATACGTATGCATGTACTTCCATACATACATACATATAGCTGCATGAATGAATGAATGAGCCAAGTGAACTCCAAAGGCACTTCGCCTTTTACGGTATTTTTAACAGCAATAAACAACTGGCTTTCGAATAAATACAGCAAATTTATATACATGCAATATTGTGCATGCCACTTGCATGACTTAAATCAATAAAGGCAAATTAACATGCTGCATAATTAAAACATAGAATTTACAAAACAAATACCCAAATAAATATTACATATTTTGCATAAATAATGTGGCAAACGAGCGTTTAAATGCAAACAAATTTTTTTTGCTGGCGATTGTCGACACCACAAACTCATCTAAACTTGAACTAAATTGACAGTTTACACAGTTAATCGAAGTATGTATGTATATATGTATGTAGCTTGGAAGTTGTTATTGTTGGCGCCGCCATCGATGTTGCAGTACACAAGAGTAGCAGACAAGAGTAAAAAAAAGAGATAAAAACAGATAATAAAGTCACCGACTGATATAATAGACCGATGCATATAAAAACAAATGCACACGTCTAAGCAGCACATGCATGCAAATATGTATATAAACATTTACATGCATATGCACATATGTACATATGTATACGCCTAGATTTATATCTGTATAGCAAATGCATTAGCAACACTTCGATTTGAATAAATGTGAGCTTATGACGATGTTTGCTATTTTTAGCGAATGTCTACTCATATATGTATGCGCTAATGCGTTTCACTGCATTTCTCTCAATTCTCCTTTCCACTTACATATTTGATCACCGACAAATGTACAAATACATACACACATTTGCAATTATGCAAATGTCATTGGATTTTCGGGCTCGTAAATCAAATTGGTACGCGCGGGCGTATGAGTATTGCAAATAAATTTGAAATTGCATTACGGTAAATATGGCTAGTGGTTTTCACAATCGTTTTGTCTATGGTCGCGCAGCATCCATTAGCGGAACATGCATGCACGCAAATGTGATTAGAGTAGATATAAAAATATGATAGACATAGTAGATATGCATGTAGATACATATTTATGTATGTATGTATGTATGTTTGAGTGTGTGCACGTCGGCATGTCAACGCATTTTTATTAGCTGTAACGAATGTGGAAATTTTCAATTTGCGTTTGGACACAAATAAAACGCTTGCGCTGGTACAGATAATGTGTTCAATTTCTATAACTAAAAACATTTTTTTTTATATTTTACACAAATATAATATATGTATTTTAAATAAATTTTTTGACTAAAATTAAACTTCGAATTACTGCAATTAAAAAAAAATCCATTGAATACCTTGCCACAAACTCCTGAAAAAATACCCACTGATAAAACTGAAAGTTAAAAATATTTAAGTATTTTTATTTTTATCTATGTACATACATACTTAGATATGCATGTAAATTACGGGGCATCACTCTAAATGCAAAAAATATCGGTACTGTTTTTCCATAGGAATTATTAAACTTATTTCATTTTGAGACTCCCGCCAAAATATTTTTCGAAAAAATTTTAAGATTTACGTGAGCTGAACCGATTTGAAAAATCCTCCAAAAATCGAGTTTTGTATAACAAAAGTTAGCTTTTAACACCATTTTTCCAAAAAATCACCTCATATGATAGAAGAGCTTAAGCTTAAAAGTTCCGCATAAGCCGAATTCAAATAATAATATTTTTGGATATTTTCAGCTAACGTAAATCTTAGTATTTTTTCGAAATGAGTAAAAATGTGTGAAGTGGGCCACCATTTTTTCAAGGGTCGAGCTTTTTTTGTGCAATTATCTGTTCTTGCTTCACAACGATAAAAGAAAAATACAAGTTTCACAATTTTTCGAAATTCGAATTATTTTGGAAGTTATAGCCATTAAAGTTTTTCGTAATTGTTTAGATTTTAATTGTTTTCTCGCGATTGGTAATACCGATTCTGCTCATATTTTAAACAGTTGAGAATTTTTATTTTTTATTTGGCCATACATTTTTTTTTTATAAAAGTTATTAGAATTTTTTTAAATATTGGGCTAATATTGTTGTACGTTCTTTTAGTAATTATTTGCAAAAAAAATTTGCCTAAAACGTTCCCTAATTTCCAACACAATTCATATATTTTATCCAACAAATTTCAAGTCACTAGCAACATGAAAACAACTAACGCGCGTGTAAACAAACGAATAAGTAATTTGTATACTAGTAACGGCGCATTATCCTTGGCATACAAACATACAAGCGTTTGGTATGACACTCTAACACACACTTTGTACTTGACATATTTTCTTGGTGGACACAACAAATCAGTCAGCAATTCCACTAGCAATTCGAATGAGTCACTTACACAGTTCCTGGTGTTTTATGAGCGTACTATGCTTCAAGTGTTTGTGTGTGTTTGTAAGCGGGTGGTCTATTTTGTCAGGAAATTATTAAAGAAAAATATGAGTTATACATACATAACTCACACAATCACATTAACCTATGACCCACTTTGTTGACACAATGCTCGTGGATGAGTCATGCGGATTTTTGAGGAATCAAGTGATGTGATTAATAGAAGATGTATGTATGAATGTATGTATGTGTCTATATACTTTGCCCCTTGTGCGACCCGCCTTAATCGACCCGTCACCAATCGGGATCAAAATGTATATGTGATATCTTCGACTATAGTAGCATCGACGTAGACCACCCTAATGTGCATATGTATATGAGTAAATCTCACGAGTTGTTTGTTTTTAAGTGACTTCCTTTCCTCGCCAGAAAAAAAAAACGATAAAGCATTCTTCTTGCATACATACATACATATATTTCAATCAATGGTATTCGAGAGGCAAGTACAATAAAAAAATAAATTAAGTATTTTAATAATTTTAGCCTTAAAACATTTATTTAGGCGAAAAAGTACTGAAATTACGAATTACTAAAATACGTTTTCGTCAAAAAATTTAACAACTCGTGAGATTTGCTCTTATGCGTGGTTTCTTTTCTATATAAAACTTTCCTAGATACACACTGTCTTGGCCACGGTTGGCGTACCGATTTCGATTGTCTAGAACTTTTCAGTTTGGCTTATGCGTTTTCATCAAAATTTGGGTCAAATTTGTTTATCCTAACCAAATAGAATCGATTATACATATGTACATATGTGACGACAGCTTAGTAAATGTGCATACATATATACATACATACATACATATTTACCAAGAATGTTTGTCTCTGTGCATAATGTTGCGCACAAAACTACCCAATGAGGTCAGAAACTTTGAAACTTCGGTAAAAACTCTTTACAATGAGCCATTTTGACTGGCGTCAGACACTGAGTTAATACTTATTTAGTCATAATTTTCTAGGAGTATGAGTAAATGAGAGCTCAAGCACCAATTTCGTTATTAAACTCACAGAACCAAAAATAGCATTACACTAATCCAAAACACAACTATAGCCTGCAAAAAAACGGAAGAAGCGGCACTTCTTTCCTTATGGAACTGTACGATGACCAAAGCTGCAATAAAAAATATTTCAAAACACGTTCTTAGTCTTAGCACCTCTCCAAGATGCAAAAATAAAGCTTTCTAGTACGTGTAAAATAAAGACAATAAAATCGTCCGTCGCGTAAGACCCACGATTACGACGAATGGTGAGAAGTTGAGGAGCATATGCATATATCAACATAGATACTGGAATAAATTTAACATTCATTTTATTTAAAGAAAATTCCATTGATCTGATTTGCTTAGGAATTTTAGTAGGTTAAAAGTACATTCGTATGAGTGGAAATACTGATTACGACCATGCAAACATAGTCTTCTTTCTAATTTCTGTTGGACGACCTACAAAGCTGACAGAATGGTTTATTTAGTATTAAGCATTACAGACGAATAGGAGGTGAGAAAAAAATATACAAGTATGTATGTACAGCAAATACATATGTATGTACAGTATTGGCCATATCTATAGCACCCCCATTTCAAAGTGATATTGTTTGCCACTTATGTTTAATTATTGATATTTAAAAATTTTCAATTAAAATACAGTTCCTCCTCTAACAAAATCCATGTAAACCCAAGTTTTAAACTTTGTAAAAGACCCAAAAAAAACTGCAACAAATTTTCAACTAAATTTCAAACTTTTTTCTCAGAAGGTTTGAAATTTAAGTGAAATCTTTTTACATTTTGTGTAGTCTTTTATAAAGTTTAAAACTTGGTTTTATATGGGTTTTGTTAGAGAATGAACTGTATTTTAATTGAAAATATAAATAAATGAACATGAGTGGGCAACAATATCACTTTGATTGAAATGGGGGTGCTATAGATATGGCCAATACTGTATGTCAGCTTTGCTGGGAGTTTGTTTGGCATTTATTGCTGCCCATCACGCCCGCGACTACTGTTGGATGAAATTGACCATGCAAGGATACGTACGCTTTTCGCATACACTAAATTGAGAATGCAATAGGTATAAGAAGGCTTCACACAGTTTATGAACTTTTAAAATTTTCCAAACTTTACAAAACTTTTAGTAAGCAGCGGCAGCGAAAATAATGTGCTTGAGTCAACTATGTGTATGCAATCAGACGGAAGGAAATTAAATAGCGGCTATGTATTACCTTAACAACTTTTTGACAGACAGACGACATTCGTTGTTAAGTTGCTAGCTGAACGTTAACTGAACTGAGTAATAAATAAGCCTGCATAGGTACGTAGTATGTACAAACTATTATGTAGTACTTTAGCACTTGAATAACGGTGAATATTTGATTATTTTTCGCAACCATTTGAAATCGAACATCACCTACGTATACGGCTAAACGAGAATCGATTATATCATCGCAGTAATTAGCGTTGGCATGAATAAATTTAACCAGCATGGTTGTTGGTTTGCATCATATGGTAAGTACATAAGTTTGTATATACTTACTAAAGTCGAACATATAGATACATATATACATATGTATGTGAATTGTTTATCGACAGCTGTTTTGCAAATACTGCAGCAGCTCCTACGCCAACGCACAGTGAACGAAATGGTCAATCTGGCACGGTTTAATTAACAACGTTAGAGCGAAAAGAGCTATTTCTCTTCTGTTTTTTTATAACTAATAAATTAAAGCAAGTTTTGGTTAATTAAGAAAAATATTTTTATATTTTTTATCTAACAATTAATATATGTATGTACATAATTAAGCGAAATTAAATAAAAACTCATACGGAATCGGGAGTACCGCAAAGAGAGTTGTATGGAAGATCATTTTCAACCGAAAGTAATAGTTTTATCACATCATCCATGTCGATATTTCTTTTTTCGAAGTCGATTCGGAAACGATAAATTTTCGATAACTGCTCTATGAATTAATTTGTTGTCTCTTGCAAAGTATTATAACTCGAATTTCGCGCTTTTACACGTGTTTCATCAATTTATATGAACTTTTGGAAACCATGAAAAGAGCCGGTGCTTAATCAGGTGCCAGTGTGTATGGCATGGGTAGTTGAATACCCGATTCTATGGTTTTTTTTTTATATTTTCTGCCACTTTCTGGTTTAGAACTAAACAGAGAAACTGATTGCGAAGCCCTTCTTTTTCCATTGTTGTAGAGGCTTACGCTGCACAGTGATTCAAAACTGGAATTTACTGTTCATAATTCACTGGACTCTTCATTTTTCAATCAAAGTTGATTATCGTTTTTTTTTTAATGAATTCTTATAAAATTAGCAAGGAACCAGTTGGGCCCAATTTTTTGAGTTCTTATTTTGTAATATTAAATTTTTTAGAGTAAAGTGCAAAAAAAGTAACAAGTAATTTTTAAGCAAACAACAAAACCAACTACAATGCTCATATAAAAATTTAGGTGTACCATTAATTTCTTCATGATCCAATTACCGGAACTAAGCAAAACTAGTATGGGACCACCCTTAAGATACCACCTTCCTGATGAAAAATTATTATTAGAATTATGCGGTAATACATAAAAAAAAAATATTCCGACGAATTGTTAATTTTCTCCTTTTTTGAAGTCGGTTAAAAATGTTGAAAAGAATCAATCAAATCAAAACACTAATATTTATCAGTAAAAATTAAAAAACAAATTAAATATTTTTCAAATACACTTGGCACTGAAAAAGTCAGGCTAATTTATTCATACACTTGTCGCACCCTATGGTAACTTTAAAAG
>NW_023458556.1:20405067-20410555 GCF_013731165.1 Rhagoletis pomonella
GTAGAACTATGGGAATATGGAGAACAAAACTATATAAAAATTCTTAAAAATTGCAGTGATGTATTATTTATCGAATAATTAAAAAATATCAGCGCAATCCAGAATTTTAATAACTCCGTGTCAGTTTGGTAATTTCATCCATTGTGCAACACTTTGAATGCCTGCAATACGTAGCTCATCAGCCTTTGTTTATTTTAGTTTTAAAAAGAGAAATGCAAACTTTGTTTATTAATGTAGCAGCAAATTTTTACTATCTACACTGTGCGTTTAATATTGCACTGCGTTTACGAGAATTTTGTAAATTTTTGTGTTTACTTTGAGACTATAATATGGCACGCTCTGTTTACATAAAAAAATTTATTCACACTTGCCGTATAAATAAACCATTAGTACTAAAAATACACTAAAAATTCTACTAAAATTCTAAATTTCGTTTGCTGTTTGCATTTCGTAACATCGTGTAAATCTTGTTTGCAATATTTTTTTTTTTAATTTTTAGTAAAACTTTTTTAAAATCTGACACGATAAGGTATACAAAAATAAAAGATAATAAATGATTAAGCAATCATTTAATTGTCGTTTATACGCATAAATACAAGTTTCTTCGAACAATTTCAGCCAACATTGCTCGTCATCAATGGGGGCATTACACCTGATAAGGCAGGTGTTTTTCTGCACACTAATGCCGTATATTTTTGCAAATAATACACATACACATGGCTTTGTGATTAGATATTTTTTATTTACGCAAAATGTTAACCAGTTATCGGATTTGGCGGAAATATATATATTTACTTGGATTTTAATATGAATATACGTAATTACTAAGGCTCCGATTATATTGAGTTCCACACACATTTTCCGAATGCATAAAAGATCCAATTCGAATGCCTAGATGTAAAAGTATTTACGTTATTTCTTGGTTCTTGGAAGTTTCGTTTGCCATTTTTGATTCCACGACCATTATTGAAATTGAGTTACTTTCCAGCCCTTAATAAAATATTATTTAAGAGTACATATTGGCATCTCCCCTTCAACAATCATCATTCATTTCACAGCTAAACTGTTTCCAAGCAAATTACCACATGAGAAGCCGTCTTAATCTGGAGTGCCAGGTGATATGGACAATTCTGTGTGAAAGACTTCAGTCATGAATCAACTGAATGGATTTTATCAGTGTGGCTTCAGGACCGCCAAATCCACCATTGACCAACTTTTCAGAGTTCGTCAAGTGCTGAAAAATACCCTATCTAAGCAAATTAGCAGACACCACCTTTTCGTTGACTTTAAAACTGCATTTTTATAGTAGTGAAAGGCTTTGTCTACCTAAGATGTCTACCAATAATGTCAGTTTTGTGATTAAACAACGGATTTCTATTGCCAACAGGTGTTTATTTGGGCTCTGTAGGCAATTGGAAAGCAGATCTCTCTCGAACAAAACTCACGCTCTACAAATCTGTCATCATACTCGTCATTTTATATAGGGTGATGCAATAGTTATACATATCTTTGATAGCATTGTCTGCGATATGTTAATGTTTCTTTATTTATCTTTTTTCAGACAATTGATACTAAAGGCTTTGGCAAACTTCAGTCAGTCATAAAGCTATACTCAGTTGAACAACGCATAAAGTGATCCAACGGAATTTGCGCATTACAAGTTTTTTTTCGGCTGCCGGTTCAGGCTTAAAACCCTGTAATTATATATGTATGTACTTATGTATATATTTTCCTACACTTATCTTGAAATAGTATAAACAAACGGAGTACAGTAAGTAGTCCAGAACTAGTACCCTTTCTACTCCTTCAAAATGCGTAAACGGAATAGAACTGCCGAAGAAGTGAGTTTAACTAAACCTTGTTATTATTACACCACGTGGGAAGCCAAGAAATTTTCTCATAAATTTACATGAAATTTGAAACCAGATCGACATATCGTCACCTTAATTCACAAAGGCCCTGACCAACACTTTTTTCGAAACTGCGTTTTTCACAGATTTTGGTAGGATATACATATTAAATAAACCTTCACTAAAAATTTGAAAGTGTTAGTACCAAAAACAACGGAGTTATGCCACTTTTTAAAATGCCCTATTCGTATGCATGATTTGATTTTTATAATGTTTTTTGCTTCTCCTGTAGCGAAATGGAGTATTTATAATATTAATTGTATGTATTGTACACTGTGCATACATGTAAGTACATATCTAAACAAGTACATACACATTAAGATCTTCATGAGTTAAAAATAACACTTCAAGTACCCATTTTTTCCACAAACACACGCATGCTAAATGTATGTACATATGTACATATGCTAAAGTAAAAGTAAAAAAATTCCAAATGTGTATTTAGCTCGAAAAAATTTAGACTAAATGCGAATGGCTTGTTCGTGTATTCTCTATGGATTTCCGTAGAGAATTCTTGGCCTCTTGGCAGATTCCATTTAATTATTGCGCACTACTGTCAAGTGCGGTGGAAAGCAGAAGCGCAAGATTTTTAAGCATGTTAAAATTTTATATTTTTTGATGGACAGTTGTTGCTGGTAATGCTGCTGTTTTGCTTTATAAGCAGACAAAACACAAGTGAGCGAACAAAAAAAGCCGTTGAAAGCAGACAATAAGTTTAGTAGAAACTTGAGTACTTTTAGTGGTAGCCTTTCCCAGGGTCTCTTATTATATGTACGACTCTTAAGTGATTTCTAAAGCCAAAAACAAAAACGCTCTTTTCACTTCAGGTAATTTAACGTCTCGTTTTTTCTTCATTTTTATATGATGCTTCTTTCCATTCATTCTCGGCTTTTGCTCGCCTAACACTTGCTGATTATTTTAATGAAGTTATTATTGCTTAACAAACTTTATCTACTTTTCTTTGTTGCTTTCAGCCATAATCGGCTGTTGACAGAAAGAATCCAAGCCACTTCAACCAATAATTTTACGCCAGCTTTTACCATATACTATATGTATGTATATGTATTTACATACAGACATACACACATATGTACGTGCATAAGTAATTTTTGTATGTTCTGGTACGTCTATATAATACATACACTCCTCGTCATTTGAATAGCGCATCTTTTTGATAGCTTAATATTTACAGTTTTCCTTTGGTTTATTCGATATTCATTACCTATACATACAATAAAATTGTAACAGGCCGATGACTCTACATTATAGATATTAAAGAAAAATTAATATGGGGGGTCTTTATTAGAGTAACAGAATCCAAATCAACAAGAATTTTTGTCTGTCTGTATGTTTGTACGCGAAAACTAATGCATGGAATTGAATGCAGTTTTCATCGATGTATTGCTGCAGGTCTTAACTTAAAATATAGAAAGAAAAGGTTTACAGAGTTGCCACCTGTTTTAAAATTGCAGTTTAAGTGAATTGATAAGATAAAGTAAATATTACAATAAGGCTGCTAAAAGAAAGAGGTTTAAGAAGGCTTACAGCCGAATATAATTTTGTTGAAGGTTGCCACCTTTTTGGAAATTTTTATTTAATTTAATTGATAAGATAAATTGAACATTGCAATATAGGTATCAAACTGAAGAGATTTAAGAAAGTTTGCCGCCGAAAATATTTTTGAGGAGGGTTGCCACTAAAGCTATTTCAGTTCTCTTTCATTTGATACCGAATTTGTTAAATTTGGATAAGTGATTTGTTTATATTAGCAAAAGACTTATTTCTGACTTAAAAAATATTTGGACAAGTTTAACTGTTATTACTGGACTAAAAAAAATAACAGTCCGGGTTTTTCAGTTATTATTGCACTTTTTCTTAAAAAGTTCGAAAAATAAAAAGAATCCGGATTCTTGTCCAGGAGATCCTGGAATCAAAGGAACACTGACAACTCTCTTCTACGATATATTTCTCCCCGGGCTTTTATGACATAAAAAAAGAACTGTTATTTTCGGTCCCTGTTTTATATTATATTAAATAAACAAAAGGAAAACTAAATATTAAGTAAAAAAGGGTGCCCTATTCAAATGACGAGGAGCGTACATACATACATCCAATATGTATTTATAGGGATGCGGTATTGCCAAAGCATAGACTTATTCGCTTAATTTTAGCCACAATGTCTTCAGCTATGGAAAATTGTAGCACATTGGCGCGAAAAACGTGGCGCGGATAGTTTTATTTGCAATGCATAAGTTATACTGAAGTACCCTATAAGGTAATCAGCGAGCAATACGTAGTTATAGGTGAGTCTATTATATTGCTGGAATTATGAGATCTATTATATTTTAAGACTTCTGCCAAAATAATTTTAAAATATTTAAAGTGAGCTGAATCGATTTGAAAATACGTACTTCCATAGAAGAATTTATCAATAAAATTAGTTTTAATAAATATTTTTTACTTAAAAATCAATAGAACAGTTTAAGCTTAAAAAGTCTGGATAAAAATTTTAAAAATTTTACGAAAGGTATCAAAATAATCAGATTTTTGGTGGTATTTTCAAATCGGCCCAGGTCACGTAAATCTTAATATTTTTCCGAAATTTTTTGAGGAATTTTTAAAAAAATCATTAATAGTTTAATTCCGATGGAGAAACAGAACAAAGGTTTTCTGTATGGAGTGTTGTACCCTAAAGTACATCGAGGAAAGTGCACAAAGTTGCTGGTTAATCTTGTAAGACTGGTATGTATTTATTCAAATTCTCATTTTGCAAAAAATGCAATCAAAATTAATTTGCTAGCTCAAGTTTTTCCCGCAAGCCACATTCTGGAATGAAATACATTTCTTTTCTTACTTTTTTGTCTTCTCCACTATGCTATGTCGTGCCGCCAAGTAGGAGGTCGTTGTTATAGAAAATCAGTCAGACGTACCAAGTTTACAGTGAAGCAATTGCAGTTAATTTTTTACAGGGACGGAAAATAATCATTTATTTTTAATTTTAACCAAAACAAGTAAGAAAGGCTAAGTTCGGGCGGAGCCGAACATTAAATACCCGGGGCAAGTATTAAATATATGTTTTTTCACCCTTCCGAAACCTTCCGCTAGATGGTAAGCCGAGTTGTAACAATTTTGAGTAAATTAGCGTCCTTCAATTTCGAAATATTGAAGTTTCAAGCATTTCTTAAATTTACCGTTATATGAGAATCGGCCGTTATATTAGTCCGATTTCAATAATTTTCAACGTTTTGCTTACACGTGGCAAGTACAATAACCATACCGAGTTTGGTACAAATTGGTAGAACGGTTACCGGTATACTTATATGTGATCATAAGTGGGCGGTGCCACTCCCATTTTCCAAAATTTTACCATAAACGTATTTCTTGGTAAAGAATTGTTGCAAGCATCAATTTTGAAAAAATTAGCTTCAATATTTAATGATTTATCGAAGATTTTGTATTTCTCTAAATTACCGTTATATGGGATGTGGGCGTGGTTATTGTCCGATTTTAAAAAGTTTCGGCGGTTTTTTATGCTGTACCAAGGCCAACAACTGTGCCAAGTTTGGAAGAAATTGGTG
>NW_023458556.1:20410565-20418769 GCF_013731165.1 Rhagoletis pomonella
CTGATCATTTATGTATACATTTGTCTATATCTATCTCGATTCGTTTTGGCTGTTACAAACAACCGTTATGTGAACAAAATTAATATACCCTTGTGCACAAGTGCGCTCGGGTATAAAAATCAACAAGTTGTAATCGTCGTAAACAATTTTAATTATACTCACGTATTTGTGTTCGTACGTCCTACTGAAATTTACAATGATTTTTATTATATAATAGTTAATATTTGAATTTTTTTTCACTCAAAGGAAATTATTATTACTTGATTTTTATTTTTTCGCTCAAAGATAATAGTTACTATTATTATTGTTATTATTGAGTTCTATTTGTTTCACTTAAGAATAATAATCATTCCGAAAACTCAAAAGCTATAACAGTTTTAAGGAAGATTTTATTACCATGGGTCCCGCGGGTACCGATATTCCGCGGCCATCTGTAATCAGAAGTAGTTAAAAAAAAACTGTGAAACCCCATTTTGATCCACTGTCCTTGTCACTACAAAAGCCGCAATGTAGAATAGAAATGTCTGTCTGCCACCACAAAAAAATGCAGGAAAAAAGAAGTGCATATGTACATGTGCGCTGCTGTTCGTTAGCCGCAACTGCATAGCTCTTTTACTAAAAGACTGTCGATAACACAAAAAAATTACATTTTTGAGCAAATGATGTAGAATTACTGTTATATGTACATAATTCCCAAAAATTACAAAGCGGTACTAAAGTAAGTTATGGGAACGATGTAGTTACATGAATTCGTAAGAAAATATGTATCCCGTCTTTACGTTTTGGCCGAAACTTGGAAAGTTAAACAAGTCTCCTCAAAAGTCTAGTTTTTGAGTTGTGACAGGATTTTAGTAAATGAGCATAAGTATGTGCGTATGTACATGCACACAGCCCGCGACAAAACGATAGCACCTCAACATTTTGAACAGTTTTGAGTTTTTATCTTTTGTTTGTTTAATATTCATTGTTTTTATATAAAAGTATAGATCTGCCATGTAAATAAATCCAAATTTCAGACTTTGTACAAAAATTTTAAAAATTCCACAAATTTTTCATCCCAATTCCGAGCATTTTAATTTTAATTTCTACGATAATTTTCGGTAAGTAGTTTTATAGCTTATTAAATTCTAGTACAATAAAGTACAAGTTTGAAGTATGTAGCTAAAAAATCGCTTTGAGTTTTAATAAATTTTTTTTTCTAACGGTATCACGCATTTTCTTCTATGCAAAGTAATTTTTTTAAGGAAAAAAGTGTATAACACCGTCAGAAAAAAAATATCAAAAATCAATGCGATTTTTTAGCAACTTCAAACTGTCACTTTATTATGCTAGATTTTAATAAGCTATATATCGGCATACCATAGATTAATTTAGCAATTTTTAAAGTTTTTGGGCAAAGTTTGAAAATTTATTAAATTATTTATTATTTATATGGTTTTTGTTAGATAAGGAGCTGAACTTTAATAAAAAAATAATGAATCTTAAACAAAGCAAAAGAAAAGTAGGCAAACCTGGTAAAAATTTTGATGTGCTATCTTTTGTCGCGGGCTGTACATATCTACATTCGGCAGTTCCGAAGTATCTTCACTTACAGTGTAGCTTCAAATCATTTATAGAGTGTGAGAAAGTGTGATACCTGAGCTGGCTGAAACTCTTGCGGGATTTTCATAGACTCAACTATCACTTAGTCTAGCAGCACAACAACAGCGTGCTAAGCTGGCAAATTAGATACGAGACATAATTCCATACATTGAAGCACTTAATTAACAGCATACGACCGCGAACACAGAAGTGGGCGAAGCAAAACTCACGTTATGCATGAAAAATTGTAAGGTGTCAAGTTACAGACCAAAAAAACACTAAAATAGCCGATTCGAATGCCTTTTACACTGATGGTTGAATTAAATGTAGCTTTTCTGCCAAAAAATAGAAACTCTGCGCAGATGTCACAACATTTTGAACAATTCGGGCGCACAGGAACTGGAAGCGCTGCTGATGAACAGAAGCTGCTTACAAAAAAAAGAATTCTATGCGCTCATACATACGTTTTTTCGTGGTTGTTTTTTTGCTCATTAATTTAGAAAACACGAAACCACCCTTTCTTCCTACATACATATGTACAATCCTTTAACTTTTTCATTTCATTGTGTACACACCTGCTGGACTCGAAGAAGTTTGCCTCGCGCGACATCAACTCATGCCGGAACTTGTTCATCTCCTCTTCCATTTTGCGCATTTCCGCATCGAAGCGTTCACGAATGCTCGAGAATTCTGTATCAATAATGCTGAAGTCGCCCAATTTGATGGGGATATTCCTCTTGTTAGCATCAGCCATTTTATGGACTCCTTAACACAAATTTATTGATTTATTCACGAAAAATTATTATTTGCCGAAACAAATTTTGGTTATCTTTGTATGTTTGTATGGGTGTCTTCTCTTTTAATTCAAAACAATGTTTACTACGTTTCCACTTGTCAACTTTTCTGCTGTTTCTGCTGTTCTCTTATTATTTGCTTTTGCACAAATCGACTTTTTGCTCCGCACAATTGAGAAGTTATCGCTTGGATTTCTACTTTGAGACTAATTTGTATCTCACTCAGTCACTGGTTTTTATTCGCTGGCGTATTCAGTTGCTTTCCATTGCGCACTTGAAGATACTTTAGTAAAATGCTCAAAGCTGAGCAAGGGAGAACGATAAATTGAGGGTGTGAGAAATTACGCTCAAACAGTTGGGTCGCATTTCGTGGCATGAAGAAAATTATGCAAATTTAGAATTTTTGGTTTAATTCTAGATATTTTGTATAAAAAAAAAATAATTAATAAAATGAAGATTTAAAAATATACATATGTATGTATATAAGAAAGTATACTAAATAATTGGATCATATTCTTCAGCCGCTGTGACTGAGTGGTTAGAATTGCGTACTACCGCTCCACAGCAGCAGGGTTCGATCCAGCATTTAAATTAGAACATTCAAGGGACATCTAAATTAGTAAGTTTTTTCTAAAAGCGGTCGCGCCTCGGCAGGCCATTGAAAACCTTCGTGTATTTCTGTCATGAACAGGTTTCTCATAAAATCCATTTGCCATTCGGAGACGGCGTAAAACTGTGGGTCCCCCCATTTGTGTAAAAAGATCAAGACGCACACCACAAATTGGAAGAGCAGCTCCTCTAAATACTTAGCAAAAGTGTAGGCGCTAAAATACTATTATTCTATTCTACAGCAAGTAATAAAACATTACATTTTGAAAATGATAAAAAGCACTTTTGGCGACTCCAGCAAGAAAGCTAGCGTGTGAAGTTTTTAAATGCTTTCTATGCATTTTATACCAGGAAAAACCAAAGAGTAGTCCTTTAACAGTACCTTTTTGAGCTTTCCAAACATTTGGCACATACCTATCCCGTGGGAGAAACTTGTTTAAGCTCTCTATAGATTTTATATGGGCATGGCCATGGTAAAATCCACTATATGGAGGCAGGTGGAAAATGCCATGGTGACAGTTGATAAAAACAAACTTTTGGGCTTACAGGGGGAAAAGTAAAAGTCATAAATACAAAATTTCACATCATTTACTCAGCCCCTCTCCCCACGAACGGTACATTTCCAAAACAATGCTAGAACCGGCGCTAATCCGACTAATCAGTTTAGTTGCTTTTGGCGCTGAACCCAATAAAGCAAATGCTTCTTTTTTGGCTGTAATTAATTCTCTTAGTTTCAGGAATTATTCCCGGCATTTATCATATATTTGGTATTTTGCTCTTTTATCAAAAAATTTATTTGGAAATGTAGATGCCAATGATTGTTATTAAAAAAGTGTGAGTATATGTTCGTCAGGTCTTGAAATTAGACACAAGTTTTAGAAAATTACTTATAGTTTTCGGCCATAAAATTGGATATTTTCATGCGACTTTGCAAATATAAGTATTATTCGATTTTCTTAATTTTCAATTTTAACCTACTTTTTGCGTAATTTCGGTAAAAAAAAAATGTAAAAGATTGGTAAAATCACACCAAGCATTGCGAGAAGAGAGGGTTTTTATAGCTTTGTAATTTTTTAACATATCCTTTGCTTTTCTAATAGTGGAACGTCGCTGGACGTTAACTGTTCGTTCCTCCTTCCATCCATATAGTCAAAACACTGTGCTTCGTTGTTGTATTTGCAAGCAAAGATGTTATCCGGACTCCGATCATTAGCGATGAGAACATCGCTAATAAAACAAACTCTCCCTGCCACCCATATTTAGCGCAACTGAAACACTGTTTGAGAGCAAATAGTTTTCACATGAGTTTTCACTCAAAACAAGTATACCATTTCGGCAAAAATTGCTCTTTTGGGGTAAAGTGCATTCAGTGTTGCCACATTTTTTTTTTTTACCAAATCACCGGAAAAGGTTACCGAATTCAACAAAAAACTACCAAACCTATTTTATGTGCAGAACTGTACAAACTTACATATCGAGCCTTAACCGCCAAAATAACGTAAGCGCCTTTTTTATTTTCTTTTTGATGCAGAAATATTCCTAGAGCATCTAGGGCTCCATTAACCTAAAATTTTTAAATTTTTGTAAATATTGAGCAAAGTTTTAAATTTGAATTTGTTTGAGCTCTGTTAAAGAAAGAACAATATTTTTATAAAAAATATAATTAAATTACAAAACCAAACCTTATATGTTAAAACTAGTCAAAATATGGTGCGGCTATAATTTTTTCGACCACTGTATGTAAGCAAGTGACAAGGTAATATATCCAAAATTCAACGATTTAAGGAAAGCTTTCGACTTACACATAGACAGAGTGAAGTCCCCCGCTGAATGCCGTAGCTTTTTGAACGAGAACATAAGTTTTTACATAGAATTCTATTCATATACATATATGGTTGCCGGGTACAACGGACAATTGATGGTAATTGAAAAGCTGACGAACTGACAGGGAAAGGTAGGACCACCCAAAACCTTCCAGGAAAGAGCACGTAGGATATACTTAGTAATAGGCACTTTCAAGCAGTTTGTTAAAGAACACACCATTCTAGGAGCCGAGGAACGCTAGAACAACTTTCGCCTTGCGAAACTTTCAGGATTACCTGGTATTTCTATAAAAAGAAACTCTTACGGTCCACCTAGTAATGTAAGACCGAATCGAAAAAGCTACCAAATTGAAAAATAAATTATCAAACTTTATAAATAAAGAAAAAAAATTACCAATTTTGGTTAAAAATTACCAAAGCGGCAACGCTGAGTGCTTTACAATTTTTCACATTTACTGTAACTGCTCTTCGAAAAGTGTAGGAGTAACCGGTACGCGTAAGTGACCAGTTAAGGAAATGCAAAACCGTATTTATAAGCAGTTAAATTCTAAATCATAGCAATTAATAATCGCTTATTAATTGACTTAAACAAGTGAAAATCATAATGTTCCAGCAAAATCGGCGAACCTCAATGTAAAATCTTTTAGATGAATACGAATTTGCTATGCATGCATACATAAGTACATATATGTATTTATACATACATACAAATATTTCTATGACAGCTGGGATGAAGCACAGCTAGTGAGATGGTGGGCGTTATTAGAAATAACGATATTTTATAGAGTGTGACGTCACAATTCTAACTCACTTGAAATGTCTAAAAAATGCAGGCACTAACAAACGCAAAAATGTTAATGTTGATGCATGTGTGTACATATGTACATATGTATGTATGTGAAGGAAAAGAAAATAAAAGTGTAAATTTTTGTTTTTGCAAATATATATTCATTATAAGCAAATTTATTTCACTGTCTCCTTGTGGCATTCGCTAGCTGGCGATGGGTTGTCTACTTTGTTGTTAATTGGTTATTCTAGAATTAAAAATTTTATTTGTAAACAAAATCTATGAATTCATGACCTTAGCAAATACATACACTAAAATGGATGAATATAAAAAATGAATAAGGAAATTTACAATATAATCTTACATACATACATAAATACATACATATTTATGCACCCACGCAATTCCAATATAATTAAACTTTTGCAAAATATCCATATGGGATTAGTTGGTGGCGTTGTATGTAGGTTAGCTGCCTGTGACAAATACGAATGGTGTTCATATTTTTAAATATAGCACAACATAAATTTCAATTGATGAAAAAATATTTATTGTTTACATTGGGAATGCAATGAGTCAGAGAGATGAAGGCAGTGACAGCGGTGTGGCTTAGTGATGCCTCAAATGGAATGCCGTCGTGTCTTCTGGAAACCACAGTCTCACGACTCAAGTTTTCGAAAATATTCTGTCTAAATAATTTATTTATTTTTTTTTTTAATATTGCATCCGAAGTATTATCCATACATAGTCATATTTGGGTTCTACTTTGAACGTAAAAAACAGCATTTTGTAGATTTATTTTCAATTTCTTCGTCAATGCGCTTTGTTTGTTTAAAAATTCTGAAACTATTTAAAAATTCAGTACTTACTGCAAATGTTGCGAAAAAAAGCAACATGCAAAACAAATTTTGCAAAGTTTATACTTACGCAAGTATGCACCTACATATATACACATATATATACATATATACCCTGCAGAAAAAAATTATCAATTAATAAAAAAATAACCCACTTGTAGTTAGCTTTTTTGCAGGAGTTCTATAAAATAAGTAATTTGTAGTTAGCTACAAAAAGCTGACTTGAAACTAGTTGACAAGTAATGCAGGAGATTGTTTGCTTTAAACGCGTTTCTATTTAAATATCCTGCACTTCGCAAATACTTTTTCGAATTGAGGACAAATAAAAGATCGAAGATCGAAATTTCAGATTATCATTTTGAAGTTATGTCTGACGGAGTTCGAATATGGGACCACCTACAGCAGAATATGTTAACAAATATGAAATGTAATAAAATAAATAAAGTAAATAAAAATAAATAAAAAAATAAATAAATATTTTATGTCCAAAAGTAGTTAGTTACAAGTTAGTTACATCAAATGCAGAGGTAACCGCCCTTGACTACAACTTATGCAGAGGTAGCCACTAAGGCATGTTATAATATATATAACATATATGTATGAGGCATTCTTTTTCATATCGGACACCAAATTTGGTATCACAATTTCGTTTGGCTTCACATTTTTCCTTTTTTATTCGGATATGTGATCTGTCAAATTTTGGATTTTTTCCTGATTCTGACTAAATAATCATGTACTTCTTCAAATTTGTATATCTCGGGTTCTGTTCATCGTAGAGACTTCAATGTTGACTCTCACAAAATAAACCACCTCGTCATAAAAAAAAAACAAAAATATATTAAAAATAGTTCTTGAAAAACTCCCTTTTTTTTGAACATTTTTTTTTTTTTTATTGAGACTTAAACAACGATTACGATGGTTTTCACTATGCAAATCAACATACAAAAGTTCAACTGTTAAAAGCTAAGTTAACTTTAGGACAATCATTACCATCATATAGATATAATGTTAAGCCCGTTTCATTATCTTCAAAACGACGTTAAGATGAAGTCTCTGCGACGAGGAGAGCCTGGCATATAACGATTTGAAGAAGTAAATCCTCGAATATGTGTTAGCTTATTTCATGTATAAAACCCATAAAAAATTGAAGCGAATCGGAGACATGTCAAATTTCAATCGTCAAAGAAAATAAGCAGATAATAGTGACTTCTAGCTCCTTCCTAATCAACTTAAAGTTAGCTTATAGTTAGATAAATTTCCTGCAGGGTATGTATACCCTCGAGGTCTCAAATAAAATATGCGCTTATCCTGGTAATTTTTATTTCAAAGTGGAATGGGGTGTTAATTTACATACATAAAATAAGAAATATTAATGTGGAGGTAGAAAAATTAAAGATGGGTATACTCGGACGAAACCCAGCTCCGTATATCAATACTCTAAGAACTAGCGTGGTTCTCTACAGCAAAAGGAAATCGCTCTTGAGAGTTAGTACCAATATATGTACATTGGGGTGGTCCAAAAATGCCGAAAAAAATATACCTCTGTTTTATTTTGACATCAAAAAATATTTAGAGGTCGCTCAAAGCGCTCAAAGTTTTCCATGTATTTTATATAAAAAAGACAAACAATGTTTCGTAGAAATGGTATAGAAATTCAATAATTTTCGATCGTAAAACTTTGTTTCTCTTCGAGAGACTGCCACTAATAATACCCATTTGTTTTCTATACCATTTTTAATACTAGCGATTTTTT
>NW_023458556.1:20418869-20423394 GCF_013731165.1 Rhagoletis pomonella
TAATACCCATTTGTTTTCTATACCATTTTTAATACTAGCGATTTTTTGGGTCACCCCATTGCATTTTTCAGGGTTGGACATGAATTGCACTACCACTAAAACCTCAGCAAAAATATGAACTACCAATTTGAGGATTCTTTATCTCTTGGCCAAATTATCGACTTCTAGTTTCAATCTCAAGTGGGTTAAACTGAACGGAAGTCCATTTTTTTTTTAATTATATATAAATGTTTTTACTACAGATTCGCATTCTGATGATAAAAATACGGAACTTTGTTTGAAACTTTTTCAACCTCTAACTAACCGTTGAGTTTCAATTTGTGCTGGACCTTTAAAGTGGACGAAAATATTTTTAATGGGAAACGAATAAATATAAATCACCAAGTCAGGGATGCTCCATCTTTTGATCGTATTACCGAATTGAGGTTTCAACCGGAAGTGGTCCAACAGAGCGGAAGTCCATTAAAGAAACAAGCAAAAAGGACAAGCGCTACTAACGTCACGCGACTGCGGCCAGCAGCCGAAGCAAAAAGCAGTCGTCAGTCGACGACTGAAGAGGGAGGAGGTAGGTCCTACTCCACGTGCTACATATTAGGAGACAGGCAAGTTCTACTTCCTCTCGTGGAAGGTTGCGGGTAGGTTCTACTAATGCACCTCTATACAAGCAATAATTATATATACATATGTGGTGGGACGGAGCTAAGCCCGCCAAGCAGAGAGGGACGGGTAGGTTCTACTCCCGTCCTCTTAGTACAAACAAGGCAAACTAGTTTCTAGTTTCCAAATGACAAATGCATTAGACAATGTTATTGTGGCTTATTAACACTTTATTTTGAATATTTTTATTGAGCTTTGTACCACGATTGTTTATTAGGAAAAATTGAAAAGCAACAAAGTCTAAGCGGTAGAAGTTATAGCAGCAGGGATCGAACCTGCGTAATCGATGTGCAAAGTCAGAAGCGTTAACCACTGAGCTATATACTACATATGTACATACATGCATCAAGGACTCTATGAAATTGCTTCTCTGATATACAATGCTTACTTTGCAAGTAGAAGGTAATATGTACATATGTATGTACATATGCCAGGATCGTGCATAGGTACATAATATTCACCAGAGGCGCGAAGGACCCTACCAAGAAAACTTGTGACTCACCGCCCCCAAATCTTATTGTATATAAGCGTGATGTAGTGGTTTGCAGTGCGCGCTTCCACTCCGCAGGGCCTGGTTTCAAGCACTGGTCAAAACAACATCGTAAAAAAAATTATAGACAGCGCACAGTGGTTCAAAACTGGAATTTAGTGTTCATAATTCACTGGGACCTTCATTTTTCACTCAATTTCATGAATCTTTTTTAAATGAAAGCTAATAAAATTTACTAGAGACTAGTTGAGCCCGATTTATGAATTTTTGTTTGTTTGAATTAATACAAAAAAAATCAAAAAAATTTTAAATGTTGTATGAAAAATTTTCAGCAAAATTCAAAAAAAAAAATAATTTCTAGAAAAAGTTTGCGTATGCAGTTTTATAGATCATTAAAGTTTAGTACAATAAGGTACAATTTGCAACATTTCGCGAACATCAGCATGCTAAATGGGAAATAAAAGCGTTTGTTGTGTTATTAAAAATCAACGCGAACTCTTAGCTACTTGCAGCTTGTACTTTATTATACTAAAATTTTATGATCTATAAAACTGCATACCGCCAAAAATTCAAAAATCGGGCTCGAATTCTATTAGCTTTCATAAAAAAAATTATCAAATTGAGTGAAAAATGAAGGCTCCAGTGAATTACGAACACAAAACCACTGTGCAGCGGTCGCCTCTCGGCAGGCAATGGCAAACCTCCAAGTGTATTTCGACCATGAAAAACAGCTTTTCATAAAAATACAATCGCGGTTCGAAGTCGGCTTAAACTGTAGGTACCCCCGCTTGTGTAACAACATCAAGGCGCACGCCACAAATCGAAGGAGAAGCTCGGCCAAACACCGACATACATATGTGTAAGCGTCAATCTATTATTATTTAAGCGTTTAATTACTTTTTAATAATTCTTGAGTTGATAATTAACTTTTTAAAAATTATTTTTTTACTTTTTAGTTAATTTTTTGTATTTTTTTTTTAATTCCTTTTTTAACGTTATCTTTTAAAACTATTTATAATAAAGAGGAATTCACTCTCACTCATCATCTCTCTCATCGCAAAAACCCCCTCTCATTACTAATTTATTATACGGCGAGGATGAAAGTGAATACCAATTCTCATGACTCATGACAATTATTCTCATCGTTTAAGTGAACATTTCTTTCCAAAATATTTAGCTTTTTAGCTACTAAATTTCAGTAGCAAACAGTGGTTACACATACCGCAAACTGTACATTAAAAAAAACTAAGGTGAATATATGGACATGTGCACATATGAATGTACATTAGGGCGCCCATCAAAAAAATTTTTTTTCAAGACCCTACCCCTAATTTTCTTCCATTTATGAGAAATATTATTGCCTACTTTTAGAGATTTTTTAAAAATCATTTAGAGGTCGCGACTGGTCATTTTAAGTGGGAAAATACGGTTTTGTAGATTTATCAGTTTTGTAATAATTATTTTTTATTCAATTTTAAAGAGTGAACATTTTGTGAGAAGAGGATTTATAGGCCCTTAAAATAGTGTATGATAATCTATTGTCAGACTTGGATTGTTGGGAGTTTTCATCGGGCAAATAAAAAAAATGTTTCTTATTTTTTTTAAATTTTGACCATCACTAATTTCCACAATTTAAAAATATGTAATACTATCTAAAATTAAATGTATTTTCAAATAAATTAAATTTGTTGCAATCGCATACAAGTCGAAGTTAGGCAACTTTTCTTAAATACGGACTTGAATTTATATGTGTATATGTACTTTCAGATTTTTTGAGCAGTGTGGCTAAGGAATTCTTCTTTGAAAAAACACCTATAAATCCTCTTCTCACAACATGTTCGATCTTCAAAATTTAATGAAAAATAGTCATTCAAAAACTGATAAATCTACAAAACCGTATTTTCTGGGCTGAAATGAAAAGTCACGACCTCTAAATGATTTTTAAAAAATCTATAAAAAATAGGCAATAATATTTCTCATAAAAAGGAAGAAAATTAGGAGGCAGGGTCTTTAAAAAAAAAACACAATTCGATGGGCACCCTAATGTACATGCATATACATACATATAAATGCACGCAGTAAACGTAAATGCAAAATGAAAACAAGACATTTTAAATACCATTTCGAAAACAATTTTTTAAACGACAGGTGTAGGAGGCATTCGTGTGTTTCAGCGTTGGTATGTGCGCACATCCATACATATGCATGTACATTACACTGCATCACCAAAAAAAGTTGCGGTTACAAAATGTATTATATTTTAAGACGTCCACCAAAATATTTCGGAAAAATATTAAGATTTAAGCGAGCTGGACCGATTTAAAAATACCTCCAAAAATGGAGTCTTTTATGAATAAAAATAGTTTCTTAAAGAACTTTTTGAAAAAAGTCCTCTCAGATGACAAAACAAATTAGGCTTAAAAATTCTGCATAAAAATATTTTAAAATATTTTCAACGGAATCGTAAGAATGAGATTTTTGATGCTGTTTTTTTACTTTTTTCAAAGATTGATTTACTAAAAACTTAAATAACTGGGCCAAAACTATTCTGATTTAGACTTATGGGATCTCGGTAGAAAGGTATTTTCCCACTATTTTTATTTATGTGAAAAAAAGTCATTCGTGTCCCAATATTTTTTTTTTAAATACCAACACTTCTTAATTCAACTTTGAATGATATTCGTTCATCCTTTCAATGGGTTTATTAGCAAAAAAATAAAAAGGGTGAGAAAATATCTTTCCAATGATATCTCACAAGTCTAAATCGGAACAGTTTAGGCTCAGTTATTCAAGGTTTTCTTATACCAATCTTTGAAAAAAGCTAAAAACAGCATCAAAAATCTCATTATTACGATTCCGTTCAAAAATTTTTTTAAATTTTTTTAAAAATATTTTTACGCAAATTTTTTAAGCTTAAACCGTTTTGTCATTTGAGGGAATTTAAAAAAAAAAAATTTTTAAGAAGCTATTTTTATTCATAAAAAACTCCATTTTTGGAGGTATTTTCAAATCGGTCCAACTCACTTAAATTTTAATATTTTTCCGAAATATTTTGGTGGACATCTTAAAATATAATAGGTTTTATAATTCCAATGGAAAAATAGTACCGATTTTTTTTTGTATAGGGAGTGATGCAGTCTAATGTACATATATATGTACATACCTATGTGTGATTAACGTTTAAAAAACACGTCTAAGCGAATAAACCCACATTATAACGACCTTGAAGAGATTTAAAGGAATATAATCTCCGACACCGTCATAGTCAGTCAATTCGTCAAATTTTAAAAACAGGCACATGACAACAACTTATATCGCTTGGTTTTATTGTTTTTTTTTTTTTTTAATTTGGAAATATTCGCGCGAATTTCGCGAAAA
>NW_023458556.1:20423494-20437237 GCF_013731165.1 Rhagoletis pomonella
GATTTTTTTTTTTTTTTTTGGGGAGTGATGCAGTCTAATGTTTTGTATGGGGAGTGATGCAGTCTAATGTACATACCTATGTGTGATTAACGTTTAAAAAACACGTCTAAGCGAATAAACCCACATTATAACGACCTTGAAGAGATTTAAAGGAATATAATCTCCGACACCGTCATAGTCAGTCAATTCGTCAAATTTTAAAAACAGGCACATGACAACAACTTATATCGCTTGGTTTTATTGTTTTTTTTTTTTTTAATTTGGAAATATTCGCGCGAATTTCGCGAAAAAAGGGAAATGGCGTACATATGTATATGTATATGTATGTACAATGTACATTACATACATATGTATACATAAAACGTTTTATTGACCAAATTTTTATTCTATAAACCAATCAAATGCATTCGTATGCCGAATATTAATATCAAAAAGTTATAAAATAATTTATTTACAAATTTGTGAAATCTGTGGGTGGGCGCAGAGGACAACAGCTTGAGCTGGCGTTTGTTTTTTAATTTTTGCGAATTCTAAAATAACTGTACTAGATATACATATTTACATATGTACATTAGGGTAGTCCTTAAAAATATCAACATCTAAATTTTTGGTGCCCATATAAAATTCTATGTACAAAATAAAGAAAAACACGAAAATTTTAAACAAAACAGGGTTTGAAAAAATTGATTTTCCCAGGGTTTGAAAAATTAACACATGCGTTAAAATGTCAGCTGATTCCTTTCTGTCACATATTTGCTGGAATTTTCTCGCGCGAAAAGTGCATACGTTTTACCAAAAGTTCAAAAAATCTTTTTTGTCGTGGAATTAATAACTTTTACAAGTAGTAGGTAATACTAAATAAAAGTAATTTTAACCAGAAAAATAATAAGGGGCGTTCGAAGTTGAAAGTGTTACCGAGTTACCAGATAACGAATTAATACATTAACGAGAATAGTCTGAATACCCTTACCGTTTTTAATGAAAATTAAATTCAATAATATCCGAAATTTTTGCAAGTTTTTTTTAAAAAGGATGTTTTTCGTACATAACCAGGTTGGCAAAAATTTATTTTGCCAATAAAATGTCCTCCTTTTATATGCCTTTAAAGTGTGGTTACTTTTATATGAAAAATACTGTATACTTCGCTTTGTGGCCTTTGTAGGAAATTTTCGTTAATTTATGTGCCATCTGACTGCATGTTTGATACTTTTGCCCTGCGTGTATCTCCATCGGGTCAGTCAGTGTAAACGGTTTTCTTGACTGTCTGTTAAATTTATCTTCCCGTTAAACATCGTTATGGACTTACCCGATTGGCTGTTATAAGAATGTGAGCGGCAAATTTGACGGACAATTAAAGCTTTCGTTGACTTTAACACGCAGCCGAGAAGACGGCCTTAGTCATTCAAAATCATCCGTCTCAACGCGTCGAAGTTACTTTTTGATTTTCCTTTCTCTTTTTTTTTTGAGTTAAAAGTGCTACCTAGTATTAAACAAACTGGCAGAAGGATGCGAGCTAGGACGTCTTACAACGAAGCTCCCCAAGTGACTGATATCCATTAAAAAAAAAGCTCATCGGGAGCGTGAAAAGGTCTACCTAAGGTGCCTGAAACTTCGGCTCGCAAAAGCAGGGCACCAGAAGAGCAGGTGTAACTTGCTCAGTCTCAAGAGTTCCCTGGGCTGCCTCCGGTCTACACGCGGCCAGAAAAATGTAACCGCCTTGTATTCCAAAGTTTCGCCAAGCGATCGTCGAGCTGACAAAACGCCCATCATTCCATTCATTCAAGTTAGAGCACGAGGTCAGGGAGTACCCAGATCTTCTCTAAATGGGAGTACCTCCTCAAGAGTTCGCTGTCTTGCCAGCTCATCGCCTATGCAGTTTCCATTGTTTTCGCTGAGGCACAGAACCCAAATTAGCTCAACAGCGTAGTAATCCGATGCGGTCGATAAGGAAGTCAAACAATCTTCCACTGTTCTCGAAAGAACCATCTAGAAGCCAAGAGCCTTGATAGCTGCTTAGCTGTCAAAATGGTAATCAGAGACTCAAAAAAACCATACACATGTACAACTATAAATTGTAGAACTCCAACCACGCCTTCATTTTTGGGAAGCTTGTTCGATTTCGAGCCGAGGTCCCAGGTTCGATCCCCGAACCTAGAAACATTAAAAAAGACGTGAGTACCAGCTAAACATGGAATTTATTGTGTAAACATCTGTGTCCTGAACTAGCCACAAATAAATGCCGAAAAGCTGCTGAACTAAATCTGAACTAGACCCGAAATTGTCCCGAAATCATTTCATTGTTTTTAATATTTTCGTATTGCTTTGCATCAACACACTAGTATAGTACAACCACTTGCAGCAGGTATTTCTAATGAAAAATTCCAGATTCTTTGCTGGGTTACTTTTAACTATTCCAAATTTTCTGCTGGGTTAACGCAAAGTGACACCGAGCGTTCAGGTCACCCAAAAGAGGTCGTCACGCCAGAAATCGTCGACAAAATTCATGGAATGATATTCGTCGATCGGAGAATAAAAGCGTGTGAGGTGGCTGAGGCTATCAGCATCTGAACTGAGGGGATATTTGGTTCATCCGTCGGAAAATTCAGCCTCCATGAGGAAACGTCCGATAACGGACTGAAACTGATCGACTTAGCCGGCCACAAACATACTAGTAAGAAACAGTACTACGGTGCCACTTTTATGGCTGTCTCCAGATCGAAAAACGAGAAACAAAATCGATCATGTTGTGATAGACGGAAGGCACGCTTCCAGCGTTTAGACGTACATACATACGTACATTTCGAGGCTCATACATCGAATCGGACCACGTTCTTGTTGCAGGCTATAAACGCACACGCCTCTGTGCAGCAATTAATACGAGTCCAGAAACACAAGGAAAGCCCAGCGTCAAAAAGCTGTAATCACAACAGACGGTCAATTCATTCGCCCCGCGACTTTCACACCTGCTCTCTGATAACACTCTTCAACAAACCGAATTATGCGATCAGTGAACCACATTTTCCGTTAATTAAGTACAGCCGCCGAAGAAGAATTGGATTTCAGCGAGCTCGAAAGAACTGGTACGATGAGGAATATCACGAAGCTGTACAGAGAAAAGGTGCCGCTTAGAGGGTCACTCTGTGATCGGACGCAAGGCGAGCTACGCGAGACCGATTAGTGAGCTGCAGAAGGAAATGAAACGTATTTTTTCGTAAGAAAAAAGAGAGACCGAAATACGGAAGTGCGAAGAGCTTCAAATGCTGGCCCCGCGAATCGATTGCGACTTATCAGTGAGGCTGTAGGCATGGCAAACGCACCATACGCCAAATATTGTAAAAGACCTGCGATAATATTAAAGATCGACACAAGCCATTTATTTGTCGATTTCGGGATCCTCAGCGGTGGAAAGGCAGAAGTGGAGAATGATTTGGCTTCACTTGGAAACAACTGCCGTGCTTTATTGGACTCGACGGGAATCGCTTAGGCGGTTGCAGCTTCATACATATGTACATACATATATATCTATCAAATTCAGCTATACATACATATATAAAAAACAGTTTTACAGCGATGCAGCATTTTTTACTTAAGCGTAACGTAATTTAAGGCCAGAATGCAGTTCTCAGGAAAAGCAAAAACTCCATATAAAATGACGTACAAGAAATAGCTAAGAAATTTTATTGAGACAAATTTCCATACTACGGTTTTCTAAAGTTTTTTTTGTGAAAAAGGAGCACAGGGCAACCCATATTTGCAGCAGAAATATATGCCCATTGCAGGCTGTGAAGTATCAGATGTCAAAATTCCTTGCATGCACAAACGAAATAATGCCAGTTTTTTTCTTGACCGTTTTCTTGAGAGCTGCATACTGGCCTTTAGCATGTTCCCGTACACCAGGATTTGGTCAGAAATAGTTCGAAGTCGTTACAGTACACACATTTATAATATCTTCAGTACTATCTTCCGCGCTACTTCGGACTATTTCTAACTAAATCGTAGAGTACGGGATGAGGCTAATTGTCTACATCGTCATTGAACAAATTCATCAGGAGCACGCCGGCCTGATATTTTTCTATTTCCTGCAGGGTACCTACTATGTGCACACACACACTTTCTCACAAATTCTATTACCGGACGCGTTCTGCAGTCAGTTGAACCACCATTAGTCACAATCATTATCCATTGCATAATTTTAGGCAAATGTTGCAAAAATCTACGGAAATATTTTAAACCCGCGCTCGAAATGTTAAAAAATGTACAATTTGAAAAAAGTTAGTTGGGTTGGATTATATATATATATATCAATTATATGTATGTACATTGAAAAATACTTTCCTTTGTGCAAATCCACGGTTAGTTCGTCATTTGATCGGCGTGTTAGCATGGGTTCATAGCATTCATACATACATACATACATACATATGCATATCGTTAATCACATTTGGTGATTGCACAACATGCGTTCGTACATACGCTGTTGGTTCGGAGGGAATATGGTAAAATCTGAAAATGTTCGTAAAATTTGCTATGTAACTAAGTAAATAAATTTTTAGCAAAATTCTTGCTGCCATAAAATTATTTTCGCCATAAAATGTTTTTTTTTGATTTAACTTACTCACTGCATGTACTAGTAGATAAGCATGAAGATTTAAAAATATTTCTCATAAATGTAATTATGTATATTTGTGTCTCTTTCACTCATTTATAATTCAATATTATAAAATATTTAAGATACATTCAAAAATTTTCTTAAGTTTTTACGTTATGTATTCGTATTTTATGTATCAATTTTTTAAATATTTTCACGTTCTGATCTAAATTTTAAGTTTTTAAAATATTTGCTGGAATTTCCACATAAAAATGTCCAATTCGGTATGTAGTGTTACAGTATTTACAATTAACTAGGAAATGTTGTTTGAGAAAATAAAAACACTGAAAATGAATTCTTTACTAATATATGTATATATTTTTTTTTTAATTTTTTGCAAAAAACCTAGGTGTATTTGAATACATACATTCATACATATTTTATTGAAGTTTTTATAAACAATTTTTTTGCGCAGGCCAGAGTCATCCTCGATCTTTATAAATATTATTATTTTTTGCTTTTATTTACATGTCTATGCATACATACATATGTATGTGTATGTATTTATCCCTTATCGTTAACTAACATTGAATTTTAGTGAAGCGAACAGGGTGCCTTGGGGATACCCCTTTTTTCATTCAACACGGTTTTTCTATATTAAACTTAATATACGTATGTGGTTTTTGTTTGGAAAATAAAGGAATTTAAAGTGTTTTAAACAAAGCAAAAAATTACTTTCGTTTTAAAGTCTACTAAAGCAGCGCAATCACATTTCTCTTTATGTGGCCTTTAAGTGGGGTGGAATTAACCAAATGACAAGTTGACTATATGCTTCCTAAGATTTAATCAGGCCATACATATATAGCTAAAATGGGTTTGTGGGAGCTGCGTTTGTGTGTATTATCTAGACAAGCGATTGGTAGCATTTAAGCTGCGGCTGTAAGTTCAAAGAAAAATTAGGTGCATAAAGCAGTCATCACTGGTGAAAATTCGTGCTCGTAGGCTTCATTCGGCAAGGACAAAGTATACACAGAGCAGAATTTATTAAAAACAAAAATTGCTAATTTTGTAGTATGTATGTGGGTGAATTTGTTACATCTTTTCTATTTAAAAATCTTTCTATATCAACTTTAAAGCTGCAACGATTGGTAAAGAAGCCCATCTGGGCAGTGATAGTATATTCTTCATACAACAACACAATTACCATTAAAAAGGGTATTTTAAATTGAAACTAGATAAACAATAGCTACTAATGAAAGTGGGAAGCTGCAATCCTACGCTTCACAATTACAATTACTTTGTGCCTTTAAAATTTTTAACAGAAAACACAATTTCGTATAATTTTTAACAAATTTAAACCGCCTAATATGTACATACATATGCATATGTTACACCCGGCAGTTACCCGGGTTAACCTGTGGACATTACTTTGTTATTTATTGACAGCAATTTAAAGGTCCTTTGCTTGCAGCTATAATCCCTTAAAGAACACTCGCACGCAATAACATCCCAGCTCAGTATTCAGATCATTAACCAAAATGCCACGCCCACATCTACTACCCACTTTCTCAACAATGAAAAATAATCGCCCATTCGTCTGTGTTCACATACACGCTCGCATACGCACTTACATACATACATACATACACATACCCTATGTGCATTCCATTTCACATATATGTACTTATGCGCGTTTTAGCACCAATTCGCAGATCGCCGCATTTATCTTGTACATTATTGGGCTTAAATGTTCATTTGTATAGATCGGCCTGTGGCTCCTTGGTGGTCTACGATGGTGATGTTAGGGCATTTTCACACAAACTATCCTTTATACGATTGTGCCGGTGAATGGGTGAATAATTCACTAGCTCAATTTACATTCCAAAGCAGTAATTGTTAACTTGTCGCCGTTGCTGTGGCTGTTGGTGGGGGGATTGCCACATGCAATTGCTCTTGCTTCTTATCCCACCACTCCTGTATGCTATTCATCATTTGCTTCCGCCGGAAACGCATTGATTCGCTGATGCACATTTTTATGAAATTTGATTTCATATCAAAATCACCTTTGATTAGATTGAGATGTTCCAATAGTTGCGAGTAATTGCGTCCTGGACGCCGTATATCGCGAAAAACTTGCGTTCGAATTTCTAGGTTATGTTTGCGTGCTGCGTCACGCTGCTCTTCTGTGAGCGGTAGCGGCCCTAAAACAGCATTACCACTACGCTGACCGCCGCCATTACCAATGCTATTGGTTATATTGCTATGGTGTTGATTGTGATTCGACAAGTGATTGGAGCTGCATATACTCGCGTTGTTGGCCACACTGGACTCGCGTTTCAGTGTGTCGAAGTTGACGGAAAGTGTAGTAGATGCTGGGGAATTCACCGTAGGTTGTGGCGGTGGCATTAACGCTGACTCTGTTTCCATTTTAATTGACCCCGCGTTGGCTGGCAAATTAAAATTTGCAGTAGAGGCTGCGCTCGATATTCCAGAAGTCCCATTATGGCATTGTTGCAGTATGCGCGAGATTTCCTGGGCGTCGTTAATATCGTTGTGTTGATAGGCAGGCGGTGGAGTCACCACTGTGGGTGAGGTCACCACTGCTGAAATGGATATTGCCGCTCCCAGCGCAGCTGACGCTGTGGGAATGCCCATCAAAGCGTTGCCATTGATTTGAATTGGTGACGCGAATACATTCGGTGCTAACAATGGGTTGGCATTAGCTAAAATATTTGGTGACACTATCGAGCCAACAGCAGGCAATGAATCTGCAGACTGACCATAAGTGTTCAAATAGGGTTGTGGCGAACCGGGCGGTGACATAGGTGTCAAAGTGTTGTTGTTGCTGTTATGCATTTGTATAACAGGTGTTAATGGCAAAGTACCCGCCGCAATACTGAGGGCCACAGTTGAATTGATTTGGCCTAAACTAGGTCCACTCATGTCTGAATCACAGCTACTTTCATCGCTAATGCCGTTGATGAAATTGCGCACATAACCGTTTATTAGCGGGTCGCCGGGTTCGTCTTCGTTGAAGTCGAAAGCCACTACAAGTCGGTCCGGATCGCCGTCGTCTGACATGCCGGACGAAATAGACGCGGTGTCTGAGGCGCTATCATCATCAAAGTCGGAAAGTGAAGAAACCGAAGCGCTCAAGGAATTCGAGGACGTTACACTAAGACTCGACGTGCTAGGTCGCACATCGGTGGAAGTACGCCGAAAAATGTAATCCTTGCGTATTGGGCCCGCTTTGCGTTTGCGCGCCCGTGAGGCATCGATTTTCTTTGACAAGCCGCCTGGCACGCCCGGCATGGGCGCACCGCCAGCGCCATTATTTGATTTCATTGGTGCCACATCACTGAGATCAGCCTCGTCCACCATAACCATATGCTTGTCTTTTTTGTAAGGATTGCCAAACATGTGCTGCCTAACATTCGTTGGTTCGATCTCACGCAACGGGTTATCTTTATTCTTCAAATATTCCTGGTAATTGCCCATTTCAGCTATGGGCAGGCAGTGACCAGAATCTTTAGCCACTAGACTTGTGGGCGCTGGCCGAAGAACAGCTTCCCGCATACGCGCTATTTCTTCCATCAAATCACGACGCGGTATATCGAATGGATTACGATACGATTTTGCTGAAGCTTGGCGCGTCAGCTGTGGTACAACTATGGTGTAATTCTCCAGCGGCTCAATCTCTGCGTGTAGTTTGGAAAACGTTTCTCTCAACAATGGATGGCGCACAAGATCGCGTCGCAGCGGAACACCCGGATTCAATTTTGCTGTTTCGATCTGGCGATACGGTGGTTTCGGCTGTTTTAGTTGCTTATATACCTTCAAACAGAGATTTTCCTGATCCTGTTTGGCGGTATTCTTGATATGCTTCAACTGGTTGGCGATGTTCGGTGACAGGTAGTTGTCGATATTTTCTGGCAACAAAAATTGGAGCAGCTGATACGGTACATTGATGTTGAGCAACGCTTTTCGCAGAAATGGGCAGTAGTATGGCGGTATTGAGCGCACGTAAGCATTAAATTTGTACATGAGATCGTTGGGCGGACTCATGTTGTACTTGTGTATGAGGTCGTGCAGCAGCGGCAATAGCGCCGGGTAATTATATGCTAACACATAGAGGTGAACCTGTGTAAAATTTGGTGATGCCTTCAAATAGCCAAAGGGTAAGTCGAAGCCGTGCATACCGTTCGATATGATCACTTGCCAGCATTTGTTCATTTCACGTTTTTGAAGTATTTGCAGAGTTAGCGGACTACCTTCGATCTCGTACTTGTCGACGGGGAAGCTGCGCACCATTTGCGGTTCGTCGACAGCGGGAGTGACGACTTTTAATTTCGGATGCGCATCACGCGGCGGCAGGGTAACTGCCTTCGGGTCCGGCCAGTATGGCTCCGGTAGTGGCCAGTAACCGATAGGGAAGGTCTTTTGTGTAATATGCTTTTGTACGTATATCATTTTTTTCATGGGCTGGAAAATTATGTCTTGCAGCGCTTCGTTTGGCACACCATCCTTCGGTAACATCGGTTCAAATTGTAAAACCACACCCGGCTGCACCTTCTGCACTAAACTCTCTATGCACTGATTGAGTACATAATGCGAACGCACACGATACGAACGGCCACCTGTCACGACACACATGCGTTCTATTGGCGAATCATCGTGTGGTACTTTACCCTCAACACGCTCATCAACTTTGTTGCCAGGCATGCGCAATACTAAGGAAAAAAGTCGTTGATCCCAACGAAATGGTTCTTTTGTAAAATTTGTTCCTGGTATTTGTGTATTCAACGGCAGTATGATCTCTTGATGCACACCATTACGATATGAGTAACGACCTCCATCAGTAATCACAATTATTACCGACGGCTCCAAATAGAATGGGCAACGGCCCTGTCCGTACGTGTCGATACCGGACTGCATACGATTCAAATTAAGTAAATCGAAGGCATTCTTTAGTGATTCCCCCATTGAAGTTAGCCCATTGCTCTGTAGATTTTTCAACTCATTCATGAATGTTGCATGATTCTCCTTCCAGCCGGCCTTAACGTTTGCTGGTGGTTCCTCAAAAGTTAACAACATATAACGATCGCCAAGGCAATCCTGAGTGCGTTGACGATATTTGAGGAATGTCTCGACCGCGCCTTTTGCTATGTCCAGATATGACTTTTGTACGCCATTCACATATGCTTTCTGGCACATCGACGCGGATGTGTCGACTAAGAATAGTATAATGGTCATAGCGACCGTACAGAAACCGTGGAAAATCCTCTTTGGTCCTCGGCGATGAGCTCTTTTTTTTATTAACTTTCTCTTTAGTTGTTCAGTGATTTTTGGTATATTCTAAATACGGTTTTTTTTTTGCTTTGGAAAAAATAATGCACTTGTTGAATTACTACATCTGCATCGATATCAGGAAAAAATTATCGCAGTATATTGTCTGAAAAATAATGTGGAAGAAACATATAGAAAATATTAAGCGATCAATATGGGATTACAGAAGGTAATGAAATAAAGGGAAAGAAGTAAAAGGAAAATTTACATATGGAGATTATAAAAATTACAGCTTAGATATTTCATATGAATTTCGCTAAAAAAAAAACGAAATATTAAATAATCTTGAAAATCTCTATTTGCAGTATGTTATGCACACATATATACATACGCATGTACACTAAGGAGCAAAAGTGTAACAGTAGTTAAGAATGTTAAACATTTATTACTAATACATATTTTCCTTTGGTGCAATCTTTGGATGCTCGATTTTAAATTTCTCTATGTATATGTACATATGTACATATATTGATTTTCAAGAATTCTAAACCATTTCTACGAAGGGTTGTTTTATCCATATAAAATACATTGAAAACTTTGAGCGTTTTAAGCGACCTCTAAAAATGTTTTTCGGTATAGAACAATCCTAGGGGGTGAGAGCATTAGAATTCCGACTTTAATTTTTTTTGTACCAGCCTAATGTACATACTTATGTACATACATACAAATGTACGCTCACTCCATTATATCTGCATACGTGCTTGTTTTGTTCGATATTCACTTTTTGCAAGCTATATTTTTTTATTATTGTAGTACAAAAATATGGTTCATGCTTTAAATAAAACTATATATGTACATCAAAATTTCGAATTTTAACAAGTTTTCATCAAGATTTTAAACTTTTTACTCAGATTTTCTAAAAAAAAATCTCCTATGCAGTTTTATAGCCCTTTCAATTTTAGTTTAAAAATGTAGCTAATTTTTTTGCTGATGGCTCCAGGCATTTTTCTCCATATGAGCGATTTTTTTTATATTGAAGAAAATACGTAGAGCTGTCAGCAAAAAAATTATTAAAAATCAACGCGATTTTTTAGCCACTTCAAACTTGTACATTATTATACTAAAATTGAATGAGCTATAAAACTGCATAAAAAAATTTTTTTTTGAAAATCTGAGAAAAAAGTTTAAAGTTTTGATGAAGATTCGTTCAAGTTTCCTTAATTTTGTAAACAGTTTCAAACTTTGATTCATATGGTTTTGTGTATAGCAACAACCATATTTTTGTAAAAATAATAACAAAAGAAATAACAAGGGTGTACGCAGATACAATGGAGTGAGTGTATGTATTTGCATTTCAATTTTATTTCCACTATTTTTATTTTCATGGACGATTTAATATAAAAGAATTTACTATTAATTCGCAATCTAAAATTAAAACAAAGTAATTTTTTTTTCTTTCGCGGGACAAAGCATTTGATGCACTAATAATATTTATAATAGTCAACACCAAACAATGATTTACAGATACATACAGTAGCGGCCACCGAAATATGGACACCAATTAATCGCTTTAAACCTCCGCTGGGTCTAAGTAAATATATTATTGCGTTTTTTTATAAAATATAGTTCATCCTTCAACAAAACAAAATTTAAGAAACTTCTCCGAATTCGGATAAATTTCGCTTTACATTTTTGTAGTTTATCGAATTTTGGTAAATAAGGCAATATGGCAAAGCTAAGACCGTTGATTTTTGACAATTTTTTTTCGTGAAATCATTGCTTAATTTCTTCCATATAACATATGCTCGAATTTGTTTTTGTTTGGAACAAAATTAGCAACATATTCAAGGAAAAAAATCAAAAATCAATGTTAAGTTTTAGCTACTTCAAAATTGCGTTTTTTTACCGAAATTCAATAAACTTCAACACTGCATTCCCAAATTTATCCTTAAATATGCAATAAAAAATGTGAGAATTTTAATTAAAATTTACAGTTTCTTAAATTTTGCACAAAGTTTGCAAGTCTGATTTTTGTTAGTTTTATTGAAAGTTTATAAAAATATTTAAAAATTTATTTTCTTATTAGACACAGCGGAGTTTCAACACGATTAATCAGTGTGGCCGCTACTCTATGTTCATTGTACATGGTCATCTATGTTTAACCCTATAGCAAATAAATTTAATTAAAATTGCTGTTACAAGCTCATCAAATACGGTTTTAGTGGGTTAGGTAATGAGAAGTAGCAGTCAATATTCAAAGAACCTTTTTTATGGTCTTAATATTATACACGTGAATCCACATTTTCAAATGAGTTGCTTTGAACAGAAAAATAGTTTTACTGATTATGATGATCTAATAAGTTCAATATGTAAGAGTTTATTTATGTGCTCGAGATCGTTTGTTTGTCAAATATTGGAGGGGCAAATGTGCATACCGCACACCATCTTCAAAAGGGGCACAACTCTCAAAAATTTTTGGTAGATTTTTAAAGCATAAATATCAATTCGTAGGATTTTTCTGCAATTAATGCAAATTATTTTTTTTTTCAATATTATATTTTCTAACTAGAAAACACTTGTTAAGCCTGTTTGAAATTTAAATCTTTACTATCCATCGGTTCTGATTTTTGAGTTGTGCCTATTTTAAAAATGGTGTGCTATATTTATGTGTGTTCTATTGTTTAGAAGTTTAAGCTCTTATATATATGTATGTATGTAAATTTGTATACGTTCTACTTCAAAATAATTAATGTAAATTTAAGAGCACCATTATCTATGAACCACTGTCTAAGCGCCTGTTGATTGCATACTTTTGATGGAAATTCAAAAGACAATATAAGTTATTGTATAACTAAAACTTAACAGGCTCTCTGAAATGTGCTTCCCCCAAATTATATTTTTACTGACAACCGATTGGTGGCGCTGCACCCCCACAACAACAATACACGCATCCATATGTATGCGTACCCAATATTTTCTATTGGAGCCAACGTAGAACGTCGAAAGTATGTAGAATGTAGAGCTTGCCACAACTAGCAGAGCTAAATGAAAGAAACAAAAGATTAATAGGTGAGCAAAAGAGGTGCATAACAAGCAAACAGACTCACAGACTCGACCATTTCATTGCAATGCAGGAAACTTTCTTTCATTCAGAGCACAACACGTACAACTCTCTACCTGAGTAATGGCTAAACATGGAATATCGGCATGTAGAAGACGGGCCCACATCCGCGGCGTCAAATATAAAGGGAGCGTTGAAGGTAAAGTAAAGATGATGTTGGCGCTGCTTGCTCTTTGTTTGAAATTCAAATAGTGAATATGTTTATCGTTTTGTTGCTCAACTAACTCTACGTTAACTTGAGCTCGTTTGTTTCTGGATGATAATGAATTAAATTTATCATTTAAACGTTTACATTCAACAAATTCGGTTACAGGTGTATGTGCTTTATTAACACTGGCATGATACGACGTCGCTTTATCTTGGTGTTCTTGTACGCCTTTCTTTCCGCTTGCCATTTGTTGGCTATGACACAAATTCAAAAATGTTTCTATTTCCTCCCCCCAATTAAGAGAGAGAGAGGGAGAGTAAATAATAAAACGAAGAGAAATGCTAATAACAGTAGAGTTGTCAGCTTCAATGAAATACGAAATTATTTTGTTTTTAATAAAATTCGGCAAAACTTGCCAAGTCGAAAATTGAAATTTTTGCATATGGGTAATTTTTTAAACGCAAAAACTTCCAAAGTAGGGGAAATTGAGACAGCGAAAATGACAGCTGAAGTTGCACGTTTTTACTGGATTTTTACTGGTAACAATTTGCTAGTACGAAAAACAGCTGATCGCATATTGCTGGATGCAAATTAAACTAA
>NW_023458556.1:20437247-20462918 GCF_013731165.1 Rhagoletis pomonella
ATATGGCAACGTTTTCGCGCCAACAAAGCGGAGGAGAAATTCTCACGTGCGCGAAAGCGAGACGACCGATAAACGGCCGAAACTTTGACATTTGACAAGAACAGACTCACGAAAGAAAAAAGGATAAAATTCACCTAAAACAGAATCTCAAGCTGGGATGGCTGGCAATTTAAAAAAGTACATCTACTAATTAATTAAGCGGTAAAACAAGGAATATTAACTTTAACCATATTCTTTAAGTAGCAAGTGATTAAAGAGGTCGACTTAAAAGCGTTGACAAGCAACAAGAGATGTGCAAGACGATAATTTTACTTCGAAAAACTTTTTATGACACAAATTCGCTTTCCGGCGTTCAATTAGCGAATGCTAAATCAGCACTATTAACTAAACGTTAAAAAATCACACCAACACAAATTTGACAAACGTCCTTGACGTTAAGAAACTTGCAAGCGGTAGCGTGCAGTCGAGATTTGTAAACAAAATTGCGATCGTTACATACAAGCGAAGAGCGAGCGGCCCACGGCCCACGGCCCACCGAACTTGCGACCAAACATAATGCACAATTGGTGGGTGGTTGAAGACGGTGCACAGCGCGGCTGGCACTGATAAGTATTATAGTTTTTCCTGCTGCAACTGCCGTAAAATAAAGCAAGCAACAACAAATCCAAACCAACTGCTACTAGTATCACTAAGGTGAATCGGCAACGTGAAAAATGATTTTCTCACCTTTAGTTTGAAATTTTACTTTTTGTGAATAACGTCTAAATGCATAAATCAATGTTCACCAGTTGTATTTGCCAATGCAGTTGACTTCGTCGTCACAATCGCAGTGACTGTCATTGCCTTCTTGCTATCCGTTTGCTCCAATTGTCGCAAATTGAGAATATACTCGTTGAACGTTTTCACAAATACTATACTTTATGCTACTTTAAATATCCCTTTGAGTGGGAGAAATCCCAATTCACTAGAATGCTGTGCGGCACCTTCTTCTGCTTGCCAGCTACACTCCATACGCTATGCTTAATAAAGCTTCTCCAACCATCAGTTTCCTAAAGAGGCGTTCTAGTGGTATTTGATTTGTGCACGAGGCGTGTGGTGCGATGGAACGAATAATACAATCCAACAACAAATGTATTGCATGCATGAACCAAATATACACATACACACACTGTGCAACGCACAGCAGATGAGAGCACAGCCAGCTAGTAGCGCCACTGCGGGAGCACCAACAAATCCCCAAAAGCAATGTGTATTGTTGTTGTGAAGTGGTGCTGCCGCCTCTTCTTTCTTCCTTCTACTTCTCTCTTCGTTTCACACTTTGTGCGCTTCTGCTTTGCTATTTGCTTACTACAACAAATTTTTACCACCGCGAGCGAGCACTGCTTTTTGTTTTTGTTCCGTCCCGAGTATTTAGCTTTGATTACGTTTTTCAACCGGTGCTACCAACCTTCCTTTCCAAAAGCAAGAAACAAACTGTCGCTCATCGCCCGTTCACATTCTGGCAGAATTTTCGATTTCACTTTGTGTTCATATTCGGTGATGCAGGGTTGCTTTCTTTCGGTCTAATGAAGAGATGAAAACGAAAGGTAATTTCAAGGCATATTTAATAGGTTTGTTCGTCGAAGATTCAGCAAGATTATTTATCCAACACCCAAAATATCTGAGAGTAACTCAAATTCTCCCTCATGTTGAGAAACTTGCAAATTTCTGCACGAACGCAAATTTGCAGGAATTGGCAAGTTTCCCTGCCAGCTGGTGTCCACGGTTGCATTTCAAACATAATAAATTTTTAAAATTCTTTCAGTTGGACAAAAACAGGATACACATGTATATTTCTTGTTGTTCTGACTTTCTTTAACATACATTTCAATTTATTTATCGTGCTAGCTGTCGGGTTTCTTAAATCGACTCTAGTGGCAATTGCATTCCGATTGTGAATACAATTATTTTCAGCCGAGTAAAGTTCAAATCATTGGAAATAACTAAATTAATTATATCAATAAGTACTTAGTTCCTTTTTTCATAAAAAAATCGTTCGTGTTTAAAAATTTTTAAATTTAACGAACTTATTTATTAAAATTATCGTAGACAAAAATGCAACCATGTGCCACAATCATATGTTTTTCGTGATTGCAAATTCTTGCTGGCTGAAATTTTTCCAGCAAGATTTTGCAGCTTCTCTCCAGGAGAACTGTCACTTTGCGCTCTCAGTTGTTGAGTGATGGATAATTTTTTGGTCTGCACGAATGCGATTTGGGCATAAATCGTGATAATTCGTACAAATTTTTTGTTCGACGAACAGAACTAATGTGCCTTGGGTAATTTCAATTGTGCAATCAATTGACAGCTATAAAACTGGTGCGTTCTTTTTAAAATTTAGTTAGTGGGAAAGGTGTTCCGAATATGTTTTAAGTCTGCTTTTTAGTTGTTGCGTTGTAAAAGATTTATTTTAAAATCTCCAAACGCTCAACACGGATATCCGAATAGTCCTAGCCATGATAAAAAAAATAGGAAGGTAGAAATGCTGAGAGGAATTTTTCAAATTCTTGACGTTTGCAAGCAATTTAATTTTAAAATTTTACACACGAACTCACACACACAGGCTGCGTTTCTTTATTCATTCCGGATAATCCCATTTCACAGCCAGAATAAACAGAATGCGATTGAAATATACGTTAACATATCATCAGGAACGTTCTAAAGAATAAGTAAACAAAAAAGTTTATTCCAAACGTTCAGAATGAATAAAGAAATGCAGCCACATTCTCATTTTCAATCTCAAACAACAACTTTGAACAATTCCTTTTTTAACCGACTTCTAAAAAAAGAGGAGGTTATCAGTTCGTCGGAATCTTCCGCATAACTTTGGACCACGTCAACCGATTTCGATAATTTTTTTTTTTGCATCGGAAAGGTACTGTCTCAGAGGTGGTCCCATACTAATCTGGTTAAGATCCGATCAGTGGATCATGAGATATATATATATATATATTTTTTGTTTTTATATGAGAGTTGAAGTCGGTTTTTTTTTTGCTAAAAATTACTTGTTTAATCTCAATTTTATTTTAAAATGTTGGTAAACTTCAAAAAAAAAATCATGGCCGACGAATTGAGAGAACGGTTTTACCTTACTGTATAGTACATATGTACGTTTTAATCATAGTCCTGGCCCTACTTAACACCAATTTTAAAAATGTTCAGCACTTACATATCGAGCCCTAACCGCCAAAATAACGTAAGCGACATTTTTCAAAATTTTCTTTTATGCAGAAATATTCCTACATCATCTATATTCATTTCTGCATCAAAAAGAAAATTTTGAAAAAAAATGTCGCTTACTTTTTTTTGGCGGTTAGGGCTCGATATGTATGTATGTACATATATTAACTATATTTAGAAAATAATTACAAATAATTTTTTTTAATATATTTCATGCAATATGTTGTAAGATTCCTTGACGCACTAATGTTTCCACTTGGGCTCGCGGCAAATAGTGCTGACTATTCTTCTTCAAATAAATCACTTCGCCATCTTCCAACTCAAACTTACCGTAATCTTCAACACAGCGCACTTCTATATAGAGTGATTTAGGTGGCCGCAGGTCACCTGTCAAATCTATGCCCTGTCCATCCCCAATGGACCGCATGTAGGAAGCCAGCGACTTTGAGTATGTGTTAAAGAAGTTAACTTCCGGTTCGCATAGCGAAGCTTTAATGTCTGCTGGGATAATTGGACCAAATTCCCAACGAAGGGCTTTTATACGGAGCAAACGTTGGTACAAATATGTTAGTAGGCAACGCTTGTTTCTTTGTAGTGCAGCATGTCGAAAGTTGAGCAGTGGCCACAGCGTGCGATCGCCGGAGGTTGAGTAGTTGGCGCTAAGTTAAAAGTTGTATGAGAAATTAATAGATTTGAGTTATTGTATCTTAGTACTTACGCTTGTGCACAGTTTTCCTCGAAAATTGCTTTGATTTCTTCTAAGACTTGCCGAACACCGTCGTCCTGAGAAACACATGCGTTTGAATTGCAAAATTAGTAATTTGTTTGTACATAGCACTTACGTCGAAAGGTGGGATGGTCTGTGACGAACGTTCCAACTCCTTAATTAGCTCAAAGGCTTTATCGGCAAACATTTTATTTGATTTTGCCATTTTTATGAAATATTTACGTTCAATTCGTCTTTTGTAAAATCGCTGAGCAATCAGCCGCCTTTTTGGGTAATTGTTTACGTTTCGCTTTTGCTTTTACACCTTATTCGCTGACAATTGTCGCAGTGTTGTATAATTTAAAAAAAAAGTCATAAAAGAATTGTCGATGTTGTCAAAATCAGCTGACTGGGGATTTTTTGGCGGCAATAAAAAATTTACGAAAAGTGAAGTTGAAGCAAAGTCGCAGAAAATATACATAAGAAAAAAATTACGAAGTATCGAATCATCGCTAGAAATGCCGGAGTATACAATCTCGGGGATAACAGTGCATTTCCCTTTCGAACCCTACGATGTACAGACAGCGTATATGGAAAAGGTAATTACTTGCTTGCGCGATGGCACAAATGGAGTATTGGAATCCCCAACAGGGACAGGTAAAACGTTGAGCCTTTTATGTGCATCTCTGGCTTGGCTGCTATCACGTAAATCCGAAATGCAATCATTAGTGCAACTCCACGCAAGAGGTGGCGCTGCAGCTCAGCAAGCAGTGAACGAATTCAATGCAATGCAGGCGAGAAACGCTAACTGGGGCGTTCCAAAAATTATATACGCCTCCCGTACGCATTCTCAATTAACACAAGCAATGCAGGAGTTGAAGCGTACCTCGTACTCGTTTATGCGCGCTGTGGTGTTGGGCTCACGGGATCAACTGTGCATTCACCCAGAAGTTATGCGCGAACAAGGCAATTCCAACAAGGTGCAACTTTGTAAATTGCGCATACAGACGCGAACTTGCACATTCTATAATCGCGTCGAGTCAAAGAAAGACAGTCCTGAATTAAAAGAATCGTCCGTAATGGATATAGAAGATTTGGTGCGAGTGGGGCAAAAACTCAAAGTATGCCCATATTATGTATCCAAAGAGTTGACCAGCGATGCGGATATCACGTTTATGCCGTATAACTATTTATTAGATCCGAAAGCACGTAAAGCTAATAAAGTGGAGTTGAGCAATACAATTGTTATATTGGATGAGGCACACAATATTGAAAAAATTTGCGAAGAATCGGCATCAGTGCAAATACGCTCATCGGACATAGCGTTGGCAATCGACGATGTGACGCATGTGATGAAATCAATGATGAATGAAAATGCATTGGATTTTATGAGCAGTGATGAACCAAAAGATTTTAAATTGGAGGACTTAGCATTACTTAAGGAAATGTTGTTGGATCTGGAGAAGGAGATTGATAATATTATTGTTGAAAACGAAGCAGAAGGAACAACATACCCCCCTTCGTTCCTGTTTGAGATATTGGCAGCGGCGAAAGTAAGTGCTATATATCAGTAATACTGATTCAGTATCCTACAAATATTTATTGATAAATATAAATCTAATGCTTGTTTTTACAGATAACACCAGTTATAGCGCCAGCCACCATAAGTTTACTCGAAAGACTCGTTCAATACATGACTGTTCAGTCACAAGGTAGTGCCTTCCGTAAAGGTGGTTCTTTTGAAATGATTTCTAATTTACTAAGTGTTGTATTCATCAAGAAGGATGATCTTATAGCAAAAGTCCACAAAAGTTTTAAAGTTCATGTACAAATTGAAGAAATTAAACAGCAGCATAAAGGTTCTAATAAGGATGGTTGGCTATCAAAGGCGCCTAGTACTAGTACGGTTTCGTCGAAATTACCCAAAGTTATTAACTATTGGTGCTTCAATCCTGGTTTCGGGTATGTCAAATAATAAAAAATCCATATACATATATTGTATAATATATTATACAATAATTATAATAATAATTTTATATTATTGTATAATATATTATCATAATAAACATATTTTTATCATGTTGTATATGTATAAATAGCAATAAAAAGCTTAAAACATAAAATTTATTTTGCTTTGTAGTATGGAACAACTTTTGAATACACAAGTACGCAGCATAATTTTGACAAGTGGCACCCTTGCACCGTTGAAACCATTAATAGCTGAACTAGCGGTACCAATCGCACAAAGCCTCGAAAATCCACACATTGTTAGTCAGTCGCAAGTTTTTGTCAGAATCATTGGTACTGGACCTGACCGCGAGCAGCTCATATCGAACTTTGCAAATCGGTGAGAAAAGTTCATTGTCAGAAGAAACAATTTTACTAAACTCGATACTGACTATTTTAGTGACAATCCTAAGTATCTGAGCTCATTGGGTCAAACAGTACTCAATGTGTCACGCATAGTGCCGGATGGTTTGCTCGTTTTCTTCCCTTCCTACCCTTTGCTCAACCAGTGCGTAGACGCTTGGCAGGCCAGCGGTCTTTGGGCTGAGGTGAGTAGGCATAAACCAATTTATGTAGAACCACGAAACAAAGAGAGCTTTACTACGTCTATGGAGGAGTTCTACAAAAGCATACGTGATGCAAAGGGCGCTTGTTTCATGGCAGTATGCCGTGGAAAAGTATCCGAGGGTCTCGATTTTGCAGATCGCAATGGACGTGCAGTTATCATAACGGGGCTTCCATTTCCACCACTCAAAGATCCAAAAGTGATTTTAAAGAAACGCTATTTGGAAGATAATCGCACGAAAGAGAACGAAGTACGCCTACTTTTTAATATGATATGCGTTCTCTAATAACATAATTTGTAATAGCTATTATCAGGCCAAGCATGGTACAGCTTAGAGGCTACTCGTGCTGTGAATCAGGCAATTGGACGTGTCATTCGTCATCGGCACGATTACGGCGCCATTCTGTTGTGTGATGTACGTTTTGCGCAGCCTAGTCAGGTGTCCCAATTATCGAAATGGGTTCGCGGTTATTTAGGCGCCTCTCCCAAAAGCGTGCCATTCGGTTCGATTGTGCGAGAATTGCGCGAATTCTTCCGGAATGCTGATAAAACTGTAATTTATTATAACTTTATATAAAAAAAAAAAATATTTTAGTGAAATATTATTTTTAATTTGATAGTTACCCAAACCAAAAGAGCGTAGCATAGAGACGCTTGTGAGCGAAACATGTGAAGAAGCTGGCATCGTGCAGAGTCGGTACTTCTCAGACCCTAAATTAGTGCTTGAAGCAAAAAGTAAATTTGCCACAGCGCAATCTATGGCAATGTAAGTCATATTTAATTATAAGTATTTTTTTTAACAAATTATCATTCTAAGAATAAAAAAAAATATACAACCAATAGGAAGGTCGAGAAAACCAATTCGATTGAAGGCTGGACCCCAGATGACTACAAAACAGCCGCAGGCCGCTCACAAAGTAGTAAAGTACCGAGCGCAATGGACTTCATGAGTCGACTGGACACCAACGTAAAGGTGAAGTAACACAACTGCCACCGTCATCATTGTTCTTACACTGGCGCTTTTTTCACAAATTTCTCGCAGGCTATAGATTTCAATAGTACCAACTGCAGCAAAGCCTCGGGTCAGGTTAGCATATTCAAGCGTGAGCGAAACTCACCGACTACAAGCCCGAGCAGTAGTTCAAGCGCCCTCGCCGCCAATAACAAGCGAAAACGCTATAAATTGGTTACGGGTACCACCACAATGCCTGATTCGCCAACCACCAGTACACAATCAACACTCGGTGAATTTAGTTTCAAATCCAAATCAAAACTAACCAATGACACTCCAATGGTAGAGAAGGAGGCGCCACAGGAGCGAGTAGAGTTCTTGAGAATAGTGAGTTTAAAAATTACTTTGTGAAGTTAAATAATTTAAATTTAAATTTTTCGTAGCTGCGAAGTTCGCTATCACCAGACGATTTTAGTGCTTTTACCGCAGCGCTAATGGCATATAGTCGTCAGGATGAATTTGAGGAATTTCTTAAAGTTTTAGTACGGGTAATGGGCAAGCCCGAATTACATTATATGTTGCGTGGCATGCGACGATTTATAAAATGTGCGCATAAAGCTATGTTTGACGAGGGTACTGCGCATATTTTAGCATAATTTGTTTAAGGTAGAATTATTGGTGGGAGGGGAGACTTTTCTTTTGTTTTTTCGCACCAAAACAAAAACAAACCGTATCTACTATACTTTATTTTTAATCAGAATTAATTTTTTATATAAGTATGTGTGTATGTATTATTTTTTATGTTTTTATGCGAAAATGTTCAATCATTTAATATGCCTACCGGATTTTTTTTTTATTACTGTGCCATGCTTACGATTTTTCGAAATATTAACAAATATAACGCCATGTGAACGTATCTATAAAAAAATAATAGAGTATTTTTACTCAATGTGCTGGAAATGTTGTGTTGATATTCTTTGGCCGATATAAAAAAACTAAACCGCGCTGAAATTAGTAAATCCACTAAATTTTGTCATCAGTCTCATCCATGCCCAATAAACGGTCAGTTTCCTATATCGGCTTTAGGTCAGGTAAGTTGGGGTTAATTTTGGATAAATAAAGTTTCACCTGCTACAATATTCTGAGCGAAGTTGTACAAAAGTAAAAAAATTGGACCCTACTAATGTTCTTTCCTCATTTCCCTTTATTTCCGGCTTTTCTATACATACTAGCAGCAGTAAGGTTTCTAACTGGAAGACAATCACTTTAATTTTTTGATGAAATTTATTACTCATATGATCCATTCCTACATCCATTCCTACATACATATTTAATGTTTAACACTATAGCTTTAACAGTCACTTTACATTTCCATGGGCATATGTAAATATCTTTCATTCTTGATTGTTTAGCGGAAGTATTATAAGTAAATATGCACATATGTACATAATTGAATATACATATATGCATGTACATATCGCTCACCATCTTCAAAAGAGGCACAACTCCAAAATCGGATCCGAAAATACAACTGCTTGTGGACGGTACACATTCAACGCAATTAAGACAGAAACAGGCATTTAAAACAGTAGTTTGGTAGTTAAAGAATACAATCCTGAAGAAAAAAATATTTGCATTTATTGGAGATAAATCGTACGAATTCATTTACGCATAAACATAGACCTAATTTTTTTTTTTTTTGAGTTGTGTCCCTTTTGAAGAAGGTGTACGACATGTAAATGCATAACATAGTACATATATTTTATAGTGCGTGTAAATGTGATTGCACTGTTGGTAAATGATTCATTGTTCACGTAAGTTCCTTTATTTGGTTGTAATATGCATACATACATACATATATGATTATATTATTAACATGTGCCTGCCTGCACATTTTTGCATTTACATATGTACATGCATAGTATTTTTTACATATATTAAATTAACATAGAATTTATTCTTCATTATGGTGAATTCTTTAATATGCGAGTGTAAAGGCACAGTTTTAATTTCTTAAGTTTTCGAATTTTCATTCAAATTTTGTTTTTTCTTTTGCGCCATTTCCTAATGCCGGATGCGGATATAGAGGCAAACAATGGAAGCGCAAGAACGGAAGAAACAGGAAATAACAATCAACGTAAATTCAAAATTTCACCACTTGATGCTAGCAGAAAGCAAAATAAAAAGTAAACAATAAACAATTTGTTGTCTATTCAACACGCCAATGCAAACCGAAGCGTTCCTCAAAAGTAGTTCGATTATAAACACCGATTTCGGCCAACTGCTGCGGTTCTGTATAGTAAGCAAAGCGGCGTATATCCAACATTGCTGCATCGAACATTTGCTTCCAGCTGGTTAAGTCCGTAACGGTCATATGTATTGGCAACTGCGGATCCGGTATATCTATGGCGGCCGACAAGCGGTCAAAGGCTTCAGCAATGGGACCCACCGACAAATTCACCCAATACTCCTCAGGAAAGCGTCTATTCTCACAAAACGGTGCACCCTTACGCATTATAAAGATGAGCATAAGTATCTCATAGCGTTCACCTGCTTCGTAAAAACGTTTTGTCCGCGTCTTCTCCACAAAGTCGATAAGCAATATGAGTGGCGTGTAATTTTGTAAATGCATCAGCAATTCACGGTCTGTCCACACATATTTGCCGCCCTTGACATTGTTAACAGAGCTGGCGCTGGCCACCATACTTGTCGTCAGTGAAGCGCCTGTTTGTCTGAGACAACCGCTTTCCTCAACCATGACAGTGGACAGTAGCGTGATAATGCGATTGTGTGCACTCGCTTACTTACTTGTTGGGTTTGCTTGCGTTGGCAGTTCCAGGGGGCTGGGTGGTGGTTATAACCAGTGCTTACACGAAGTAGGTTAAGGTCGTATGCCTGTGTATGAGTGCGATACACAAGTGGGCTGCTAAATTGGGGTGCGATCGAGGGCTCTTTATTGAATTAAATTGACATACAACTTTTAGTACTTTATTTGTACTTATTTGCACATTCATTTATACACATTTATGTATGTATGATGTACAAGTGCTTAGTAACTGTTAACACATTTTAAATAAGACTACAAGCTGTTGCAAACAAACAGTATTTTTTATTTAATATTTTTAACTATTGGTGGCGGTTGATGCAAGCAAACTACGGAATGCAGTCGAAAGCAACGTATGAGCATGCCCGAAAAGATGTCAGTGAGGATATAGGGTGCCTACAAATTATTAATGGATGAAGGCAGCAATGTCAGAGAAATGTAAAATTTTGTGGAAATTCAAAAGGTTTCTCGAGAGGCGAATGTTAGGGTAAAATCACGATATTTAATGACCCATTTAAGAAAATTGCATATGTATGTATGTACATATGTATGTATCTACTGCTGCAAATTTCTTTAATTTACAGAAATTAAAGCCCCTGAAAATCTTTGCCTGTTGAGGTCGTATTATATATTAAGTTTGTTATATAATTTTATTTTTTGTAATAAACTATTTATTTTTATAAAAAATGATAATCAAAAAGTAGTAAAAAATGGGTGAAAGGATCTGATTCGATTAAATTTAAATCTGGCTGAGGATACTGCTAGTCAACAGCATCCAGCAAATGTTCTTGTTGCTACAACTCGTAAGAAAATTATCTATGTACGTACATAACATATCTAGCCCTAACCGCTAAAAAGTCGTAAGCGAAATTTCCAAAATTTTCTTTTTGATGCAGAAACGTAAAGATGCCCTATTAGATATGCAATTCTGCATCAAAAATAATATTTTGAAAATATGTCGCTTAAGTCTTTTTTGTGGTTATAGATTGATGCTTACACATATGTGAGTGTTTGACCGATCTTCTCCTGCTTGGCGGTTAGGGCTCAATATATGTATATACGATTGCTCATCTTATAAGCCGCCAAATACCAAATACCCTTTAATTTTGTATGCAAGTCATACGACTCAGTGACGTTATTGCGCAAACGCTGCATCGCAATAAGACATGTAAGTCTTTTGCAATATTACTTTCACTATTTGTACATGCGTTGATTTTCAAAACTTAAGAAGTTCTATAAAAAATTGGATAATACGTTTTTATTTCATAACAAATGCATTTGTACTCGTATAAAAAGTCTAGCAGTGTTTTTACAATTAAAACTATTTTTTATATAAATCTATAATTTTTAAAATCATTGCAAATATTTAAGCAGAGTTAAAATATTTTCGAAAGTTAAATTCAAATCGATTTTTTTTTGGTATTGCTAAATATACCCAAGTATTTGCCCCGCGTCATCTCTTTAGCCTCGGACACGCCCAGCTGGTATGCTTCATCGTACGTTTTTTTGATCTCCATTATTAGGTTACTGAATGGCATATTGCTTAGCTCTGAAAATGGGGTTAATAACTTTAGTAAGGAATTAACGAATATACATACATATGTAAATACATATATACAAGCAAACGTATGTATTTTTTTATTTAAGGTGCTCTTTCGCTAACGAATATTTTACTCTGAACTTACGCATCATCGCATTAATGTCTTCCTGCGATAGATCCTTCGACCACTGCGGCACCGGCGTACGTATTGGGGTGTCACTCATTGCAATAAAATTACTTATACCAGGAACTGCAAAGTCAACAAAATTCAAACTTCATAATTTTTGAAACATTTTTTTCTTTGTATCATGTTTTTCTATATACTATCTGCCGCAAAATATAAAAAAAGACATTTGCTTGTGGCCAGCGGAGATGAAAAATAAATGAAACATTGTCCAAAACCAAGATTCATACGAAAAATGGTGCAGTGAGTATAATAAAAGAACACAATGCTAATGTGCAGCAATACTGTAAATAACGCGTTTTCATTAAAGTGTGGTGATACTTTTAAAATATGTCCAACCGACAGATGAAGAAGGCCTCCCCCAACATCCTCTCTCTCTAACATCTCTAATGGTTCCGTTTTGGAAAGCCAACCCGCTTCCCCCAATAGACTTGGACTGAACAACAGGTCGCTCAAGAGATGCAAGATGAAGAAGTTTTAAGATAAAATTTTGCAAATTCAACTAAAATAGTGTAATGCTACAGCTTATTGTATAAAAATTTCTAAATACTTAATATGTACATTTCGAAATTTCCCAAGCAACACCTTTAATACAAAAAGTAAAAACCTACTCTTTTCAGGCCACAGTTCGGGAGATGTGCGCAATTTCTCCAATGAATACAATCCATCCTCAGGTGAATCTTCCTTTATCATTGAACCTGTAAAGTACAGTGTATATTAGATAGTTAAATAGGTATAATTTCTATTTAGAAACCTTTTAAAGGAGTACGACTTCTGCTGGAGTTTGACATGCTAAAACAAACAATTACTGCAAAACAACACCAAATAAATAATGCGAATTTTTGAGAAAAGCAACGTCAAAAAATATCCAATAGCCGCAGTGTTGCAATCCCATAAGCGTCTTCACCGCATTTCATTACTGTGAGCTTACACGATCAATAACTTGCTTTCTAGTTGATCACACCTACTGCTTTTCAAAATCGATTTGAATTTACGTAGGATGCACACATGATCCAGCTACACAAGATCTGACAAGATGAAGCAAAAGAAAAAAGTAATTTTCTGTCTGACGTTTGTGATTTCGGCGCCATGTTATTTTCTCTGAAATGAACCAAAAGTAAGCATATGAGGGATTCACAACGGTGTCGTAAGTGTCGTATTGTTGTATGTCGTAAGCTTTAAAAGCTTAAATAAATGTTAGGAGACCTTGAAACGACAACCAACTATTTTTTAACACTGCAAAAATTCATAATATGACTTTGATGGTATTTTGCGAACATGTTTGTGCTAACCAATTTATTATTTTTGAACGTATTTTTGCAACCGATTACCGCGCACTTCATCTTAATTATATTTAGACAAAAAATTTATTGAAAATCGCTTAAAAATCACTGAAATAAACCACCGCCAAAATACACATAAATTACAATAACAAATTATACGCACATTGACAATCAGTACAAAACAAAATTACAACAAATACATCATTTTGACAAAAGGTACAAATTCGCCGTGAAATCAGCGGATCCGATAACACCAGCTTGGTGGTGTTACTGGCGAATTTAGATTACAACAACAAAACCCCGCATGTATTTTGTATTGCGCCAAAACGATGTGTTTGTTGTTATATGAATTCGCCTTCTTTACAACAAACACATCATTTTGACATTAGGAAGTATCACGGCGAAAATCTAAATTCGCCATTAACACCACCTTGTATAAATTCGCCTTGACTAAAATGTAACGCCGTTGCATTTTGCATGTGCGGCCGCAACAGTTCGATCCCAGGTTGTTTACAAATCTATTTCGGGCAGTTCGTTTTGTGCTCCTTTCGTTGTAAATTTGGTGGCTGTGGCGTTAATTTAACGTTTTTTAATGCATTTAATGAAATTTGGTACGTTTTACCGTATGTTACCAGGTTTCCAAAATCAAGTTATACTTAAAATGCCACGACATGCTCAGACGCAACATGGCGACGCGACAGTAGATGAAGAAAACATAGTGCTATTGAAGGATGCACTCTACCAACCTATTTCCAATACGGAGCCACTAACTTGCACGTGGTTCTACAATGTTGATCCCAACATAGTACCGGCGGTTCGCACACTGGTAACGGCCGTTAACAATTGTGAATTAAAAGTTGTACTTCCAGAAAAGCGGAAAGCTGAAGATGTTGAGCAGATTGAAGCTTTAAAGAAAGCGAGACTGGAGACGAAGGCATTAAAAGCTAAGCGTCCCGGATTCTCCGATGATAGATATGATGAGACGTCTTACTATTTTGAAAATGGATTGCGCAAAGTTTACCCCTATTACTTCACCTTTACAACATTTACTAAAGGACGCTGGGTAGGAGAGAAAATATTAGATGTATTTTCACGCGAATTTCGTGCTCATCCACCCGAGGAGTATGAACGTAGCATATTAATTGGTTCACTTAAAGTGAATTATGAACGCGTGCCAGTCGATTATAAGCTAAAGCATAACGACTTGCTGTCGAATACTGTGCATCGACATGAAGTGCCTGTTACTGACCAACATATTAGCATAGTGCACATGGACGAGGATATAGTTGTCATAAACAAACCCGCATCAATACCTGTTCATCCATGCGGTAGATATCGTCATAATACTGTTGTCTTCATTTTGGCTAAGGAATTCAATTTGAAAAATTTGCGCACAATCCATCGTTTAGATCGACTTACATCTGGGTTATTGCTTTTTGGTCGCACGCCCAAGAAAGCGAGATTATTGGAACAACAGATACGAAACAGAGACGTAGAAAAGGAGTATGTATGTCGTGTGGAGGGAAATTTTCCTGACGGGATCATTGAATGCAAAGAACCCATTGAAGTTGTCAGTTATAAGATTGGTGTCTGCAAAGTTTCACCAAATGGCAAAGATTGCTCGACATCGTTTGAGAAAATTTGTTACAACGGCTCAACAAGTGTACTACTATGCAAACCCTTAACTGGACGAATGCATCAAATACGTGTGCATTTACAATATTTAGGCTACCCAATTGTAAATGACCCGCTATATAATCACGAAGTATTTGGGCCGCTCAAAGGTCGTGGTGGAGATATTGGAGGTAGAACCGATGAGGAGCTGGTAAAGGATTTGATACATGTACACAATGCTGAAAATTGGTTAGGAGTTGATGGTGGTTTCGATAGTGAAGGAATGACTTTGGTAAAACAAGAAGTTATAGGAAATGGAGCTGGTGTGCCTGAAACTGTAACAAATGCAATTGAAGACACAACGCCTACTGGCATAGTTAATGAAAGAGACATTGATGTAAAGACAGAGCCTGAAGAGCAACCAACCAAAGTATCAGTTGGCACTCAAACTGGTCATGCCCCACCTGATACTGTGTATAACAAAACGAAATTAAGTTTTGATAAGCATTGTTATGAGTGCAAAGTACGCTTTAAAGATCCTAAACCGAAGGATTTAATTATGTATTTACATGCATGGAAATATAAAGGTCCGGGATGGCAGTATGAGACACCGCTACCCGATTGGGCAGGTGAATTTTGGAAGGAATCGTCGGAATAGAAATAATAAAAACTTCAATTGCAAGCAGCTGTGACATTCTGGTATAATATCCCAGTAGGAAATTGTAGCTGATTATTAGCATCATTAGATAAAGTTGTTTTTGTTGTAGAAATATGTACATTTGAGTTTTTTCATGATTTATATTTTTTGAAAATGAAATTGTTGGATAAACAATTAGGCATTTAATTGTTTTTGCTATACAAATATTTGTTTATATAAACGAACGCATTCGGCCCTATTATGGCTGTCGACGTCGTCGTCGATGTAAGAAGAAGAACCTTTCCGCAAAATACTGTGGTCAGCGTAGCTTGAGTTGGATTTACGAGGACTATTTTTGATTAAAAAATGACATCGAGGTCGACGTTGACAACTATAATAGGGCCGATTAATAACATACATACATATTTATAACGTTTACATCGTATCAATAGCATACCAGCAACTAATGTTCGCTTATAATGTTTATGACTATATCTATAACTGTAAGGAAATCTACGTTTGATCATTGTGCTTTTAAAACGACTATAAACCTGTAAATGTCTGCATATTTCTAACAACTGTCTACATACATACATATTTTTTTATAGCATGAGAGAGAGGGAGAGACCTTTATAAATAAATACTAATGGTTTTATAAATTTAAATCGGAATATTTTTTTGCGGTTAATATATCGACTAGGGCTGGGACTGTCCATTCGAATATTGGTGTATACGGATAAAATCCGGTTACACTGTTAACATCTGTTCTTTTGTTCTCCGGCGAATATCCGTTAATTTTGCTATCCGGATATCCGGTTAATATTCGTTCATTTTATCCGGATATTCGGAATTTTAATTAAAGAACTATCGATAGTTTCAGACCACTAGCCAAGAGGCAGAAAATACAAATATGTATTCATTTTTTCACTCACTCTCAAAACAAATAATTCTGACAAACATGCACCATTCACAGCTGATGAAATAACACCAACTTTGCCAATTCGCATTGGAAACATCTTAAAAATAGCTCTGATCCAGTACTTCATGAACTTACAAGTTTTTACACGGCCTTGCAGGAAGTTACAGGAAAAATGATCCCGTACTCTAAAATCCTATAAATGGGAGCGATTTTCGGAGAGTTGTGTAGAGAATGAAGTTGCAAGATTTTACCCGAACTTTTTCTTCTGGTAATGTCAATCGACGTTTTTACAGGAAAAATGCTTTTTTTGTTCCCGCACTTTTTTTACTCTCACTTCAGAGAGTAATTTTGCTGTTTGACATTTTTACAGGATTTTACACGAAAAGTATTGGATCAGAGCCATGAACCAAAGAACGTAAATGTTTATATTTGCGTTCTTTACTGACGGCAACGCTGCTTGGTGCCAGCGTTGCCGTTTTGGTCCAATTAGACCAAAATTGGTAGCTTCATTCTCCTTTGGTAGCTTGGTTAGTTTGATGAAGCTTTTGGTAGGCAAAGTTGTTTCGAAAAGTCAATCAAATTGAGCATTAAAATTTGATCACTTAATTTGCGTTTACACGTTGAAAACATTGCTCTCACTTTGCGCACACTTTGCTTTTTCTAAATTTTACTAAGCACACAATTTTCTGCAAACAAAAACTGACTTCCCAAAGCTATGATCGGTCAGATGTTGCAATTGAACGAAAATTTGCCTATCGTTTTGAAAGAAAAATTGGTGGTAGGCAATTTGCAAAGTGTGAGTGTATGCAAATTGAAACAAAATTTGGAATTTTTTTATTGAAATACGTAAAATGTCAGGATTTTGTTTTTTCAAACATAAAAATAGTTTGATATGAATTGAATTATTCTCAAAGTTACTTACATTTAATTTAAAAGCCCTAACTTGTTTTGTAAAAACCCCATAAATTCAAGAAATTTCGTTTTAATGATGAACAAAAATTTGGTAGTTTGAAAACTGATTTGGTAGACGTTTTGGTACCTAAAAAGAAATTAAAGTGGCAACACATTAATTTCTGTTTTATTTTCGTTTTTCTCTTTTCTCTTGTTTGCTTTTTAACCATCATTCGTTCTCTGTTTGCTATCAGTTCCATTTAACCTGCTCAAAACTGCAATTTGTGTGCAGTTGTTTAGTCTTCTAGTTTTAATTATTTTATAAATAATAGTTAAGCTGGATTGGTGCTAACACGTATTCAAATTCTTATCACAATAGGCGATTGTGTAGTTTATTTTTGTATTAATACTAATACAGTGTATAAAATAATATATTTTTTATTGCGTCAGCGAAAAACTCGCTTATCCATTAAGTTTTTACTCTGATGGCCGAAGGTGAAATTGTAAAGCATAAAAGCACAAAAAATGCTGCTAATTTATGTATAACCGCTTCCAATAGCTCTAATATAAATAACGCTATATTGGGTGAAAATCTAAAGAAGATTACAGCACTTTTCTTCGACTTGGACAACACACTAATTCCCACGCGCTCGGGTGATTTGAAAGCAGTCAAAAAGGTTTGTTGGGATGGGAAAAGGTGGGGGTGGGGTTATTGAAGCTACATGAGAAATCAGTGGGAATTTTCCATTCGCTTATTGATAAAAAGAGGTGCAGTAGGGGTGACTAACACGCGCGTCTGTTTGGTGTACGCGTTTGCGATTATGTATTGTAGCAAATATGTATATTCAGGGGCAAGGGAACAGAATTTGCGGAAATCGCGTAACCGCAGCGCTCGTTAATTGCGAAATGATTTACGGTGTACAAAGGGATATGTAAATATTTGTGTATATGCAAAATATAATAAAAGTGAGCTGGACATGTCAAAGATTTTTTTTCATTTTATATTTCCGCGTCCGGAGAATTCAAGGATAACGAGCAGAATTGCCAAGTAAAAAGAACTCATTTTTTTTAATAAAGGGTTTGTTCCACACGCTTTCCGGGCTGTTTTGGTAATTAGAGCGTAAAAATAAGATACGTGGAAGGTATTCGCTCTCTATTGCCCATTTTTCTAGCATGAGGAACGCTTTCTGGGTAATAGAGATCGAATACGTTCCACTTTTGGATCGTAAATGTCTCCTTCTTCGGTCCCGAAACTGCTCAGACATTTTTTCCGGGCACAAATGTGCAAATTCAAATTGCCATAATAGCTGTGTTTTACACCCGAAAGGATATTTTATAAAACAAAAAAATGCAAAATACCACTTAAGTTTCAAAAAAAATAGTTATTTGCTAATTTTACTCACCGTATAAGATATATACACATAAAATATTTGTTTTTCTACTTATTTGTTGATCCCGGCCACGAAATATGGTTTTACACATTTTTACATGAAGAAACCTAATTTAAAATTATAAAAACCCATAATCAGTTTCCTTATCTACTAGTTTCAATTGCACCCAGCAAGATGCGATCAGCTGTTTTCTTGCTTGCAAGTTTTTACTGGAAAAAAAATTTACAGGATAAATTTGCAACTTCTCAACAAGAACTGCCATTTTCTTCTTTCAATTTCCACTTAGCAAGTTTTTTGGATACATGAACACCAAACCTTGAGATAGCTTTTGATAACTTTTGAAAAAATTTGCTACATGAACAGGCATATTATGTACATATACAGTCAGTCAGTAAAGTTTAGGTACAGCGAATTTTTTATAATACGGGCAACTATTTTTAAATATTCTATTTTTCACTAATTTTTTATTAAAATATGGTTAATTCTACAACAAAAACCCCAAAAAGCAGTGCTCAAAATCTTGTGCAAAATTAAAGAATATTCTGGAAAATTTCATTCAAATATTTCACTTTTTATTTACGCACCCCAGAAAAAAGTTGAGTATGTAGTTTTTTAGCCCATGCAATTTTAATGTAGTAAAGTGCAAGTATGATTAAGCTAGGACTTACCATATTTTATTAAAAAATGAGCGAAAAATAAAATATTTAAAAAAATAGTTGCCGGTATTGTAAAAAATTCGCTGTACCTAAACTTTAATGACTGACTGTACTTTAATCCCCATTGTTCCATTTTATTAAGTTTATAAAGAATTCAAACCACAGGTCTTAAATAATCATTAAATCTCTTTGTAAATCGCTCGTAGCTAAGTGAAGTGCTCGAAAATCAGTTTGGCTTATCGAAAGAGGAGTCTAGCATTGCAACTCTGTCATTTCTGAAAGCATTTCGTCGCTGCCCAGACAACTCGCAAACATCTCTTGATTCCTGGCGCACTTATTTATGGCGTGAAGCTCTTCCACCTCGCTACAAACATTTAGCTGAACAAATTTATCCAAAATGGCTTCAACTTCGTTATCGTTATTTAGCTCTATCTGCCGATTATATACAAATGTTGCGTCGTGCTCGCGAGGCCAATTTCCTACTGGCCCTCATTACCAATGGACCATCTAATGCACAATGGGAAAAAATTAACAAGTTGCATGTAAGTCAATATTTCGATTGTATGCTCGTGTCATCAGATTTACCATGGGAGAAGCCGAATCCGCAAATATTCTACGCTGCTTGCAACTTTCTTGGTGTCTCACCATCGCAATGTGCCATGTTTGGCGACAAGCTCGAATCGGACATTAAGGTGAGCATGAAAGGATAATGATTTCACATGTACAGTGTTTGAACTCGTATGTCACTTATTTTTAGGGAGGCCGTTTAGCAGGACTGGGTGCCACTTTTTGGATACCATTGAATCCAGGGGAGATCGACTTGAACGATGTTCCACATAAACCAGATTTTACTCTTAAGCAATTGCTGGATTTATATAAATATTTCCCGACACTAAACAACACTAGAAATATACGTAATAACACAAATAGTACCGCGACCAGCACAAGCGCACAAAGCAATGCCGTTACTACATCATTACTAACACATGGCAACAACGGTGCTTTAGCTGTTCTACCTCAATATCGTCGTAGAGGTAGTCAAATTAGTCATAGTCGTACCATTAGTACCTGTTACAGTGATCTTCAACGTCATCAAACACATCATCAACCACTTGAATTTGGGCCAGAACAACACGATCAAGAATCGCAAGATGAATGGTTCAACGAACGTTTGAATCAAGAGCAATGCAGACAACGCCGTGGTGGCTCACTACCGACAATGGATTATATGAACAGTGAAGCAGAAAATAGCTCAGACAGTTTGTTTTGTTAAACATTGTTGCAACGAAGGCTGTGCATATTTCTCAGACATAAACCTCCCACACATGCTCATTCTACGATCCTAGATATAAATGAATGTATAATGTAGTAATTGCATAAACCACAACAACGTAAGCACTTCGAATCTTGACATGATTCAGACCTACAGATAAGATATGCATGTCGTTAGTTACAATTGAAATCAACCCTTATCCCACAATCTAGATTGGATTGGTTGTGCTCCACCCGCTTGTGGTTGGTATATGGATACATAGTTACTAAAGTAATTAAGTGTTTTCGAATTCATATGTCTTGAAGTGTGTATATGTATGTATTTTAATGGGAAAATTTACAAGTTAAAAGTTTTTAATTCATCTCTTTAAGTTTTGCATTTTTTATTTGCTTTAAAATTTCGCATAGTAATAGTAGTATTTTTACAAAAAATAAATATGAACTTGAGAAAAGCAAATTTTGTTTTTGTTGAAGGTGGTGTAGTTTCTTGGGCACATGCTGTTATTCCATTGTCAGCTTTTCACTTCAAACAGGCTCTATGGGTGATAGCCATTAGTACAGCTTTATCAGGTCGATCGGATAGTGAAGAAGCGACCTAGATGGTCGCTGGTATTTAATAAACATAGGAACTAATATTCTGATGTAGTAGTTGATTTTAAATTCGACTAAGTCTTTAGGGAGTAATCTACCGACTTGTGTACGGAGCTGAATTTCGAAACGAAATGAGTTAGGGCCTTTCTATATTAAGGTAATGATGTATACATATATATTTTGATTGTCCTAACTTTTAATATATGTACATACATACTTATGTATATCGCTAGCTTAGAAAGAAAAGATGCTAAGTCCCATTTTAAAGATTTTACAGGAGAGCCAAAAATCTTCCTATAGCCCTTTTTTTAACTATTTCGCAAGACCTTGAATCAAACATTTTGCGCGTTTAAAGCAAAGCAAAACTCCATAAGAATCAGAAGGATTCGATATTTATTAAAAGATGTCGTATTATTTTGGTCTTATCGGATTTGTGGTGCTTCTTTTGGACTTAGCAAATTTTCCTTTTATTGCTTACGAAGAGGAAAAAATAAAACAAGTACCTTTATAATTTTCGAAACGATGCGTATTCAATTTCTCTAGCCTCCTATATCAAAATATGAGTTTTCATAAAAAGTGGACTTAGCAACTTTTCACTCTAAGCTAGCGATATGTCTTTGAATATTTTATAACAAGGCCATTTGCTCTCTGCCATTTTTATCCATCTTTTATTTTGAACGGAAATTAAAGTCTTATCAATGTTTTTGTTCTGAAACGAATCTCCGGATCTTTGATAAAAGAAATCATCTCAAATTCCCCCATTTTAGCTTTAAGGCACTAATCGTTAAGAGCGTGTCAGGGACTAGTAGGACGCAGTGGACGAAGCTACAGACGGGACAAAATACGGCACTTAGGACAGCGACGGGATGCCTCCTGATGTCGCCAGAACATCACTTGCACGGCGAGGCGCAAATGCTCCCAGTTAAGGAGCACAACATAATGCTCTGCAAGCAGTTCCTGATCGGGAGCCACAGAAGTGGCCACCCAAACAGACAGCTGCTTGCAGAGGAGCCCTCGCCTAGGCACGTCAGGAGGCATCTATATGAACTGACGGACGAAGTCCAGAGGTTCATTAAGCAACCTCTGGACCCGACAGCGTACAGACAGGCCCTGAACGGCATTCACAGGGACTCAGTCTCGAGTTATGTAGACTCTAGACCTGTGAATGCCGTTCTAGGCATACCACCCCCGGACATTGACGAGACAGAGCTTCATCTGCCTCGGGAGACACGCACTACACTTGCTCAACTTCGCTCCGGCTACTGCAGCAGGTTAAACTCCTACTTGAGTAGGCTGAATGAGGATGTGCCGAACGAATGTCCGGCATGCGGAGAGACCCCACATGACTCGAACCATCTCTTCGCATGCCCGGAAAACCCGACAACCCTAACGGCCCTGTCCCTGTGGACAGATCCCACAGAAGCTGCACGCTTCCTAGGGTTGCCGTTAGTGGAACTTGACGACAACGACTGAGATACCAACCGATCTGGGCGGGGTTGTTGTAGCCGCTACAACAACAACAACAGCGTGTCAGGTGTGGCAATGCAATATATTTCGAAAAGGCTGTCAGATTGAGAAATTTCAGAAAGCAGTTGTATGTAGTTTTTATTTCCGAAAGCCGAATTGCATATTGCTAGTGCAGCACAAGCAAGTTGAAATATATATCCGGAATCGGTTTGCGTGCTTTTAGTTGCAGTCACACCTTGCAACTTTAATTTCTGAAAAGCGACAGAAAGATCTTCTGTTCACACGTGCAAATAAAATCTCCCTTTCTCAATTTAACAGCGATCTTCATCGAAAAGTTGGAAATATCGTCAAGTCTGACACGCTCTTTAAAATTTGCTCGCAATTAAGGTAACTAACAAATTTGTATTTTAACTCTTCAAAAAGTTTATAATAAACTTTATGCAAAATAAATTCCTTTGTAGGGCTCGGTACAACTCAATTGTTACAATAACAAGTAATTTTTAAGCAAAAAACACAACCGACTTTAGTTCGCATATAAAAATTAAGAAGTACCGTTAATTTCTTTATGATCCAATGATCGGATCTAAACCAAATTGGTATGGGACCACCCCTAAAGCACCAACTTTCCGATAGTTAAAGAACTATCGAAATGGGTTAATGTGGTCCAAAGTTATGCGGTTACATACAAAGAAAAATATTAAGATGAATTGATAACCTTCCCTTTTTTTGAAGTCGGTTGAAAAGATAAAAATTAATCAGGTAAATTATTATAAATATGTTAATAGCTATATTTTAACATTTCTAATTATGCTCTGCGCACGCCCATGATCATAGGTGTAGTTTAAGACACCATTTTAATAAAAGTTCGGTGAAATAATGAAGTTCTTTATTTTACATCTATAATTAAACCTAAGTTCTTTTGTCAAAAGCGTACAGGAATATCTTTTGCCTGCGCTGGTGATAAAAGGCTCTTTTCCTAATAGCCCAGTTATGCATACTTAGCTTTGCATGAGAGTTGTCACATAAGAATCTGGCGAATGGACTTTTCGTGTAAGCGGTTACCCAACGCATAGCACTTAACATGTAGAATTCTGTTGGGTTTTGATTTTTACGTAAAAATGGTATAGCAGTGCAAGTATGCTGCTGCTGTGCTGCCTCTTATTGCTGCAGCAGTTGAGGTGCTCGCCCCCATCATTGGACACGTAGTTGCATCTTCCAATGTGGTTGCGGCTGCAGTACCATCTAACTCGCATTCAGCCACAACAACTTCGAATGTCTCCTCCACAATGTCAGCGAGATTGTGAGAAGCATCGGCCATGTCGAGTGCTTCAAAGCCCACTTCGCCCGTTTCATCACCATCGACTGCCTGCACAGTTGTAATCTTAATTATGCGCTCTTCCAGCGGTGACAGTGCTTTGGCCCGGCTCAAACCGTTTATACCACTTCTCTGCTCTGCCTGCCTTATCGCACTATATTTTGTGCGAGTATGAAGTCTGTTTGTAGGTATTAAAAAAAAAAAAAAAAAATAATCACATCATGAAAAATTTATATACATACTTTAAATCGCTCCAATACTTCTTCCATTTTGCACCATCCTTTTGAGTGCCGCCAAGAGCATTAAGGCTCACCGCTAGTTCTTTCCACTTTTCTTCGCGAAATTCGGCACCATCTGCCGTCACAAATCTATAATTATAAATAATTGGTATTCGTTTGTTTATGTTAAAAAGGCTTCATACTTATCGTTTGCAATGTCTACATTGTCTTCTAGATAATTTATTAAAAACTCTTTTTGGTTTTCGCTGGCGCGCTTTCCTCTTGGTATCTTCTCCATCTTGTTTTCACGTATAAATAGGCTGTGTATAATTTTTTTACATATGATAAGTTTTTGACAGTTGGTTGCACTGTTTCACAGAACGAGAACAAGAATGATAGAATACAAGATTGCGCCGTCCTGGGCGTTGACATTTGTGTACCACAAGTAAACAAAGAATAGAGCGAAAAGAAGAACGAGTTGAAACTGCCAAAGCAGTTCACTTTACAGCGAAAAACGTGTTTTAAATTTGCTAAATGTGAAAATATCGCATTTTTCACCTAATCTATTAGAGAATAGTGAACATTTTAGTGCACTCCATACCTTTGCAATTGAGGCTGCTTCAGCAAAGGTTTTAGTGCACTCCATTGCTTTGCAATTAAGGCTGCTGCAGAAAACTGCAGCAGCATCTCTACGGGATTGATTAGTTATCTTGCTAATGGAAGCTGCGTGGAGCAGAAACAAAATCCTTTTGAGGAAATGCTGTTAATATAATAATAGAGAAACATTTCGGGAACGGCTTTGCCGTGCCCTATGTACACAAAATGCAGCGATTCGTCTCAGCGCTACCCTTGCATCTACGCTTCTTGCATCTTGACGGCTGTCGCAATATAACACACAGCACTTCATTGAATTAGTTTTTAAGCAGTCTTCAACTAAAAAATCCCTCGCAAATTGCAAATTAACACAAATTAAACTGATTTTTCACTTATAATTAAATTTCTCTTTAGCTAATTTGTAAACAAAGGTTTATTTACAAGTTACCACAACTGTCAAAATCGGCAAAACCAAAGTAGCGGTACCACTGACGGCGCCACCTTTGTTCGCTGCATCGTGGAACGAGAATCGTCAGGGTTGTGAAAAAGTGAGAAGTTTCGTTTCGTTCCACTTTTTTTTTCATGTGAAAACACTTTGACGTTTCTTTTCATTTTTTCACTGAAAGCGAATCGGAAGTGCAATGAAAACGCGAAAAAAGTTTTCATTTCACCGTTTCACAGAACGAGAATTGACCCCCGGATTCGGTAATTAGAGAATGAGCGAAAAGTTTGCTCACAAAAATGGAACATAATCCAGAAGTACGGGAAACCACATTTCGTGCCCAGAATTTGAGAAACAGCTGCTTCGCGTTGTTTTTGTTTTTGT
>NW_023458556.1:20463318-20481177 GCF_013731165.1 Rhagoletis pomonella
AAATCCCCAGTCTCGCCCACTGTTGTAATAGGAGATTATGCATATCCTTGCGTGGCGGGAAAGAAGTGCAAAAAATTAAAGCACTCTAAGAAAGGATAAGAAGTCGGGTACAATAGAGCTTAGAATACTTTATAGGCATAGAACTATCAATATATTATCAAAAGGGTTCAAGAGACAATTCGTATATGTATAACGACATCACACTTTTGTACATAGAATACATATACATAAACACGTTGGCAAGGCTGAATTTTCAATAATAATACATAATTATAATTAATTAATTTACATAAAATATTATTGGTTATCAATTAACTTAATTGGATATTTGACATAAGTGAGATCATTTATTTATGTATTAAACAATTTTATTAATTTTTCCGTTTCAGTAAAACAAAATTGAATTCCACAAGTGGATCATCCATATCCTCTTGTCTTTAGTCTTATTTCAATGATTAATAATCGACAATTTGATTTTCGTTTTATGAGCTTCGTCCTTTCCTCATTTCGTCAAATATTCAAACTTCATAAATTTTTAACCTCTTTATTTTAATTATCAGGATGTAATTATACATAACTTAATGAAGTTAAAAAATGTATTGTTGTAATATAAATTTAATAAACAATAAAATCGATACGAAAAGAACTTTTTCTGCAGGCTAATTCAAATAATAATTCAATAGAAAATAAAATAGGTTACATAGTGCGACAAAAAAAAACACGAATTACACCCGAAACAAAACTTTTAGTAAGTGTGCGTACTAAAACATTTTTTTTTTTTTTTGGAGATAAGCCCAAAAAATTGTAGAAAAAATGGCTAAAATAAAAGTCTGAGCGAAACTAAGGTAGTAAAATTTATGGGGAATAGTTTCGTATAACATTTTAATCCATTGGCTGCCGTCTGAAAGGGTCGTTTTTACCCTAACTTTAAGAGACCGTTGTGGGGTAAAATTTTGAAGGTCGTGAGAGGATTAAAATGTTCTAGAGAATTATTCTTCGGATAATTTTACTAGGGGTATTCACAGGCAAAATCTTCATCTCACAAACGTAAGTCTTTAAAAATTAAAACAAAACATGAAATCTATGTCAAAAAGGAATAACAACAAAACCCGATTTTAACTAATTTTTTTTTTACGTTGAAAAGATTCAAACTTGGTTTTTTTCTACAAAGAATTTTTAAAATTGTACTTAGCTGTTATTCCTTCTTGGCATAGATTATTGAAGACTTTTTGCCTGAGAATACCCCTAGTAAAATCTTCCGAAGAATAATTTTCTAGAGCATATCAATTCTCTAGCGAACTTCCAAATTTCCTGTTTGAAGGATTTTTTGAATTAATGCTCAAAATGACCCTCTCAATGGGTTAAAATCTTCTACGAAAATATTTCCCATGAAATTTTACTATATACGTCTTAACCTTTAATTTAGCTCAGACTTTATTTTAAACATTTTTTCTACATCAATTTTTTCACCATCCTGAACAGCCCTATTGTTTACTTATTTGGAATCACATTTTTAGCAACTTCGTTCCATTCGTTTTCCGCACATCGTCTGTCTTTGTAGCGAAAATGGCTTTTATTCCAAAACAAAATAGTTGCACCGCATTTGTAGTGTCTACGCTGGACGCAGCGTTAAAATGAATATAATAATTATATATATACAGTAAGACTAAGAAGTATGGTGACTCATCGCAGAAACTGGCAAAAAAAAAACATGGGTATTCGCGGTTTTTGCAAATTTTAAAGCTCAGGCGAATTGCTTTTGCACTAAAGTTAAATGAATATTATTTGCGATGGATAGATGTTGCGTCCAACATTTTTACTATAGGATGATTTTTAACTTATTTAGGACTGTCATCCTACGAAAAATTAAGAATAATCGAGATATCTTCCGAATCCTTCTATAGAAGATTTTTATTTTTAGCTCAAATCACGTGGTTACGATGACAGAATGAGAATGGGTAGAAAAATTGGATGGTTCAAACCTTATCCAAGCTCAACGTGATATTTTACAAAAATCCGCTCCTTTCAAGCCGACTTGCCAAGGACTTCTGCCAGAATAAGAGGTGGCAAGTCCTTACTTTTGGGATCTGTACGTTCAAATATTTCGAAATTAGAAAGTTTTATTCTAGGACAAAATTGAACATATTTTTCGATTTTATGACAATAGCTCTGATCCAGGACTCCATGAACTTACAGGATTTTACACGAAATTGCAGGAAGTTACAGGAAAAATGATCCCGTACTCCAAAATCCTATAAACGAGAGCGATTTTTGGTGAGTTGTGTAGAGAAAGAAGTAGCAAGATTTAACCCGAACTTTTTCTTCTGGTAAAATCATGAAAAGTGTCAAGCGATCACTCGTTGACGTTTTTACAGGAAAAATGCTTTCTTCTTCTCCCCGTTCTTTCTTTTGTTCCCGTTCATTTTGGTTGTTACTCACTTTTTACTCTCACTTAAGAGAGTAGTTTTGCTGTTTGACATTTTTACAGGATTTTACACGAAAAGTATTGGATCAGAGCTAATCCAGTTCAGTAATCAGCAAAGAGTGCCTATTTTGATATTCCCCGCCACTCAGCATATTTTACATTTAAATACGTCTAAATAAGGAAAACGCCAGCACTCTGATGTACGCATATGCAGAGAACATGTATATGGATATACTCAGTTCGATCATACTCGCTGCGCTTCTCTGATGCAGTTAAAATATTCAGCAATTCAGCTACGACGATTTATGGAAATTCTGGCATTGCATATTTCATGGGGCAATATTTTGTTACCAGCAAGGAATACGAAGAACGTTTAAAAATTGACACGGATTTTATTTACCGGCCAGAACATTTTTGTTACCAGTGCAGAATAGACCTCTAAATATCAAATCTTGGAAATTTAGCATCACTATATAGAGAAATATCAAAGATGCTTAACCTATTACTTACTGAAGCCATAATTAGGCGGTGCCATGCCCATTTTTAATTTTTTATTTTTTTTTAATTTAGAATGAGAAATTGCTAACTTACAATACCTCTCTTAATTGCATCAGGGCTGTGAGACTACAAGTCGTGCATACTATATACTATGCCGGTATAGTACTACTCATGAGAGTCCGATAGTTGCCCGCCCTACAAAAGCGTTCGACAATATTTTAGAAAAATCAAGTCAATATTTTATTAATGATTTTTAATGCATAATCCATACATTAATAATATACTCGTTTAATAATTTTTAACAAGTAAATATGTATGTACTATAGCTACATACATATCCATTCGTCCATTTTTTAAGTATACCTATAACTACAAATACTTTTTACCAAATAATATTAATATTATACATGCGTATATGTATGTATGTACATACATATGTACGTATGTATGTATGTACAAATATTATCTCAATTGTTTTAATATTTTTGTTTGTATGTAAGTAGTAAATAATTGATTACATGCCTAATGAATTTAAACCATTTTCAATCAACAGTACAAATTTAATTGGTCACAGATTTAGGTACAGACATAACAAACGTGAGCATTTGTTGTATGTACATATGTAAATTTTAAAAGGGTTCACATTTGGGTACATTGCTTTTCTAAGGGATTTTGCTCCTAATGGATGTATGTTTGTATAAACATTTGCCTATAAAAGCTCATAAGATATTAAATGCGCCAGCAATGTCAAAACATACATATGTAATGCGCACTTTTTACATATGTAAGTATATTTGTTTGTATGTATTTACATACGTAAAAATTTAATGCATTTTAATTAAATTTTACTGTTTTTCATTGAAAACAATAACCTTTGCTATTTTTTGAAGCCGTTCATTTTTTTTGGAACTTTTGCATACTTTCATTGCATGTATGTATGTACATACTTATGTATGAACGAATATACATACATATGATTGTACATACTATGTATGTATGTATATAGCAATTCATTAATTAGCGGTAGCTGTAAGTTGTCAACGCGCGTTACTTAATCTACTAAAATAAGCTTTTACATAGTAAAGGAAAAAAGAGCACTTTCGTATTATATCTCTTGTATATATTTTATGTATGTATATTTATGTACTTATTTTTTATACTAGGTATCGTTTCTATGTAAAAATTACACAAAATACCGTCCAAATTGTCAAAAAATATCTCTCCAAACTTGACGATGCGCATTTGGTTGCTGGAATGCGCAGGCTCAGCACGCACTACGAGTCCAAATATATATGTATGTATGTTGCACCTTCTCCTCCATTTAGTAGATAGTATGTATGTATATATGTACTGTTTAGGTTGTCTATAACGCCGCATCACTCCATACGTACGCGTCTGTAGGCCAGAAACCTTATGTACTTGAGTGCAACCATTAACAAATATTAAGTGTGTGTTTTTTTTTTTGTTTATTATAAATACATAAATGGGTTTTTGTTCTTGTGTAAATTGCATTTTTAAACAAAAGCTATTTACTTTTTATTTTGCGCCGCCAATTCTTCTTCGAATTTTTTTCGCCGCTTCGTCAGCAGTGCATTATTGGATTTGTCCAGCGCCTTGACATGCATCTGATTTATATTTTAATTTAAGAAAAATTAGAGTATATACATATGTAAGTTTTAGTGGTACTAGTAAACTCTAAAAACATTTTGGTATATTAAATTAACGTTTACTTTTTCGCTCACCTGATCGTAGTCGACGCGCATCGTGGCCAATGAACGTGTCATTTCCTCCTGAACTTCCGGCCATGTTTCTTCGCCCTCCTTTAGCATACGACCCGTACATAACGGTGTTTGTGGCACTTGTGTGTACTGTGCAATCCAATTATTTCTGATCACCTGATCGATTGTCAAACGCTTGGTGGGATCCACATTTAGCATGCCTTTGATTACGTCTTTGGCAGCTTGACTGACATTTGCCCATTCCGGATTGGGAAAATCATATTGACCGGTACGTATGCGCTTCTTCATGCCCGGTGAGATGGCAAGACCGTTGTTGCTGTAGAATGGTGGAAAGCCGCAGAGTAGAATGTACATGATAACACCCAGCGACCAGATGTCACAACTTTTGTCATACTTTTCGGGACCAAGCACCTCGGGAGCTGCAAGAAAATAAATGTAATTCCGTTAAATGCATAAACCAGGAACGTGCGAAACTAAAAACAAATTTGTCATATAAAGTATGACACTTCGAAGTCTTTTTGGGTTAAGGGGCATTTTTCCGATGAAAATTTTAACACAGTGGTTAATATTGACCAGGAAACAGTGGAGCATAAATTGTCACACAAACCCTTTACATAAGGCTTAAAAAAGTAAAGGCTAAGTAGATGTAGCGAACGAAAAGCAAATCAAGATACTCACACCTTGCTGGTTATCGAGCTATAATAAATAAATACCACTGGGGAATAGTAAACTTTAACTAGATAACCAAATAACCAAAAAGGTGTGATCAACCCAAATGTGATTCGTTAGAAATCAGATTCATTAAAATTTCAGGGGAGACGCCAGTGATATAGACCCTTGGACCTCTAAATCCGTAGGCGGATTATTGATATTATGTTACTACTTAATTAGGCTGCAGGCGTGTACTACCAGTTATTCGGCATTGCATAAAACGCGATGCTCAATAAGAACGCTTCTGGTCTGAACTTGTTGCTTAGCTTATCAAATATATAACGACCCAGATTAATTAGCCTCTATTTATCTAAGATATTTTCCTCTCATAGACGTCGTAATGCAGACTACGATTCTTTCAGTAGTCGCTATACTAATCACCCGTCAAGCTTAAAGCTTTTATAACTTATATAACTTTTACAACAGGGGCATTGATAGTTACTTGTCCATTCTCGAGCGATGCGCAGTCAAGGCAAGAGTTGCATAATGTGTGAGGAACTAGTCCTTAAAGCGTTTTGGATTGTAAGCGCGTTAGAGTGCTCTAGAACTAGTAGAGTGTCGCAGTGGCGATTTCTATGAGCTTTTCCCTCTTTTTTGGCTAGAGTAGAGAACGTCACCTTTTATATGCCGCAGTAGGGCTATGGGCCGATGTAAGAGGTTTATGCTAAATCCCTGCAAGTTTATCGGTAATCGTATTTTCTTCCCAAGGAGTCGGTTGTCATAGCAAATATTTTAAATTAAGCCATATATTTTCTAGACAGAATGACGATGACTAGATTTCTATGCCTATAGTCTAACTTCTCAAAATTATGAATGTCCTTTGAGTTTTTATTAGGAAAACTGAAGATGTCTTGGGCTTTTAGGGTTGAGGTCTCAGCATTGAGATACAAAACCTATGTCGCATTGTGCCTTCTTCTGCGATGCCGCATTGATTAAAAAAAAACTGTTCAACTAAAAAATACCTTGTCACCTATTACTCCATGCTCCGTACTGTTGCTTTTTAAATTTAGGCATTTACACTCACCAACATAGTATGGCGTATAGCACGGCGTCTGTAGTGTGTCCTTTACCAGCGTTTCCTTTGCAAAACCAAAGTCTGTCAATTTCAATATCGCATTCTTATCATTGGTGGTGTACAACAGATTCTCTGGTTTTAAGTCACGATGCGCAATGTCGCGGCTATGCAAGTAATGTACCGCAATGCAGATCTCGTGCATGATCTGTGCGGCCTCTATGGAAATCAAAGCAAGAAAATGCATTAAAAATTACTCAAGATAAGATAATGTCACTTTAGGCGCTTACCACGCTCCGAGAAATTGCCATCCGCATTGTCTTGTATGCGCTGAAACAGTTCGCCACCCTCCATGCTGACAAGAAATAAACAGGGAAATTAAACAATGAATTCGGTGCATATTCGTATAACGAAGTATTCTGCATATGTCACACAACTCACCATTCCATCACGACAAGCAGACATTTATTGCCGCCATATGTGTTCTCATAGACATCCATAATGTTGACTATGTGTCTGCAGCCGCTTGCACGCCAATGCAGATCGACTTCACGTCTGGCCTTCGGATTGTCCAGCAGCACTTTTAGCGCATATGTTTGTTTGGTTTTGCGATTAGTGCACTGTACCACTTTGCCGTTGATGCCCAGGCCGAGCACCTTGTTGGAGATTTCATAGTCATCGACAAGTGGTGTCGTCTTGGCCTGACGCTGTATTGCGATGGCATCCGTTTTTGTATTAATCTTGAACATTTCGATTTGTCGTCGGAAACTGAAATGAGACAGGAGTCGATATAAAATTAGATTAATACCTTCTAACTTTTATACAAATGACTAATGGGATTATAATAATATGTCAATGCTACGAGGACGATTGCGTAATTGGCAGCAAATCACTGTCGCACTTAGCTTTATGGAAGATTGATAAGGAATAGATAACAGTGGCATTGGCAGTGTGGGCGGATGTTATTATAAAATATGTACATAACTACCCAATAAAAATTGAAAAAAAAACATGTTTAATGTGTTCGGCTGAGCTTTCCCGCCACTGTAGCTCTTGATAACTGTAGGACCCTTGCCGCCTCTGGACGGTAAGGTTTAAAACGAAAAACTTGAAGCTCATGCAATGTAATATTGGCAATTCACATCCATGGGGCCAATCGTAACACATGGAAGCTCCGAAATTGTAACTGTCTTAGACAATGTTTGACCTTTTGATCGTTCGCATAATGTATCCCGCACATTAAAGGCACAACGTCAAAGATTTCGAGTTAACAGCTTAAAGCGGCTCAGTCGCTATAACGTTGACTCTGGGCGCTTTGGAGTTATTAAGCCTCAATATTTCCATTCTTACCTCGTTTTAGACGAGTTCTCATGGCGGTCTTGCTACTATAGTATCTACCCTGCAAAAAATGCGACGAGTCCGCGATGAGTCGCAAAGGAACATGCGACTAATGCCACTTTGCACCCCTTTGTATGGACTGAACTGTTCCCTTTTGTTCGAGCATGTCGTGTGAAGAGACTAATTGTACCCTTTTATACCCGCACAAGTAGAAATGTAGACTAGTCGACTTTAATACCCAAACCTGGTACAAATAGAGACTAGTCGTCTTTAATACCCAAACCTGGTACAAATAGAGACAAGTCGTCTTTAATACCCCAACGTTAATTTTTAAAAGCCTATTAATAATTAAAATTTACAAAACACATTTATTTTCAAGTAACAAACTTATTTGGAGGAAAAAAGTACATATGTAAATATTTGAAAGGAATCAAATATTTTTTTCAATAAATAGTAAGTTGCAATTACTACGAAAAAACGTTGTACAAAAACAATAATATTAATATTATCAAACACTAACGTCCCTATTATAAATTCGTACGCTGCACGATAGACGCTTGCATTCTGTTACTTGTTATCTATTACGAATCAATGTTGTCGTATGAAATCCGATAATTAGCGTAGCTGATTTGTGCTGGTCTACAATAAAAAGTGAACAAAAACCACAGCCATTCGCAACAATACATCTGTCGGGCGTATGAAAACGATTATACGAGAACTGATTTCGTACGATACGCTTGCAAGCGTTTATCGTCTATCGTGTGAAAATTTATAATAGGGGGGTTAGTGAAAAACTTAAAAATTTCAGGTTTCCTCAGTTCTATATTCAGTTCAGCACTATATATAGTCTCTATATAGAGTCTCTATAGAGATGTACGTTTTCTTCTTTCGTGTAAACTATTGAACTCAGATTTTAGCAAAATTTTTTTTTACAGAATATAAAGCATTTCGTAACGATTAAGTCTGCTTCATTTGCTCAAAAACTTGGTCTTTCGCGTTGTGTCTGTATTTTTAATAAATGAGCCACATGTACTCAATTGAGTACATATGTATGTACATTAGGCTGTCCCATATTTGTATGGACAGATTTATTTACACCTATTATCGGTCTCACCCCCCAGAAAGTTGCGGATGGCTACAAAAAGAACTGCCCTAAAATTTTACACCCCTTGGACCACGCCTTCCCTACCCGACTTGCGTTTGAATTTTGAATTGCTTTAACTCATACCACATATTGATTCATGTCCAGCAATTTAGAGAATAAAACCACTTTTTAATGTTTGATCACTAAATTAGGCAAATTTATTTCTTTAACTTGCCTGTAAAATTTTTGTTCAATAATCTTAATTAAACATTTTCTTTGTACAGTTAGAATATAATGAACGAACCTCGTGAATAATACGCATGTATGCCTATGGGTATTATTATTATTAGTACGTCGGGTATACTCGCGCTGCGACCTAAAAGATCTATTGTGCTAAACCCTGATTGTAGTCACTCAAACTTTAGGCTATTCAAGAAATTAAGCACATTGGAGGGTGCCGTGTTCCAAATCTTGGATGGAGAAGACAATCGTTCCCCAAGGTACATCAGTCTGCTATTCATGATACGCGGGCAGTCACACAGAATGTGCTCCGAGGTTTCCTCCGCCAGCCCACAGAACCTGCAGTCCGTCTCTACAGAAAGCCCCATTTTGTTTAGATGGTACCTTAACTTGCAGTGTCCTGTCAGGTAGCCTGTAATAGTCCTAAGACCCTCCCGGCTGAGTTCACGGAGTCTTTCTGAGTTCCTCTTGGAAGGAGTTATGAATTTCTTTGATTGTCCCTTTGACTTACGCCAGTGGGCAGCAATCTGAGATTCCTCCCAACTCCAAAGTAGTTCTGCAGTGTATCCTGTAGATGTACCACAGAAAGGCTCAGCCCTTTCGTTGCCTTCAAACCCTTCATGCCCAGGGACCCACCACAGCGTAACTCTATTATGGGCTCCTAGGCTATTCAGAAGAGTTTTACAACTGTCCACAAGCCTTGATGTCGTTTTAAATGAGTCTAAGGCCCTTAGTGCTGCCTGGCTATCCGACATAATATTTATTCTGGCCCCGTTTGTCCTTCTCCGAAGACATTCTCGAACACAGACTTCGATTGCGAAGATCTCCGCCTGGAATATGGTTGGGTATGAGCCCATTGGCAGACTTTTCTGGAACCTTGGTCCAAGCACGCCTGCCCCAGTACTCCCGTCTTTCATCTTTGATCCATCGGTATACCATACTTGGGACCCTTCGTCAATCATAGATATTATCGCTTTACCGCAGTCCCTTTCAGGAATTCTGACCTTGTAGGGCTTATCAAAGGATAATTTCGGTAGCATAATATCTGTGAGCTTGATAGCGGGATCATCCAGAAAAGGCTTGAGAACCTCCAAGTGATCCCAAAGATCTCCACTCTTCATGCTGATTACATTGGGCAGCCGTATGGAGCTCCAGCAGGCCTCCTTTTCTATCAGAATAGATAGAGGAGGAATGCCTGTAATTATACCGAGGGCATCCGTTGGACAGGTGCGCATAGCTCCTGTGATGGCCACACAGATCAAGCGGTGTAGCTTGCTCAAGGTGGCACACGCACTTGCTTTCTTTGCTTTTGGCCACCAGGCCAGTGCCGCATATGTGACAACAGGTTTCACGACCGTATTGAAAGACCAATACGTTAGTTTGGGTGATATTCCCCAAGTTTTACCATGGAGTCTCTGGCAGGCATAAAACGCCCTTGTAGCCTTGTTGGTAATGTTAAGGAGATGTGAGTTCCAATTGAGCCTTTTGTCCACCCCTGTTACCCCTAGATACTTCGCCTCTTCTGAGAACTCAATTTCTGTCCCTGCCAAAGTGGGTTTAGTCAAGTTGACTTTCCTTCTATTGGTACATGGGACAGCGGTGGACTTCTGCGGGTTTATTGACAATCCCTTTGAAGCACACCAGTCTTCCGTTAGACTGAGCGCAGCTTGCAATCTGGAGAAAATTGTGTCCTCATGCCAGCCGACAACGTAGATGACTAGGTCATCTGCATATCCATATGCCTTGAATCCATTGCCATTTAGCTTTTCAAGAAGTTCGTCAACAACCAGTGTCCAAAGTAGGGGCGATAAGACTCCCCCTTGAGGACAGCCACGGGTGGCAGTTACTGCTTGCCTGTTGTCTCCTAGTTCCGCCATTATGGTTCTGGATCTCAACATGCTTATGATCCAATCCGTTAGAAGGACAGGAATATCCTTTCGTATCATAGCTGTCGATATTGCTTCATAAGACGTATTGTCGAAAGCACCTGATATGTCCAGGAATGCACACAAAGTTATCTGTTTATACCGCAATGCCTTTTCAATGACTTGAGTTAGGCTATGTATTGCAGTAATAGTAGATTGGCCACAGAGGCTTATTCCTGAGAAAGTTATCCCTTATGTGAAAGTCAATAAGTTTTTCTAATGTCTTTACTAGAAAGGAACTGAGGCTAATTGGCCTATACGCCTTTGGGAGTTGTGCTGAGTTTTTCCCCACTTTGGGTATAAAGACCACTTTGACTTCACTCCATGTTGTTGGTATGTGAGCAAGTAAGAGACTTGCTCTCAGCAATCTGACTAGTGGCCCAGATATTAAGCCCAAGCTCTGCTGCAGCAGGCATGGGTAGATACCATCTGGACCAGGGGATTTGTATGCACTAAAGGTTGAAATGGCCCACGATATCTTTTCCACACTGACGATTCTTCCTGCTAGGCCCCTTGTCCTCCTGTTTGCGCACACAGCGTTCGCCGTGTTTGTTGAAAGACATGTGCCTTGGGGAATACATCCCGGGAAGTGGGTTTCTAGCAGAAGCCTGCTAGTTTCTTCCGGGGTGCCAGTGTAGGTACCATCTGGTCTTTTCAAAGTGCATAGGACTTTCAGATGATCTAGTTTAATAATAATAATAATGCCTATGGGTAACCATGTGGTATGAGTTACAGCAACTCAAACTTGAGGTGAAAAGGGGTGTAAAATTTTAGGGCAGCCCTCTTTGTAGCCAACCTCAACTTTTTTGGAGGGTGAGACTTGAAATTTCTTTCAAAATAAAAAATAAGGGACGCCCTAATGTACGTACATATATATGTACATACATATAAACACGGTATGCAATTTTATGTGAATATATTTATGCCCATATGCAATATAGTTTTACGGCATCTACGTCAAAATAGCGTCACCAATAACGTGTTAAAAATGCAATGCATCGATTTCGATTGCAACAGAATTTTTTTACTTACCAAATGGAGTGACTACTTAATTAATTCAATGCAAATTCTAGACGCCTGCGCAAACTGCCGCATTTGCAAAATCAAAACAGAAATAAATACGTAACGGTTTTACCTACATAGAATATGGTGTGCCTTTGACTAAGTCGATTTGTTGTTGTTCAAGCGATTTGCAAATTTAGTGAAATGCGAATGCGAAAACGAAAACTGAAAAACAACTCGAATGTAGACTGAGATGCTGTGCCAAATGTTTAAAATAAATACTTATATATGTAAATATTTAACGTATGGTGACGTCATTGTTTCATCGTTTGTGGACAATTTTTTCAAAATATGTCCATATATCTATGCATTTTAACAAAAATATATACATGCATGCATACATTTTGCATTTTATTTATGTATGTAAGTAGATGCATATAACCAATGTATGTATGTATGTACGTACCTTTAACCATGTGTTTACATAAATATACACATACATACGTACATACATAAATTCTTAAATTTCTCATTTTTAATTAGCTTTTTGCTGGCGGTAGCAGGGTGGGCTTGTTAGCTTGCTAGCGTCACCTCCACAACAACCAAATGTAGGCTAATAAAAATACAACAACGACGACAATTTATTTTGTTACCACATTTTTTTTTTCTTAACTCATTTAGTTAGGCTACGAATTTGCCTCTGCTTGTATCGTCGCTATTGTTGTAAATTTTATCGTTAAAACAAACAAAAGCAAAAAAAAAATAATCCCAACCGCAATAGCGTAACCGAGCTCTTTTAACAAACGAATATGTACTTACCTATGTATGTACATATGTATGTACATATACATAAATAAATAATAGTTTGGTTGATTTTGTCATATCAAGACAACTGATAACGCCACCAAAAAGCGATAATGCAATTACGAAAGCCATCATGTACGACAATAACCTGCAAAGGCTTTCGAGAAAGGTGGGATTGATGTGGGGTATAGTGGAATGATTTTTGGCAACTTTTTCGAGACTTTTTCACTTAGAAGATAAATTCGGTACTTTTGCTTGAAATTTGGTCATTGGTAAGGGTTTTCCACCATCTTTATATCTTTGGAAATAAATTCATTCAAAAGAGTGAAAGAGAAAGGTGAGATGAACGGGCGTCGTTCCAAGTTGAATTTAATACTTGCAAAAAAAAATGGAACGTGAATGCAAATAAATAAAAAGGGTGAGAAAATACCTTTCTAATGATATCTTATAGCTTTAAGTCGGTATAGTTTTGGCTCAGTTATTCACTTTTTACTAAACCAATCATTGGAAAAAAGTTATAAAACAGCATCAAAAACCTCATTATAATACCGTTGAAAACTTTATTGAATATTTGTATGTAGATTTTTTAAGCTTAAACTGTTTTGCCATCTGAGGTGATTCTTTCCAAAAAATACTTTGAGAAACTATTATTTATTAATTTTTGGAGGTATTTTAAAAACGGTCCAGCTCACGTAAATCTTAATATTTTTTCGAAATCATTTGGCACAATAGATTTTATGATTCCAATGTAAAAATATTACCGGCTTTTGTTGTATGGGCAGTGATGCGGAATCCGACGAATATTTTAGTTTTGGTATAGTAATGACCCCCTGTGAAACTCCCCTCTCTACGATAGTACTAAGAGGCCTAGCATCGAGCATTTATTTTTGCCGTAGGAATAACACGTAAGAAAATGAGTTCTTCTCTTTTGAGGTCAATATAATTTTCTTGTATAAATCAAAAAAATTCATGCTCGGATTCTTTAAATTGCTAAATTATCCGGTTTTAATCGCCTGCCCTGTTTGAATCAAGTCTAGTAAATACAAAAAAAAAATGTTGTTTTTTGAAATATCATAATGAAGAAATATCAAGTTTTGTGAGTATTTTTGTTTATTTGCCTGTGTATTTAGCGAATCGCCAGTTGATAAAAACAGCTATGTAAGTAAAAGATTGCGCCTATAAAGTATTTAACAAATTTACCCAAAAGGCGTTCCGGTAATTTTTGGTTTTTCAATGTAATAAATTTTGCTTTTGTACAATTTCACCAGTTTTTTCCAGAAAATTTGAATTTTATATGGAAATTAAATTGCTTTCGTGAAATTGGCGGTTAGTTTTCATCATTACGAAAAAGAGACTTGAATTTAATTTATACCAGCATATACTGGTTTATGGCAAGCTTTCTGGTTTGCTTCTTGATATCGATGCCTGAGTGGAAGATCGACCTATCTCGGCAGCCAGTTCGAAAACACCCTGCCTCAGAAAATTTTCAACAACGCTCTATCTCAATAAAACATTTCAAGAACGCCCTACTTAAGGATTTGATTGAAAAACGCCCTATCTCACAATTTGGTTGAAGAACGCCCTATCTCAGCTTATTTTCAATGTACTTTAGTTTGAGATAGGGCGTTTTTGAACCGAATTCTGAGATAGGGTGCTTTTCAATCGAATTCTGAAGCCGGGCGTTCTTGAAAAGTTTTCTGAGATAAGGGGCGTTTCCACTCAGCCATTGATATGTGCTCGGAACTGCCTCCAAAATTTCATGACGTTTATTCTTAAGATGCCTGCTTTAGTTACATCATAATCCAACGGCAATCGATTTCAGTAAATACCTCGATCAATATTTTTTTTCAATCTCACCTTTTTTATGTAGATTTCATCCGATTTGCGATGAATTTTTCTGATTTGTTGACATTTTTTAAACACGCCAACAATACACAACTCCCAAATTCAAACTCTCTCGACGAAAAGAAACTCGGGGAGTACCCGTAAACAAATTGAGCTTGGGCTTGGTTTTGTAGCCAAACAAATGGTTGGTTTGAAAAATTTATAAGCCCAGAAAAGTTAACCCAAAAGTTAACCTTTTAGAGCGGTACCGAAATTCGAAAACGTGATCGGTAATAGCATCGCAAGCTTGGTGTTCTGATAAATATATCGATAACGATAGGATTCATGTCCGAAATTTTTAAATATTTTTAATTTTATGTACCTACATATTTGGATTTTATTTTAGATACACAGGTATAATGTACTATATTGTACTGGCATATATGATTAAATATGTACCGACCTACATATGTATGTTCACAGTATACAGTATATAGCAACTATACATACACTCCCAGTTATTTGAATAGCGCACCCTTTTAATCCTTAGTATTCACAGTTTTCTTTTTGTTTACTTAATATTCATAAATTTTTTCTAAAAAAACAAGCATATTCGCAGTGAATAAGTTAATAATATTTTTACAAAAATTTGGGTGCGCAATTTTGTTGTCCATTCAACTTTAGTATAATAAAGTGTAAGCTTCAAGTGGTTGTAAAATAGCGTTGATTTTTGAAATTTTTTGTTTTTGTCGACGGTGCATTTTCTTCCATATACAAATTTTGTCGAGCATATTTTGTATTGAAAAAAATGCATGACACTGTCAAGAAAAAAAAAAATTTGCAATAATTGATGGTATTTTGTAGCCACTTGAAACTTGCATTTTATTACACTAAAATTGCATGGGCTACAAAACTGCATACCCGAAATTTGTCTAAAAATATTATTACCTCATTAACTGTTGGACATTAGGATAGCGCACCTCTTTGTTGACTTTTTTTAAATGTGTATAAAATTTGAAAATCGGATTAACATGGTATATTTTTATGAAAAAATTAATGAATATTAGATAAACAAAAGGAAAACGTTAAATACTAAGGATTAAAAGGGTGCCCTATTCAAATGACAAGGAGTGTACATATACATACAAACAGTTGCTTTATTTAATGTGCGAGTAAACCAATTTTTTGCTGTTCGTTTTTTTTTTTATTCGAACATGCGAGCATTTTTATTTTTAGGTTTATTTGCCAATACTCAAAAGTTCCACGAGCTGTTAGAATTAATACTTTATTATATGTATATTTTGTTGCTTTTAAACTCCTCCATTTCCTTTATGAGTTGTGATCTTCCGCAGCTTTTTACTAAATGGTTGTTTACAGATACATACATACCTACAAACGTATAAAAGTGTTATTATGTGTGCGTTAAGAAGCAAGCATTTCCATTATGCTTATCATATCATATTTGGTATTTGGATTTGCTTACCGCCAACAGTTGTGCGAATGCGATTTTTTAATTTGTTTATAACTAAAACTAATACGAGTGCCAAGTACACGCGTCCCACAGTGTATCATTTCCATATTCTAGAAAAGATTAATTACATTATTTTATGTCGCCAAATTTCAAAACAACGTCAAGAATGTTTTTAGAAATGCCTAATAAAGACGAAACAATAACAACTAAAAAATTTAAATCAAAGTGTATGGCTGGACGGGGTTTGATTTGGAAAATTACTGAGCGCAATAATATTTAAACTTGTATATTTGAAACTGAATCTCAATGTTTAATTTGTCGGTGTTATGTTACTTATGCAACAATTGCTAAAATATCATTTTGGTCTTATTTTTTTAGGTATGCTCTTTTTAATGAATATACATTTTTGGGATTTTAGTAAACTAGGACTTAGTATTTCATGTTAAAGTAAAACGATGTTGACTTAGACTTATTTTTAGCAAATTATTATTTTTATTAGACCCGAAAACTCGTTATCCGCCACTATTCGATAAAGTTTGTATCTCAGTTTATTTGCCACTCCTCTTAGACTTTATACAACACAATTTTAGCTGCTGGAAAGTGCAGGTTTTGATGAAATTTTCTTTTTTCTGGCCTACTGGAATTTTATTTTCTTCGAGTAATTCATTTGCATTTTATCTCGACCGAGACAAATTTTTATATTTTTGCTTTGAATAGAGAAAGCCTGATTCATTACCTTTCCAATGGTATCCCATTTTTGTAAATAGAGCAAGAAATATTGAACTTATAGCGGAATTTTGTTGACCCAACTTGACTTTTTTATCGATATTTTCCACGCCCATAATTAAAAAAATATATTTATTTTTAAGTCCATTTCTGTCAGTTTATAATTCCTTGTTATAGGGAAATTCTAAATATCAATTTTGGTCATTTTAGCCTTTGTAGTTAGTTAAATATTTCAGTTTTTGCATTTTTAAAAATTGCAGTTATATAATAGGGTGGCGTGACAGTAACTATAAATTACCAATTTTTTGTAAAAAGCTTCGCCTATCTTATAACGTACCTTGTGCAAAATTTCATTAACCTATCTTCAATAGTTTTCGAATTACAGAATTAAAAGCAGCTAGATGGGTCAAATCTTACACTGTGCGTCCCAAGCCTCAGTAAAGTTAATATTAACACATCCATATGCGCATATGTATGTATACAGTGTTGTGCAAAACAAAGGGAACGCTCTATATAGATTTTTTTGCGTTCTTACTTCTATTTTGGGTATTTCTGCGTTAAAAATTCTTTATTTCCTTTGAAAAAAGGCAAGCTAAAAAAATTCATGTTTTCAGCTGTGCAAAACAATAGTAACGCTTTCAGTTTTTGTTATAGAAACTTTTATTCATGAAAACTATTTGGACCTTTGTGGGCATGGGTGCCACTTAATTTTCTAGAAGAGTTGGAGTTCACCTTTATTGATAAACTGCAGACCAGAGATCTTACATTGGATTAACCCAAAAGCACTTTCAATTGCATGCAAACCAAGCGATCTATCAAGATTAACATAATGAAACACTATCAATTCCGAAGTGTCATTTGCTTTTCCAAAATTTAGCTTCGTTCGTAATTCGTGTAAGGGAAAATCCCCGGAATCCGAAAAACATTTCCAAAAAATGAACCTTCTCAATGCTCTATGGGGTCTCATGCATGCCCTGGGAGTCACATGACTAATGTCGAATTTACACAAGGCATTGAATTTACGAAAATTGTGTGCTATTTAAAAAATGCCATGTGGAAA
>NW_023458556.1:20481277-20482530 GCF_013731165.1 Rhagoletis pomonella
TTGAATTTACGAAAATTGTGTGCTATTTAAAAAATGCCATGTGGAAATGAATTTAATGAAAATTTTTCCTAACGTAATGGCACTGGTACTTTTTAATGCCCAACTTTTAATTAAAATTTTTTACTCTAAATTTCAAGTGGAAATCCATCATAACTGAGTTAATGCTGTGAATTATAAGCCAATTATTACGAGGGACAGACTCATAAGCCAGTGACTTTTTGAATAAAGATATTTCTTTCGGCAAAAATGTACATATTTAACTTTCCAACATAGTCTTGTTTTAGTCCAAAGTTTTTCAAATTTTTTACCCTTTCCAAATATTAGGTTGTCAAGTTTTCTTTCAGAGATAAATTCTTCATTCAACTCAAATTTCTTATTTACATATTCTCTAACGCCGGAGTACTACAAATATCTCATTAGATACGTTTATTCATTAAATTGTGAAAAAAAATTCAAGCGGTTTTTCTGCAAATCAAGCATAGATTTTTAGCGCTAATTTTTTGTTGTTAGAACTTTGCCAATAAAAATTTTTGTTTACAATATGTGCACATAAATTATTGTGCGCTGTCAGATTCACGTTTTGTTTCATCTGCCCGATTATTAGTGTACATACATACATAGTATGTAGTTCTTTTCCAATTGTGCCGGCCCACACATTTTAAATCATATAGCGATCGCGTTTTAACAACATACAACAGAGTATTTTCTGCTATATGATCACCTAAATACATACATACATATGCATTTGTTATTTTATGTATGTACGTACTTTTAAGTCCCAGTGGGAATTAGGAGCACGTAATAATACCTTATTAGCAACTTACTCTTCACCTGGCAGTCATTACCATTTCCCTGCCGAACGTCCCTTACTTTTACAAAGGCATGGCCGCCTTATGTAAGTAGGAATTTAGAATGTACATTTGGTATCAGACATACTTCTGAGCCGCTTTACAAAGTAAGTTACGTGTAATGCAGAGCAGTCGCTCGGAGTAGTTCGGTGCTTGGAAATAACTTCGGCTGCACGTTATTTTGCAACTGACAACGTAATGTGTCTTCGGAGGTGTTCATTTTGCCCTTTACTAGTAGATGACATTGGCCATGATGACAATTTTGGTACTAAAAACTGAAAGAAAACATGGCTTACCTCGCAAGGTGCTTACCTATTTTCCCAGTGGGGTACTACATATATACTTACGTACATATGTATGTAAAAATGGCACGTAAATGTCTGTGTTTGTAAATATCTTATATGG
>NW_023458556.1:20482630-20485170 GCF_013731165.1 Rhagoletis pomonella
TTTTTTAATAATGTTTTAAGGGTCAAATGAAATATATACAACCATTTATTAGAAGATATATATGTACTTATGTAGACAGCACAAGTGGTCTTGGAGACACAACGGATGCATGACAAAAACCACGAATATATCAACAGTTATAAAAAGGTTATAAACAGTAGTATTAGTTCTGTTCAGACATTTTAAGGAAAACTTTACGCAGCATTAAGGCATTAGGAGGAACTGTGTAGGATTACGAATAGCATAAATTTTCTTAGATAGCCAAGCGTCACTTCTGTCACTTACCTCACCGGTAACAAAATCTAAAACAGTCAGAGATTGCACAGGAACATACACGTAAATGAGAGGGCTGATGAGTTGGCTGAGGCCAATCAGAAACAATAAATTGTCCACTCGGACTCATCAAAAGGGAACTGCATCTGCTATTCTCACGTATGGCTGATACAGGTTGGAAAGATATGGTCAAACTAGCAGTCACGACAACGGAACATTGGGCCATTGGTGAACATGCACCTAAAATGGGCCTTCCATATAACCCTCGATGCCGTAGCTTTAATCTTGAGGTAAGTAAAGAAACGGTCCTACACTATCTTTGCGAGTGCCCAGCATTGGCACGAATAAGGCAGAACACACTCGGGGGGTTTTCCATCCAAAGTCTTGGGGAGTTCTCCAAATTCACCACTAAAATCCAAGTGGTTTGACGACCCCAACGAATCATGAAAGCAAATAAACTCAAAGGGTCCCAAAGAAAGCGTTTGAAAATGGTGCTATCAGCACTACTAATTGGGTACTGGGAATATAGTCAAGCGACGTTTTTACCAACCAACCAACTAGAGCATTTATAATCAACTTATTAATTAGATTTCGTTTTATAAAAGCCTCTAGGAGAGGGGATACCATATTATGAATCGCCGTGTTTGATATAATGTATCGGTTTATAAAAATACAGAGAAAGAAAAAGATGACCGAACATACCTAAATCCTAGCCCCGCAAAGGCCAGGCAGATGCAGAGCAGATGGTGAGGCTCAACTTCATCGCGTCCAAGACAATTGCCACAGCAGTAACCTGAAGTAACTCTGACCCTAACCACGTGAATTTCCCGGTCAAAATTCATTGAGCTAACTTGTGAGAATATGTTTTGATTGCCATTCACCTGGGAGTGGCCAGAAATGATTCTTGTGCAGAAGGTTTAAATCGCAGCTCACTGGGCGGATATTTATATTGACGTATCCTCTGGGTAGCGATCAAACCCCCGTTTGCGAGCGAGCTAAACTGAGAACCCATAAAACTTCGCACCCAATGAAAAATAACAAAAGGCCTCGGATAAAACTCCCTTTTTTGATTTGAGGGTATGCACCTGGGATATTCCGACCCTTAATGGGGAAGGTACTTCTGCCCAGCTGGTTGATGTCCTCGAAGAGGTAACGAGAGTGTGAAGAGCCCAGAGAGTAAGGCCACTTACGGAAGGTTTCAAGACCATGGCAGTCGGGATGCCAAATTGAGCTTTGAAAAGGGTTTTAAAGACGCCTTTTTTTCAGAGAATCAGGCGGCTATCAAGGCTCTACCGAATAAGACGATTCACCTGCAGACACGTCGTGCAGTGCTTTGGCACTCTTCAACTCCTGCTAACACTATGTTGGGTATCTGGACACTGCGGCATTGAAGGTAACGACGAGCTGGCTAGAAATAGCTTATCGTCTGCCCTTGTGTGATCGGAACGCCTCCTCAAGACAATAGACAAAGAGTGCATAAACTCAGAATATAATTAAGTACTGAAGAGCGGTAGGGAACCTTAGACAGGACAGACTTCCTGGAAAAGACCTATACCTTTTGAATGGAACCTTATCGGTCATAACTACCCGCACTCTCACATGCATTGGCCTCTCCATCGAGACGTATTGTCATCTTTGTTTTGAAGAGGAGGATACATAAAGGCACATTATGTGTTGGTGGCCGGCATAGGCCAGACTAAAACTGCAATACGTTAGATCGTCGAATCCCTTGGTATCAGCATTTATTAAGGAGGCTGATATTATTAAGTAGGGCTACGAACTTATCAAAGGAATACAAAATAACTTTTAGGTCGCGGTATTCCTTGCTTCTGTTGTACCCATTCAACTAACTAACTAACTTATCAACTTAAGATTTAAAAATTGTACTAAAATTTAAGAATTTTTCAGTATTCTTTCTTTTTGTTACATGATTTTTTTGTTTTTCTTCCAACTCAAGAAAAACTTAGTTAAAAAATAATTGTTTAAATGCAAAAATAAATTTCATGCTACTTATTTCTTGGCTCTATCGTTACCACTTGGTAATTAATGTAAATATTTTTAGCTACCCAATATGCTGCTTTGACAGTTGCGCGCTTGGAAAGCTGTACTTACAAAGCTTAATAAAATTAATGATCTCACATGTGCCACAAAACATGGCTTCGCTTGACTACTTACTTACCACATGCATAACATTTAAATGGAATACATAAATAATTTTGGAAAATTTCCGTTTGCACTCGATGCCTTTATTATTTACACACATTTTT
>NW_023458556.1:20485270-20491736 GCF_013731165.1 Rhagoletis pomonella
TCCGGATATCTCGAAAACTGAGAGACTAGATTGCATACAAACAGACAAACAGACGGACAGACGGACAGACGGACAGACGGACATGGTTAAATCAACTCAGCTCGACGTTCTGATCATATAAGTATACATTTTCATGGGTCTATCTCTTTTTGTTCTGGTACTTACAAACATCGGACCAAAGTTATAATACCATTTCATGCTCATGAAAGGTATAAATAGTTGTTTAAATGCAAAAATAAATTTCATGCTACTTATTTCTTTGCTTTATCGTTACCACTTGGTAATTAATGTAAATATTTTTAGCTACCCAATATGCTGCTTTGACAGTTGCGCGCTTGGAAAGCTGTACTTACAAAGCTTAATAAAATTAATGATCTTAAATGTGCCACAAAACATGGCTTCGCTTCACTACTTACTTACGACATGCATAACATTTAAATGGAATACATAAATAATTTTGGAAAATTTCCGTTTGCACTCGCTGCCTTTATTATTTACACACATTTTTGTGGTTACAGCTGTTGCCAAAAACGCTACCCACTCCCTTGCCACTTGCAGCATACAAACGCTACTACACTTTACTCACTTACTTATGCCACATGCAGCGGTTGCAACACACATTTATCTTACTCACCACATGACTCTGATGTGGCAAGTGTAATTTTTTTCAACTCTAATTCGCAATTGCATTAATGCATTGGGGGTTGCAAGCTGTTGTAGGCCACTGCCACTTTACCCCCCATTGCCGTCATCAACACACCCACCCGACTTTCTCCATACCACAATGTGTTGCAATTTTTGAGCTAGTGAGATTTTTTTGCATCCCTCTTTGAGTTGCACATACATACGCCACATGCCACCCAAGCGGCACAATTTCTTTGGCGTTGTAATTCAATTAAATCTCTACAAAATGCAACTAATGCTGCATCACCTCCGTTGTTGCTTTTTCGCACACTCATTGCTTTAATTTCGCAAGAGGTAATAGTAATAAAAGCAACAACAATACGGTTGCAAAGAAGTCGCGCACAAAAAAAAAAAAAAAATGCCAGCCATTAGTGTACGCTGTCGCACTTCCTTTTGCTTGCCACACGCCCCTACGTGCCTTTACAGTGGTGTCATTCCATTAAAAATTAATGACATTTTAGCCTCTTTTACAAAGCTGACTTTCTTGTGAGTCATTTAAGCGATTTGTTGCTATTGTTGTTGTTGCTGTTTTAGTATTAAAGTATTTCTTTAGTTGCGACAAAGCAGTGGTGGTTCGCGCACGATTTTCTTACGCTTTGTCAGACTATGTTAACGGACACTGCAACTGCCACTGCCACGCCGCGGTGACTTTACTACGCCTTGCCTAAAATAATAAGAAATCCATATATTCAGTGTGGCAAGCTATGCAAAACACCAGCGTTATGCCGTTTACCTATCACCACACACTTGCTTGCGCTAGATACCTTAAGCTTTCTCTACAATTTTCTTTTGCGCATTGTCTGCATGTGGGGGTGGCTGATTCACCTTTCCAGCGCACAGTGGTACAAAATTGACATTTTGTGTTCACAATTCACTGGAGCCTTCATTTTTCACTTAATTTGATTTTTAAAATTAAAGCTAACAAAATTTGCAAGATACCAATTGAGCATGATTTTTGAATTTTAGTTTTTCGTATTACATTTTTTAATGCAAACTGCAGAAAAAGTTGCAGATTTGAAGAAAATCGGATCTCCTGTTCCAGTTAATAAATGTTACATAAAAAAAACTAGTTGAAAGCGAAAAAAATTGAAATCTTATAAAAAAATTTTCACAAAAATTAAATATTTTTTTTTTGGTCTTTATAACAATTTTATAGATCATTAAATTTTAGTACAGTAAAGTGCAAGTTGCAAGTGGACAAGCGCTTCTGTTTCCCATTTAGCATGCAGATGTGCACAAAATGTTGCGAAAAAAATTATTAAAAATCAAAGCGACCTCTTAGCCACTTGCAAAGTGCAAAATTAAAATTTAGTGATCTATAAAACTGCATACCCAACATTTTTCTAGAAATTCAAATTTTTTTTTTTTAATTGTGGTGAAATTTTTTGGAAAACATTTAAAATTTTTCTTGTGAATTTCTTTTTTGTTTTGGTGGAACCCTACAAGTGTTTTCAACTAGTTTTTATTAGGTAACATTTATTCACTGGAACAGGAGAATCGATTTTCTTCAAAATTGCTACTTTTTCTGCTCTTCGCACTAAAAAATTTAATACAAACAAACAAAAATTAAAAAATCAGGTAAATTTTATTAGCTGTCATTAAAAACAAAGTTAATTAAATTGAGTGAAAAATGAAGGCTCCCGTGAATTGTGAACACTAAATTCCAGTTTTGAACCACTGTGCAGCGGTGGTTACTTTACGCAATTTTACGTGCGTGCGTCTTTGCGGCAGCAACCTTCCCTTACTACTTAGTAGGTTTAGTGCACAATGGAACGCAGTGTTTGTATATATCTAGCACGCGACTCCAAACATTTTATGACTTTTAATTTCTTTGATTTAGTTACGCGTTACAGTCAATCTTTTTCCTTAGCTTTCGTCTCAGCATTTAAGCATAGGTGTGTGCGGTTGTATGTTGCTGTGGTATTCAATTTGGTGCGAGTAGGTTTTTCATAATTTACCATGAAAACATATAGATTTAATTAAGTTCCGTTGCACCTCATACGGCTGGGGTAAATCGGATTTTTGTCTGCAATAATATAACACCTTATAGTATACTGTAAGAGTATCGCATACATAATTGTTTATTTTTTTTATAGCGACACTAAGCCCCAAAGGTATTTTAATGTTTGACGTTTTTTGATACCCATTGTCGGTCTCCTTGCCGTGGGGATGGGGCTTAAGCAGTGCTATGATAGCTGCTACTGACATATCACTACGAACTGAGAGGGACAACGCTGGGTTAGTGCGATACTAGCCATTCTGGTTCTCCGTGTAAGGTCACCGCATCGACGTACTTATCCTCTATTCTTCCCCATCCCGATTTCCTTGCCCTGATAACTAATACTGACTGGAGAGTCTCAAACACCTCGACCTGCATCGAACATACTGCTAGCCAGAAACCTACATCGTAAACGCCGACAGTAGACAGACGTAAGGTTGGCAAGCGTACCAAAGCAACTATTTTTTTACCGGCTCACCGGACAGATGCAGGCACCACTGAACGGAAGGATAGTCTGAGGGAGGCATCTGAGAATACTTCGGCACCCTGGGCCATAAGCCTCGACGAGTACTGGACCGACATCTGGACAGTCTTTAAAATTTGGGGATGTCAGGAAAACGGACAGATTTGAGTGGCGCAGGGGCCAAATTGTACCTGCGCTATATGAGTGAGTGCTTAACGTCTCAGTAGGCCAGAAATTACTCGACCTCATTATAGCTCGGAATGAGAGAATGCATACAAACTTGTGGAAGGTAGGATGAGAAGACGGGAAAACTGCTGACAATCGGTACAGACGAACAGGCGTGGAAAGCTATCAACAACAAAAACTGTATCCTACGAAACAGGTTTGGTAGTGTTCCAGTGCATGTGCACAAGGGCAGGGAACCGAAGTTGAATTCGGAAAAGCCCGATACACCACCGGGCAGAGCTCCCGAAATAGCGAAGGAGGTGTCTGAGATAGTAGCTGTGGAGGCAGATATAACGCGGTAGTCGATGAAGTTAGTATTTTTCCTTACGAATCAGAGGGCTTTGAGGACTTCGGCCTCGGGCTACTAAATATAGCCACGGATGACGTCTCGGTGGGAGCCATATTGCCAGAGTTTAACGACACTCTGGCAAGGGATGAAGAAGATCACCGCCATTAGCTGCGATGATGACCAGCACTATGGTAAGGTAATCCTCAGGTCTGCACTGGAAACAGTACTGGTACCAAAACCATGGCTCATCAGATGCCAAATAAAGGGCTTGACAGTATAGAACAGGTAGGTAATGGTATACTCTGTAGGTGCGAAATCCTAAGGCGTGACATGTGCTTGTCACCATTAAAGAGACCATACAGTACATCGGAGCTGCGTCGGGTCCTTCTTAGGTTACGGTTGCTATGCATGCTTATTTTGACGAATTTTTGTTCTGGTGATACAATGCACAAAGTAAAGGCCTGGAGAAGCAGTGACCACAGTCAAAGAATTCATACCTAGCAATAAATCAAAAATTTTCAATGTTGGGAATATATGTATCACCTAACCGCGCTAAGGAAGAGGTCATTGACATGGCCATTGGAAACTCAACCGAAAGCGCTGATAAAATACTGGAGAGTATCTAATGAACTCTCCATGTCAGATCACAAATTAGGCTTGAAATTGTAGCAACCTTACCTTTATGAAATAATCTGGGAAAATAGACTTGGGGAAGTTCAAAGAGAACCTGAGGGCTAGGTTGCAAGATTAGAAATCAAATATAACTAGAATTCACAATAAGGAACTTAAATGAACTACTCACTGATGCATACTAAGTCAGTTGATCTTTAAGTCCAGGAATGTGCCCTGGAGGAACAACAAACTATGTAAGTAAGCTCAGAGCCCAAGTTCGGAAATTGTACAACCGTCGAGACACCTTATACGTACTGACAGTGACTTAAAAATAAATAAAAATAAAATGATTTTTAAGAATAGCTTGGAGTGGGGATCGCATCTAGGTCCTAGAGTCCTACAGTTGTAGAACACTGTTTTGACCCCAAACTCGTCTGCTTTGCTTGCTTGCGTTTTGATCACTGTTGTCAGTCTGTCTGCCTATGTTTTACATAAATTTTGGTATGAAAAAAAAATGTTTGAAGGGCAGATAAATTGTAAAACCTACTTGAGAAAGTGGCACCCACTAAGTTTCCTTTTAGTGTTTGCTACTTACCCCTTCCGCTTTGCTCAGAAAAACATTATCAAGTATGCTATTCTCAGCCCCAGCAACTTCAGTTGGGTTGGTTGAAAGGAAAATGTATATTACGAGTAGCAACTGTAGTTAAGAGCTATAAAGTTGAAGATAATATAATTTTGAAATATGTATGTATGTATCTACCTTCAACCAAGACTTCATTGTAAATAAGCGGCAGAAGCAGTTGAAGAGAGAACTAAATTTTCTCAATTAAAATCTCAGCGGAAAAATCTAAGAGTACACGGTGAGAAATATATTTCCTAGAAAAGTTTGATTTCCCAAGCATAAAATGGGGAAAAATTAGTAAAGCTATCAAAAGTTGAAGAAAGTCGCATGAAGACTCTAACAAAGCTCTTCTGCCTGCAGCTGAGTGCAGATTAAAAAACTTATGTACAAAAAACTCCAGGTAAAATCGGGCAGGTTTTGGGTTTCTCTGAATAAAAAGTTGACAGCACCGCATACGAGATGAAAAACTTAATTTCTAACCGAAAAAGTTCCTTTTTTCTGCTCATTTACTTTGCTTGCCTGCTACAACATATGTATGTACATCCATACATGCATACATTAATTTTGCTCGTAATGAGCAACTGCAGCAGCATAAAGTAGAGAAAAACAACAATTAATTCAAAACTCCGAACAACTTTGTGTTTGGATGAGTTGTGTTGACAGAAGCTATCCAAAACACGCATGGAATACACCAATAAGCAATTCAACTGAAACAAAGGCGACAAAAACAACAAGACGAACCACAAAAACAACACCAATTACAACCTGAACATCTTTGTAGATGTAAACAAGGATAAAGTTGAGGAGGTGATAGGAAGTGTATTGTGTGTGTGTGTGTGTGCATACAGAGCAAAGACGAGTGTGGAGGTGTCGTGGTGAGCTGTGGAGTGCAGATTGGCTGATCTGTCGGTGAAGCAATGAAACTGCAAGCAATATTGTTGTTATACATACAGTTATACAGCTACTTATAAGAAAAACAGACACTGCAGAGTTAGTAAAGAAAAAAAAAAATATCAGGTCGAGTGGACTTCTTTTAACGAAAGCGCTTTTTTGCCTCCTTCTTTTTGCAATCACTCCGAGTAAAGCTGGAAATATGGGAGGACTTTATTTGCTTGAAGTCGATGCTGGCTGCGTGCCACATGCCACAGTAGAACTATGTAACTTGCGGCACTAAAATTTCAATATTTGAGTTTTATGTAAAAAAAAGAGAGTAAAACGAACGCTGCTTCCTAAAGTGGCAGCTGATATCTGCTGTATGTTCACTTTGCTGTCTTTCATTGTTTGCACGCATAGATGAAACAATTTTGACTGATGTGCCTGCGTGTAGTGTACGAAAGACGTCGTTCTTGTAGTTGTGCCTCTCCTCAATGCGAACTTTGTAACGATTGCGGAAAGAAGTTGTCGAAGGTGGTTTAAAATGGCTTTTACAATGCTAGTTGGATGTCGTTTAAACTATTAGATGAAGGGACGTCAATGTCCGCGTATAAAGTAAAAGTATTTTTTTTGCTTACTTATAACTTGGACCTTTTTATACCTTTCATGAGCATGAAATGGTATTATAACTTTGGTCCG
>NW_023458556.1:20491836-20495653 GCF_013731165.1 Rhagoletis pomonella
ATGAAGCCTTCGGCATAGCCGAAGACAGCGCTGCTCTTACTTGTTTTCCCTGAGATAACGCCCGTGAAGAGGGAAACTCTCATGAGTGGTACTATACCGGCATAGCAGCATGCACCCCTTGCAGACTCACGGCTTCACCTACGTACTAAAACTTCTCCATAAACCACTCTCCCCATGGAACTGCCATTCAAGGTACCTCGTCCGTTTTTCGTTGTAGGAAAGAGCTATCGCTATTTTAAGAAGTGGATATAGAGTTGTGTTTTATTCGAATTGGTATTGAGTACGAGGGAAAGTCGAAAATGGCGAAATGCTCATGCCTCTACGCCGCAGTGTCTAGCTTCCTAGAAATTCTCCCCAAAGTGGTCAACGCACTGCTCCGCCTTTCCTATGGAATTACAAAAGTAGGAAAGCTTTTCCCGTATCATTGAAGGCTTTAAGGCCAGTCAGTTTCATTTACTACTACAATTTGAGAACTCTAAAGGCCTCTTTACTGAACGGAGTATTGACAATGAGCTAAGATTTTCGAAATTAGTAGAATTTACAAACACCATTCTGAAGTTAGTCTATTTACGATGAAATGACATACCAAGCTGAGCACAATTGATAATATATGTAGTTGCCAGATAAGACCAATTTGTGACCATTGAATCGTTATCGGAAAATCTAACCTCTAAAAACACTATTTACTTAGTTCTATTATTTTCTTTGGTTGAGCTTTCCTCTCGAGCATCTCGTCTTCCTTCAAAGTCTTTGATATTTAGCTTTCAACTACTTTTGAACACTTTCCATTGCCACTAAATTGTTGCAGATGCCATCACACTCGCTTGCCAACACTGTTGCAATACTTCCGTTCGCTCACTCATTTTTTCACTCAGCCAGTCATTTACTCATTGAAACGTTTATACTCCTTTAATGCAGTCACTTTGATGGCAATAAATCGCTGCGAGCCCTTTACGCCTTTAATTTAATTGGCGTGCAGCTCAATCGTATCCGCCACTAGTACGCTAAGTACCTACCTGGCTACCGATGTATTTACGTACGAGGATCAAACCACTAGGAACCGTAGCCATGAATGGACTGGATCATGTTAAAATCGCTGACGCTCTTGGCCAATTGATTTATTGGCTTTTTGTGTTAATTGGCCTTCGTTAATTAATTAATGCGTCAGCAGCATCTTCAAAAGTGCGCACAAAGGATAGGCAGACGTGGTTGCTTGTGTGGCAGGTATACAAAAGTACGTGGTTGCTACTTTTGCATACATATCTTGCTTTATTTGCTTATATGTATGTATGTATGCCACTCCAAATATGCCGACAGTTCCGCCGGCGCCTTTTTTCGCACCAATCACTCAGTTTTATTGCATTTTTGTAATAAAACGAATTTGTTGTTGTTGCATAAAGCAAACAAACTGAGGTGCAAAACTATATAGTGCAATGCAGAAAATGCAAATTGCCGGCTGAATGCATGCAAAGTTCTAAAGTGCCCTTCAACTATACAATAAAATATATACTTATTTAATACTAATCTTCCATCATTTCGGGAATAAATACCACCTCTAACCTGTTCCCCTAGTAATGGTGCTATTTACTTTTTTATTCCCTGTAGCATTGTTGGTATTATGCGTTCCGGTTAGAGAGTTTTGAAAAGACAGGAACTATGCGACATATTGGCTTGTTCCTTGCTGAGGACCTCACTGAACTTGGCCTAGTCGTTGCAGATCTCTGTGAGGAACCATTCGATCGCCATCTTAATTTTCTCACATTAAATTTTATACAATTTCGAGGCACGGTTGGAGAGCTCACAGTTTTTCGTTTTAAAGCGCCAGTTTTCTAATACTATTATCTATTCGAACTCTGGGTTAGAAATTATACTAGGAAGAACTTCCTTATAAAAATATTTATGAGATAGTTGGCCCTTGATACGTTTTTTTCAAAGCTTCTTCTAGGTTGTTCGCTGGCGCAGGATAATAAAGGCTGTCAATTCTTAGCCGCGCAGCAGAACTTTCGCATTTAAGTTTTGCAATAGAATTTGGAATCTCACGGATTCGTGCCATCGCGGAAAGGTACTACAGACATTGTAATGGTGCTATATTTAAACGTAAATATTTTTTATTATCATTGTTAAATGATAGAGCACTGCGTTCAATATATGTTTTGGGTCACTACTTGAATTCATAGCGCAGGTTCCTAAATCCAGTATCCGGCAGAAATTCTAGTATGGAATCTAAGCCTCTGAATTTCATAGCGCCTTGGGTCATGAGATGACTCTTCAGGTTTTGTTTTGTATTTGAGCACCAGTGCAGGATACCGTTCATTCTCGTAAAAAGTTTAACATCTCTCAGTTCTCAAGAAAGATCACAGGAAATATTTTTCATTAAGTATTTCTGTTGCTTGAAATTTTGTTGCTGTTGTTGTATGTAAATTTTATTGAAGAAATAGATATACTCTGTAAACCATTTTTTCAGAGTATTCTGAATTTTAGAGAAATTTTAAAGAAGGTATCATGCAATTTTGTGCCGAATTTTGTAAAATGAAATAAACTTTTACGAAACTTCGGAAGAAAATCGGTAAAGCATTGAAAATAATGCTGCTATGTGAAGAATTTCTTGCAGATTTTTTTCAGAATTTTCTTTATTTTTCATGCAGAAATTACTTTACGAGTTCGTGCCAACCACTTCATATACTTTTTTTTTGAAGATTCGTAAAAAAATCGTTACTGAATTGAGATACTCCCACGGCACATTGAGCAGGTAGTATCAGTAGAGCAGCTGATTTGATTTTTTTTTTAATTTATGTGGTCTCGAAAATGTCAAATATTTTTAGTTTATTCTCAAAAAAATTCTAAATTCTTAAAATCTATTGCATGTGAAACCTTCTTTCATACAAAAGAAATGATTGAACAGAAGCTTTTGGGACGTTCGCCCAACTCAGCAGCACAACCGCTGATTACTGGGCCTTGCAAAGGACGGATCAATGCTTCGAAAAGCAAACAAAATATACTAAGAAAGAAAGTTTTATTTTTTTCGAATTTAAATTTTTTATTTTTTATTTTTTGTATTTCACATGGCACGCTTTGATTTAGAAGAAAAAAAAATCAGAACAGTTTTTGCAAGATCTCTGTTAGGTTTTAGATAATCCTTTCCAAGTCATAAAGATTGCAATCCGGTGTTGGTTGGTTATCAACAAATGAACTATTCTCATAGAATTTTATTATCAATTTCCTTAACAAAACAATAGAATTTCAACATTATTAAGAGCTAAATAATTACCAAAAAAATGTTTTAATTTCTTCAAGCAAAATTTAGCAAAATTTAGCGGCAGAGAAACAGCTTTTTCATTTCCCGCTTATTATTTCGATAAATGTAAGGAAAATATTAAATCTTTGTTGTTTCCTGCCCACATTTGGACAAATATTTTCGTTTCCTTTTGTACGAATAATTGTTTGCCATTTTCGCAATTAGAAATGATTCGTGCCGAAAAATCACTCAAGTAAACTAAATATTTCTGTGAAAATTCGCTATTGAATTCACAAAATGAACACTTTCGCACTTTTGCAAAGTTTATGTACAGAATAACCTTGAAAAGCAATTCCAGCTATTGAAACACTTCGCAGCAAAGAAAATAGATTCGTTTGTATTTTGCAAAAGAAAAACAGGAATTCGCACAAATACAGTTTGATGTATGTGTTGAGAAAATACGAATTTATAGCAATATTATGTAAACAAATATACGTACATACATATATATATAAGAGGGAAAATCATGCGATTGCTCATCGAATATTTGCTGTTAAATTTAATTGACTGTTTACACAAGAC
>NW_023458556.1:20495753-20499588 GCF_013731165.1 Rhagoletis pomonella
GTCTTGTGTAAACAGTCAATTAAATTTAACAGCAAATATTCGATGAGTAATCGCATGATTTTCCCTCTTATATACATATATGTATGTACGTATATTTGTTTACATAATATTGCTATAAATTCGTATTTTCTCAACACATACATCAAACTGTATTTGTGCGAATTCCTGTTTTTCTTTTGCAAAATACAAACGAATCTATTTTCCTTGCTGCGAAGTGTTTCATTAGCCGGAATTGCTTTTCAAGGTTATTATGTACATAAACAATGCAAAAGTGCGAAAGTTTTCATTTTGAGAATTCAATAGCGAATGTTCACAGAAATATTTAGTTTATTTGAGTAATTTTTCGGCACGAATCATTTCTAATTGCGAAAATGGCAAACAATTATTCGTACAAAAGGAAACGAAAATATTTGTCCAAATGTGGGCAGGAAACAACAAAGATTTAATATTTTCCTTACATTGATCGAAATAATAAGCTGGAAATGAAAAAGCTGTTTCTATGCCGCTAAATTTTGTTAAATTTTGCTTGAAGAAATTAAAACACTTTTTTTTTGTAATTATTTAGCTCCTAATAATGTTGAAATTCTATTGTTTAGTTAAGGAAATTGATGATAAAATTCTATGAGAATAGTTTATTTGTTGATAACCAACCAACACCGGATTGCAATCTTTATGACTTGGAAAGGATTATTTGTTTTGCCTTTTTCCCTATTAAAAAGGACAATTGACACATTCTGAGTAGACTCCACGCCATACAGTGTACTTGAGTGGATGAAGTAGCTCTTTAAGAATTTTACGGGGATTCTCAGTGCACCATAATCTAAAGTTTCTTTGCTCACGTTTTCTCCTATCAAAATTTCATATGTGTAACAGTATGTAGCTCTCAAGAAAAAAATGCTCGTACCCTGCAAACTTAAGTTCCCGAAATCTTAACGAAATCTTTAGGAGTATCTCATTTCTGTAACGATTTTTTTACGAATCTTCAAAAAAAAATTATATGAAGTGGTTGGCACGAACTCGTAAAGTAATTTCTGCATGAAAAATAAAGAAAATTCTGAAAAAAATCTGCAAGAAATTCTTCACATAGCAGCATTATTTTCAATGCTTTACCGATTTTCTTCCGAAGTTTCGTAAAAGAATCGAAGGGTGCACAGTTTATTTCATTTTACAAAATTCGGCACAAAATTGCATGATACCTTCTTTAAAATTTCTCTAAAATTCAGAATACTCTGAAAAAATGGTTTGCAGAGTATATCTATTTCTTCAATAAAATTTACATACAACAACAGCAACAAAATTTAAAGCAACAGAAATACTTAATGAAAAATATTTCCTGTGACCTTTCTTGAGAACTGAGAGATGTTAAACTTTCTACGAGAATTAACGGTATCCTGCACTGATGCTCAAATACAAAAAAAAACCTGAATAGAAGAAGCTTTGAAAACCCCTTTCAAGGGTCAACTATCTCATAAATATTTTTATAAGGAAGTTCTTCCTAGTATAATTTCTATCACAGAGTTCGAATAGATAATAGTATTAGAAAACTGGCGCTTTAAAACGAAAAACTGTGAGCTCTCCTACCGTACCTCGAAATCGTATAAAATTGAATGTGAGAAAATTAAGATGGCGATCGAATGGTTCCTCACAGAGATCTGCAACGACTAGGCCAAGTTCAGTAAGGTCCTCGGCAAGGAACAAGCCAATATGTCGCATAGTTCCTGTCTTTTCAAAACTCTCTAACCGGAACGCATAATACCAACAATGCTACAGGGAATAAAAAAGTAAATAGCACCATTACTAGGGGAACAGGTTAGAGGTGGTATTTATTCCCGAAATGATGGAAGATTAGTATTAAATAAGTATATATTTTATTGTAATTTAGTTGAAGGGCACTTTAGAAATTTGCATGTATTCAGCCGGCAATTTGCATTTTCTGAATTGCACTATATAGTTTTGCACCTCAGTTTGTTTGCTTTATGCAACAACAACAAATTCGTTTTATTACAAAAATGCAATAAAACTGAGTGATTGGTGCGAAAAAAGGCGCCGGCGGAACTGTCGGCATATTTGGAGTGGCATACATACATACATACATATAAGCAAATAAAGCAAGATATGCAAAGTAGCAACCACGTACTTTTGTATACCTGCCACACAAGCAACCACGTCTGCCTATCCTTTGTGCGCACTTTTGAAGATGCTGCTGACGCATTAATTAATTAACGAAGGCCAATTAACACAAAAAGCCAATAAATCAATTGGCCAAGAGCGTCAGCGATTTTAACATGATCCAGTCCATTCATGGCTACGGTTCTTCGTAGTTTAACCCTCGTACATAGGTATACAGGTAGGCACTTAGCGCACTAGTGGCGGATACGATTGAGCTGCACGCCAATTAAATTAAAGGCGTAAAGGGCTCGCAGCGATTTATTGCCATCAAAGTGACTGCATTAAAGGAGTATAAACGTTTCAATGAGTAAATGACTGGCTGAGTGAAAAAATGAGTGAGCGAACGGAAGTATTGCAACAGTGTTGGCAAGCGAGTGTGATGCCATCTGCAACAATTTAGTGGCAATGGAAAGTGTTCAAAAGTAGTTGAAAGCTAAATATCAAAGACTTTGAAGGAAGACGAGATGCTCGAGAGGAAAGCTCAACCAAAGAAAATATTAGAACTAAGTAAATAGTGTTTTTTAGAGGTTTGATATTCCGATAACGATTAAACGGTCACAAATTGATCTTATCTGGCAACTACATATATTATCAATTGTGCTCAGGTTGGTATGTCATTTCATCGTAAATAGACTAACTTCAGAATGGTGTTTGTAAATTCTACTAATTTCGAAAATCTTAGCTCATTGTCAATACTCCGTTCAGTAAAGTGGCCTTTAGAGTTCTCAAATTGTAGTAGTAAATGAAACTGACTGGCCTTAAAGCCTTCAATGATACGGGAAAAGCTTTCCTACTTTGGTATTCCATAAGCAAGCAGGGGGTACCTTCCCGGTAATTCCATAAAAAAGGCGGAGCAGGGCGTTGGCCACTTTGGGGAGAACTTCTAGGAAGGTAGGCACTGCGGCGTAGAGGCATGAGCATTTCGCCATTTTCGACTTTCCCTCGTACTCAATACCAATTCGAATAAAACACAACTCTATATCCACTTCTTAAAATAGCGATAGCTCTTTCCTACAACGAAAAAAGGACGAGGTACCTTGAATGGCAGTTCCATGGGGAGAGTGGTTTATGGAGAAGTTTTAGTACGTAGGTGAAGCCGTGAGTCTGCAAGGGGTGCATGCTGCTATGCCGGTATAGTACCACTCATGAGAGTTTCCCTCTTCACGGGCGTTATCTCAGGGAAAAAAAGCTCCAAGTTATAAGTAAGCAAAAAAAAATACTTTTACTTTATACGCCCACATTGACGTCCCTTCATCTAATAGTTTAAACGACATCCAACTAGCATTGTAAAAGCCATTTTAAACCACCTTCGACAACTTCTTTCCGCAATCGTTACAAAGTTCGCATTGAGGAGAGGCACAACTACAAGAACGACGTCTTTCGTACACTGCACGCAGGCACATCAGTCAAAATTGTTTCATCTAAGCGTGCAAACAATGAAAGACAGCAAAATGAACATACAGCAGATATCAGCTGCCACTTTAGGAAGCAGCATTCGTTTTACTCTCTTTTTTACATAAAACTCAAATATTGAAATTTTAGTGCCGCAAGTTACATAGTTCTACTGTGGCATGTGGCACGCAGCCAGCATCGACTTCAAGCAAATAAAGTCCTCCCAAATTTCCAGCTTTACTCGGAGTGATTGCAAAAAGAAGGAGGCAAAAAA
>NW_023458556.1:20499688-20500737 GCF_013731165.1 Rhagoletis pomonella
AATTATAAAGATTTTCAATTTATCAAGTGCACAGAATCGGGCTGTAAGTTTCCATCCATAATTCTAAAAATAGTAATTTTTTTAACAAACTGAAATTTAAAAAAAAAAAAACAAAATAGTTCAGTCCAAAATTTTCTCAAAACGTTCGAAAAATATTAGGTTTGTAATCTAAAAATTAATCTTAAAATTTATAAGACCAAAATTATTAAATATTTCATGGAGGGCTCGAAATTTCGTCAAAAAAATCTTGTCTGAGTTTTAGCCACAAAAAAAATCTTTCAGGCACATGCAAAAATGCTTGCAATTTGAGCTTAAAAGCTAGTGAAAGCTTTATGTTGCATGAGTAAATGCGATGAAAGTAACGTTGAGTTAAAAGCGACATTGACATAGAAAGGTAAAATGCGATTTTGCAGATATCTACAAAATCTTCAAAAATATCAAAAAAATTACATAAATTAAAATGTTTTCTGAAATCTTGAAAAAGCATTTACAAAAAGTAATCAAATCAAAAAGCGAAAATTTAAAAGCAAAACCGACATGCGTAAAATATACGAGAAATACATAAATCAATGGTAAAATAAAAGAGCTACGTACTTAATTTCAGAAGATCGAAATGATCGACCAACTGTTATCTATTGAAAACCAACATGATTTCATGCCATAAAATTTGCCATAACATAACTATTTACTGTTGTATTTTTTAGTCCAATCACTCGCAGCTCCTACATACATACAAATATTGAAACCGGAAAACTTAGCATATATGTATGTAGATTTGTTACATATGTATGTACATGCATTTGTGTATATGTATTAGTAGTAAATATGTAAAACAACAAATAGAACTGGAACAATAAACAATGCGCCAATAAATTACCTAAACTAAATAAAATTAAATTAAATCAAATAAATACCAATACGTACATATCTTGCAATTCAAAAAAAAAAAACATAAATATATTCATACACACAAACACACCTACATACATACATACATAGATTGTAACAACAATCAAATGTACGAAAAGCAATAATGTTTAACACACCGC